>NW_003852399.1:10588348-10610278 GCF_000181295.1 Otolemur garnettii
GTATTTCAAATTGTATACAGAAACAGTACACTGTATCCCATGATAGTATTAATGTACACCGCTATGATTTAATAAAAATAAATAAATAAATAAAATGAAAATGTGGTACTTGGCTTGACACATTAGTGCAGACACTATGAAACTCATCCCCTGGACATATTTAAAGATAAGCCACTAAAATATCAACCTCAGTGTCCTTGGTGGCCCCTTTTCCTGTGTTATGGCATGCCTCCACATGCGTGAGAAGAAAGGGAGGGTGAAGTGGAGCCAAAGAAAAAACCTCCAGATGAAGAAACCACTGAGAATACATGTGGTTGGAGTCAAATAGTTCCAGTCATTAAAAAATAAGGCAATTTCATCCAAGAATGAGCACTGGCCAATAACCCATACCTTTAGTTCTTCTCTAATGTTTTCCATTCTTACGGCAAGCTCTCACAATTCTGCAACAGGATTTCACAGGCTTAAAGAGACATGCAGAAAAACCATTTGCAAGGATCAGTGTGCTACAAGTTCATAGTGCTTTTGAAATCTGTCTTCATTACTGCATACCAATTATTTAAAATAATTCACCTCTTCCAACAGAATGGTCCATTTCTTCTTTCAGTCTATATGTAATATTCTTCTTGTTGTTGTCATTATAGTCTGACAACTTCATAGCTTTCTGTTTTGTCCGTAGGACAGGCAAAGGAAGCTTTAAAAAAAAAGTTGATGTCTGCTATGTACACAGTTGATTTTTAAAAATGGACTAATTTAGTGTCCTGCTTCCATGTTGTGAGTTTCCATGTGTAATCAACAAACAGTAAGTACTTTATTAGGATCTGCTAAATTTTTCCCATACCCCTGGGACCATTTTACACTCCACTGCTTTCATTAAAACCCCACACAAAATCTTTTTATTAAACTTTCATTTCCTAAGATCTAGTCTTTTTCCATTTAACTCAGATTTTTCCCTGATTGGCTTTTAAATTATACAACTGTTGCCAAATTAGCTGTGGTTTTAAAAAGTGCCACCACCTCTCTTGATGTTGAATTAGTATTCCAGTTTAACCTCCCACTAAAATATCAAGAGCCACCCATTCAAATGACAGAATTAAATTTTTTTTCATCCAGTCATGGCCTGAAAGAATAACCAATTTCACTACTCACTTGCCTGAACCAACAGCGATTTTCTATTTCCAGATAATGATCCCACCATCAACAGGTATCAGCTGAATGACTACAATGTAGAAAGCAAAGCTCTGTGCCAGGTCCTGAGCATGAGATCCAAGAATAACACACCTTTCCTTCTGCTCCTGTTTGGAAAGGCAGTATTGGAGGTCTAGCCAGCAATCACCCCACTGACCCCTTCCCTCCTTCACATTCATACTTTCTCTTAGCAGACAGAGTCAGTCATGTAAGATGGAGACTGAAAAATCAGGTATATACTTGCCCAGCATCCCTAGCACAGATAGCATGGCAGTGGCCCACCCGTGGTCTGCGGAATTTTCTTGGTGGTCTGCTAAGAGTGGGGTAAGAAATGGAAAAAAACGGGCAAGAAGAGCATAGTTCTTCTCTTTGCTATAGAGAATTTTGAGAAAATGTGTGCTCTTTGAACCTTTTATACAATTGTGTGAAGATACTATTCCAGAGACTTGGCAGTCATCTTGCAACTATGAGGGAAAAGCTTAAGAACAAAACCCTACATTCTGAGGGTGATAGGAGAAAGGTAGAAAGAGCCTAAGTCCTCGAGGACATTTTGGCCCATCACAATAACATTCGAGCCTGTAACTTCCCTGCCTCTGAACTTTATAGTAGATGGAAAAGTAATTCCACTTCTTATTGAATGTATATTTAGTTGCTATTCTGTATTTTGCAGTTGAAGGCATACCAAGTAAAATATCTGCCTAACCCTTTCTCTTCCTTCAAAATCCAGCTGAGACATCAGTACCCTACAAATTCTCCCTCAAAGACTCTTTTACTCACCCCACAGCACCCCCAACCCACCTAGATGGAAAGTTAAGTCCCTTAACTTTTAATTCCCATGGCACCCTGTCATAGGGAGGCTTATTTTTCTACAAATAACTTTTCTCAAACCTGCCTCTCATCCATTAGCTCTAAAATTCAATGCAACAGTACCTCGTTGATTTGACCACTTGCATAGTCTGCTGGTGACAGGCAGAATTAAGCACCTTTACTCAGTGGGTACATGGGAATGGAACTGACAGCTTCCTTCCAAGAAAGACAATGACAGTTGTCCAAGATTCACAAGCAGAAGATTCTATGTTGCCTTACATTGAAGCCGTCAAAATAGCAGTCTCCTCCTCAAGATCTTAAGTACCTTAAATGAATAGGTTGTGTCTTTTTTTCTTTCATCCTGCTTTCTTGAGTGAAGTGCAGAATCTTTAGCTGCTTAGCACATAGTAACTCCTCAATAACTGTTTGTTAAATGGACTAGTAATTTAGAATTTGAATGTTAAGGCACAGTGACACATTAGGTAGTGATTTCAACCGGTGTGCCACAGCACAGAGGTGTGCTGTGAGAGGATCTTAGATGTGCTGTGATTTTTTTTAAAGACCATAAATTATTTTTGGAAAAAGTTCAAAGCATAGTAAGTATATTCTTTTTTTTACTCTTTTTGTGATCAACATAAGTTAAATGTGCCATGGACATTTAACTCCAGGTTCAGGTGTGCTGTGAGGTCAAAAATGTTTGAAAAACACTGCCTTAGAGATTCCCCACCCTCAAAATATCCTAACTGTGTGAGCAAAGATACTGAGGACTAGAAAGTTTGTGTAACTTCCCCAATTTGTGAAGTAGGAGCAAAGTTGAAGCTACTACCCAGGGCTACCATGTCCTAATCCGCCATTCTTTCTACTTTACTGGAGTAGATACATTTGTAATCTCTGTTTGCAGAAAAGGTATCTACAAAAATATAACTAAAAATAGACAAATATACAAAAATATAACCAAAAGTACATGCAAGTATGTGTCATGCATTATTATAAGAAGGGAGAAACTACTTTAGCCTGGTCAAGAATGGCTGCTATCTGTACCAAGCAACACAATAGACTGGATTCCTAGACTTACTGACTTCACCCTTTTGGTGCTAGCTTCATTGTCATGTTCTTAGAAGGGTTCTCCCCCAGTTTCCCATCTAAACTTGAAAAAATCCCAGCTTCCATTTATTTGCTGTACAGTATTTCCAATATTTTCACTTCTCTCCACTTTCTACATAAAGTCTCACATTTGTTTATGTATTTGCTTGTTTCTTTGTTTTTTTAACTTGCATCTCCTCCAGGAGGAAAAGGAGCTTGTCCACTTTATTGTTTATGTTCAGCAACTGACACAATCTCCAACACATAGTGGGCACTCCACATCCATTCAGTCATTGATCTCAACACCAAATGATGAGGGACACAAAGATGGAAATGGCTGAAAAAGCCTCAACCTCTTAATGCTTATATTCTATTGGGAGAAGACAGAAAATTAGCAATATAAAACATGTAAAATATGGCATACGTGAGGGATTTCAAATGCCATTGGTTCAAACATGTACTATTATTATATATAAACAATGACAAGGATATCACAAACTCTGCCATGCTTTGGCATTGATGTTTTAATGTGTCCTAACTTCAGAGATATACAAATGTGAATGAACATTTTAGAACTGGTGAAATGACATATAGCCCATGCTAGATGATGACAAATGTTAAAATGAAATATTAAAATAGGATGTGTCAAGAGAGAGTACCTTGAGTTGATGAATGAATTAAGTTGGAATTAGGTGTGCAGGGACAGTATAATCCCAGATAAGCTAAGAGTCACAAAGAATAGACATACTAATACTACACACTTCGTATTCATATAGTATGTAGTAATGTTTGTGGCAAATATACCGTAACCCAGCCCATTTGTTGTGTGAATAGGAACAAATTGTTGAGTCTCATGGTACCCATTAGGTTGGTTTATTCCCTGCCTTTCTCCCCTTTCTGTCAATAGTGACTTCCAACTAACCTTTACTTCCATGTACTTTTGTGCTCACCTGTTTGTTCCAATTTAATAGTGAGTACATGTGATAGTACACTTAGGAGAATGGGTGACAGGTACACCTATAGTCAGGACTCAAGCATTATAAAAATGATTTCTGTAACCTAAAACATGTGTACCCCCTTACTATTTTGAAATAACATTTAAAAAAAATGAACTTCATTGAAAGGGGCGAGTGACCCATCTGGGTAGTGCGAAGGTGGGATATACTCCTGGGGGTAGTTAGAGACCCCTTTTAGGTAGGTCTCTAACTGCTTGCTTGGGAAGTTAGGGTCTTTGGGCCTGAATGTCTAGGGGTGGGGCTAGGCTAGCCATATCCTTTGTATCTTTGCCTTAGGAGGCAGAGAAGGAGGAGGGGAAAGGGTTTGTATGTGGCTGTATTACTTATCACTGTATTCAGTAGCTGCTGAGCTGAACCTTAGTTGATTTCCTGTCTGTTTGTTGTAACTGTTAGACCCTCCACCCGGATGGCCAGGGTCCACCTCCCATTCACCTCTGTGCACTCCCACGGCGCTGTTTATCATTTGCATCTCCTGTTTTAACTTGTCCCTAATCAGCCTCCCCTACTAAATTATTAATCCCTTGAGCATGTAAGCCCTGACTTACTCATACCCAGCACCTGGCACCTATATAAGGTTCTTATAGTATTTGGTGGCTGAATGTAAGAACAAATTTGGGTAAGTGAGTCACAGGAAAACAAATACTGATGATTTCATTTATAGGAGGTATCTACAATAGGGAAAACCATAAGAGCAGAGAATACAATAATATTTTCTGAAGATTGTGAGGTGGGGAAAGTAGCAAGTTGTTGTTCAATTGGTATAAAGTTTTGGTTCTACTAAGTGACTAAGTTCTAGAGATCTAATGGTATTTATAATTAACAATACTATAAATTCAAATAAATTCAAAACGTATTAAAAGGGTAGATTTCACATTAACTGTTCTTATTGCAGGAAAAAGCGGATACCAGGAACCTTTGGGAGATTTTGGATATACTTTGCTAATGATGATAGTATCACAGGAGTTAGCATATGTCCAAACTTATTGAATTATACATGAAACATTTACTGGTTTTTTTTGTAAATAAAATTGTTTAAATAAAAGGGATGAAGTTATTGGATAAATAAACTTTCAGGTAAAGGGAATGTTTCATTACCCTGGTGATGAACATGCCAAGCATCCATCCATTCACTCAACAAAACTTTATTTGTGAGCTAATGGGCAGCAGCTTTGGAGGAGAACATTGCTGCCCCTGGAATATACAGGAATATCTCAAGGAATGCATAGGTCAGTGCTCATGCTGGGCTTTCCCCATGATACTAGTAAATCTCCACCACAGGCTATTACTCCCCTCAGTTGGATTTGGATATGCTGTCCCAGCAGGCCATGGTGAGCTGTTGACCTTACAAGGTTCTAAACTAGAGACTGCGACATTTTTGTATGTGCGCCAAAATTTACATCCATCACTGCCCCGTGGGAGGGGTGGCTTTTAGGTTATGCAAAACAACAGCATGACTGGTTTCCCAGTCTCAATTAGACAAGCATGCCTTGCAGAGCATGAGCTCAACTGAAGGCCCACTAGTTGACATGCCAACTTGCAAAGTTACTTCTTTGAAAATGACTTAGCCTCTTTTCACTTCTTAGGAACTGAGTAGGGCATTAAGAAATATGCAAAACAAAAATTCCCATTGAAAGCTTGAGGTCTCTCTAAGCAAAAACAACTTTCTTCTGGCTTCGAAGGCCATGAAACTATTAGAAAGAAATAATAGCTGCCTAAGGACAGTCTCAAGTCCAGCCACCCAGGCGCCAAAGCCAACACCACTTTGACGCAGATGGGTAGCCTGCCAGAAAAGGTAGAGCCCCAGTGTCAGACTCTGCCTGCTCCTCTAGCCTGGGAGTGAAAGAAGTGAAAGATGGAATGAGAGGAAGGCAGGCCAAGAAATCAACAAAGTGCAACATGTCTCATACAAGTCAATGTGGCAGAGTCCCTTAGTGCTGCTGACCAGTTTCTGTACCCTGCAGAGAGGACTAGCCCCTGACTCAGATGAGCCACTTGTAGTCTTCCATCTGGGCACCCACCCATAGGCTCAAATAAATCAGGCATGAGCAAGGAAGAAACCTAACTGCTCTCAAAAACACTCTTTACTCTACAGAAGCTTACTGTCAAATATTGGTTTGAATTGTGTTAAACAGAAACAGCTAGCAAAAGATGATGGATTCATAGATGTTTTGAAAGAATCTAGAACATGCTCTTCCTTTAATTTGAGCCCATCTATTTATAACTGTGCCCACTTTGGGCTGGTCACTTGTCTTCCCTGAGTTTTAGTTTCCTTATCTTTATAATAGAAATATTAATCATATTTAACCTGTACATCTATTAGTTATGGAGAAGGTCAATTTATTAGATGACAAGATGTCATTTTATCAACTTAAAAGCCGCACTGTACAAATGTCAGATATTGCCTTATGGCCTAAATTAAAAATTTATGGTGTTTATGTAGAGATAGCATGATGTTGATATGTCTTATGAATAAGGACATCACTCGTATTTACACAATTAACATAGTTTAAAACCAAAGCAGATCCTGATTCCACCCAAGTAGCTTCACTGAGTGGAAGAGGCCAAAGTCCACAGGTCACCCACACTGTCCAGTTCCTGTCCTCCTAATCCGTCTCTCAATGCTAACAGGATAATTTCTCGATCTTTTATCTTTATGTACAATGGGTGTGGTGCAGCTAGGTAAAATGAGGCACACGAAGGCTCCCTTGCCTATCTCACAGACTTGCTATCAGGACAAACTGAAAAACAGTATGAAAAAGCACTTTTAAAAGCACAGTAGTTGATAAATATTCCCTTACGCATAGGTCTAATCATTCTTGAAAACCTTTGGAGTCTCTGCTGCCCATAAAAGTACATCACCTGGCATCTAAAATCATCCACTTTTTCTTAAGTCTTTCCTCCTCTTTCGCTGTGCACAGTGACTGGGTCCTTTCTCAGGGTCCTTTCTCAGAGTCCTGCACACTTTCCCTCTGCTGAAACCATAGGCCTCACAGCACCTGTCCTTCCACCATCCCACCACCAACACACACTCACTATCAGACACTACTGGGCCTTCAGTAACTCTGTTTCTCCTTTCTGGAATCCACTTACTTCTCATGTCTGTCTCTCAAAGTCAGATTCTAAATTTCAAAGCTTCTCTTTCAGGAAGCCCTCCCAGCCACCATCCCACGTCTCACTCCAAGTGCATCTTTCCTACTCCTAGATTCCTAAAGACCACACAGGCATTGTTATGCCTTCTAACCTCTTACACTACTTCTTTTCTGAAACTTTCTGGGAAAGTATGCATAGCGGTATAGAGCAAGCTCTGATCAAGAGATCAGACCGAAGGTAAGAAAGACACACAGACATGGAATTTGAGTAGGTTCCATAGTACCTAGTATGGGGCTGAACCCATTGCTGGCACATGGGGACAGGTTGTTGAGAGATTACCTGCTTTGGATATCTGGTTTACACTTTTTAATAAGTAGTAATTGTGGCACAAACATTCTCTAAAATGATAAAATCTCCCCCATGCAGTGACCTGGACAGCTGTGTCCACATAGCACAAGGCACAGTCACGCTCAATAATTCAGCAGTGAACTTGATTGCAGATATGAACTAATGACGGTGGAGAGCTTAGGGTTTGCCAGGCACTATTCTAAGTGCTCGGTATATATTTTTTCATTTAGTATGCAGAACAGTCCTAAGAGGTGGATGCTATCGTTAGCTTCTTCACTGTCTGCATGGAGTCAGAGGGACACCAAGCAATGCAGGGACGCAGCCAACAAGAAAGTGAACAAGGATTCAAAAGTAAGTTTCAGAGCCTGAGCTCTTAAACCACTGAGCTCCATTATTTTCTGTTTACAAAGGTCACACAGGACTTGACCACAGTTGCTACTAAACTGCCGGATCTTCGCCTTCTGATGGCTGAGTCTTATTTTATCTTGTTTAAAGAAGAAAAGAAAGGCCATGGAAAAAGTCCCCTTTTCCACACTTCCCACCATGCTTTCCTGTTGGAACTTCTGCTTTTGTCTTCCTTTCAGCTCCCCGACATCTAACAACCACTGAAGAAGGGGAAGAACTTCCTTCAAATGTAAACTGTGGTAAGTACCAGGTTGTTTGGGAGCCAAGGAGCTACTGAATCAGTCACTGTTTGCTGCTCCCTCTGACAAATATCTCTTTGAGATTCCAGAATGACTCAATTGCACATCCCACACCTGCCAAGCAGAATCAGCTGCCCTGAGATCTGAGCTGTTCTCAGAGTACACAATTTCAAAGGGCGAGCCCATTTATAGACTTGGTTAATATAATGATGCACCAGTGAGGCGAAAACAACCTTCATTTATATAACATTGAAAATTTGGAACTGGTATCCCGGACAAGGACCCTGGAAAGGTAAATATTGAAATATGACAAATGATGATACAACAATCTTGTCACTGACCAAGGTACAAACATGTCTTGAAAACTGAGCAGCAAAAGATTTCATCATATTCCAAATAAATTTCCCTACTGGAACCATAGGCCTTGAACTTTCAGAAATTAAATGCAAAATGTGTGTAAGCCTACACACACTTTTCCAGGCAGAAGACTCATCGTTTTCAAAAATTTGAAAGCCCCCACACATAAGGCTTTGCTTCTCACAAAAGCAATCCTGTGACACATGAACTAGAATTAGAACAAGCAAGTCATCATTTAAAAACCAGCTTTTGGTCCCACTGTGCAAACCTCCTGATCTGGTCTGCTTTAGAAAGGAGCCTTTGAGAGAAGAACCTATAGCCCAGACAATGTGCTTCCTGCCAAAAGCCTAAAGGGGATTTTTACTGTTCTCAGGTTCCACTGTTCTTGCCCTCCTAATTCTCATCAAAGGACATGTGTTGCTTCTGAACCTTCGAAGACCACTTCACGTATCCAAAGAGGAACTGTAGTTTTCACTTATGCACTGTTTATATCCTTCAGCCAAATGTCATCTTTTCTCTCCATTGTAGTATGGGCCATTCCCTCAACGCAACTCTTTTCTCTGCCTACCCACTTGCTCTGGATTCCTGTTATTATGTCCATAATTCATTTTAAAATACTTGAGCACAGGCAGTGTGACCTGATGTACACATTAGGTTGAACCACTCTCTATAGGCAGATGGTTGACTTAACTGGGATTCCCACTTTCCAGGAGAGGGGAACTAACATGTCACTAGAAGGTCCTCATTCCAGGCATTTAGCCCCATCCATCTCTCAGAAATACCAGAGGGATTGACACTTAGGATAACCATGGCAAAATGGATGGATTCTTGATGAAATTAGGGCTCTACAAGAGAGACTGGCTCTTCTTAACAGGGCAATGTCTCTAGCCAATGGCTGAGAGTGGATTCTTCTGAGGGAAGGAAGAAATCTGAGCTACTACATATTACAAGATTTATGTGTCCTCCAAGGCATAACCCTATCTAATAAAAATCTTAGTATTTCATTTTTCTCATTAAATTAAGCTAAATAAATACCATAATTTTTTCCTTTGGGGCCAACAATACAAAAGCAAGGTGGAGAAACACTTGGCTGACATACCTCAACAATGTCTACACCTGGCATGAATAGAGAATATAGCCAGTTATTCACTTTTTAAGATCAGTGCCCTAGATTTGACCCCTAAACTATCTTGTATCCCAACTCAGATTCTAGGATTCCCTGTTTGCCTGAGGGATTCATTGTGGCTACATCCTTCCACTAGACTGTCACAGTCATTTAAGATCATCGGGTCATACAAATTGTACTCAGGAATCTTCAAATTAATGAAAACTGGAACCTCATAGGTATCCATTCACACCATGTGACCACTTGAGGTCTGCTTGCTAACAAATATCTTTACATATGGCATATTTTGATCTACTCCTAACTGTTGGCTGCTCCAAAGACGTACCAAGTACTTTAATAGCTCTGCAGGGCTACATCGACTTCTGGCTTTGAAACCCAATTTATTACAGGCAGCAGAGATAGTAGTGAAGAGTAGAATCTCCAGAAATAGACTGTGTGGGCTCAAATCCATTCACTAGCTGCTGCCCTATGGAAGTCACTTAACCTCTCGGAGCCCCAGTCCTCTTCAGCAAAATGGGAATAATAAGTGAGTGTATCAGGAAAGCTTCCACACTTGAAACACTACGGTATCTTTCACATTGCAGGCCTAAAAACGTTACTTTTTAATAAGCTTGGAAAAATGAATTTCAAGTATCTGAAAAATATGTCAAGTCTCTTTAAAGAGCTAAAAGTTGATCTATACTCAGCATAAATGCTTCTTTGGGTAATTTTTTTTCACCATTTTATTCTCTTGTGTTCTTCTGCATACCTTAGAGCATAGCATCTGAGTGAATGATCTTTGTTAGTAGTGATGGAAATTCCCATAGCCTTTTGGGACTTATGAACTCCCTCACTGACAATGTCCCATCCTCGTAGCTGTATGAGGCATGTATGCCTTCGTTAGGTAATTAGAATATTCATTTTACAGGCTATGATACTCAGAGGCTAGAGAAACTCAGAGGATTGGAATGACTTAACCAAATATGGTGGATATGAATGATGGAGCCAACACTCTTTGCCTCCCCAGACCTAAGCATTGATGGTAATTGTCCCAGAGGCCTTCACTCAACGGGCCTCCTGCTTCTACCCTAGCCACATGGCCACAACCAAAAGTGACCCTTTTATACATATGTCAAATCATTCATATTTACGACATGGCAATGGCTTCCTATGAAGCCATTGTCACTTCCTAAGTGACAAATCCTTAATCTGACCCTCCAGCCCTGCCCTGCTCTCTGGCCATGTAAGTTTCATCTCTCCCTCTAAGGCCCCTGGTTCTGGCCTCACTGACTTTGTTCCTACGGGCCACTTCACTTGCTTTTCCCTAAACCTCCATCACCTAAACGTCTTCAGAGAGCCTTTCCCTAAAGAGCTCATCTAAAGAAGTCCTTCATTGAACTAATTTGTGTAATGGGAATTTGCCTCTCTGATATTGTCCTATTACCATCTTAAGAATTTGTTTCTAAATTTACATGATAACTCTAGCTCTCTAACCTGGCAGCTTCAGAAATATGACAACTCTTTTCTGTCCATATCAAGGGCATTTATCGCAGTGGGCCTAGCACATAATGGATACTAAATAAATATTTGCTGAATAAATTAACACTGTTTTTGGTACAGAGATAGGCTTTCTTTCTTGTTCTATTAAGAAGAACATTTGTCACTGAACATTATGTATGTAACTTCACTGTCCTCTTTAGTTTGAAATCTACCTAAAAATGTTCCTTTAGGCTACAGCCTTTAAAGAAAAACCCTTGTTTCAGGAAATTCACTCTTGGAGGCTGGTTTCCCTGAAAACTATCTCATCAAAACCTCTGTTTCTAAATGGTTGTTTTAGTTAAAGGAGGGGACTTTCCCAAATAGAATCACCTAAGAGACTATCAAGGGAACAATTCTGAGTGTTTTTATCTATCATGTCTTTATTAGCCAGGTGCAGAAAAACTGCATGGGGGTAGGGAGAAGAGGAGAATTTCTGAATTAATACTATAGAAGCCCAAATTTCATCAAGGATTTTGGAGGAGGAGCATGCAAATGATCTGTAATGCTCAGTTGATATAAATATTTGTTCAGAACATTCTGGTGAGTGGTTGTTTGGGATATACATCACTGTTTAACTAAAGAACCAATTTCTTGGGACTCAGCAGGCACTAGAAGGGTGTCTGCATTTTAGAAAGCTCCAGTTGGAGTGACTGGAGAGATGCAGAGGAAACTTTATAAGTGACTAGCTATGTCTCTTCCTTGAGCTGATTAGAACAACAGACTCCTTTCTATGGTCTGTTGAGTTTATTAGTCCTTATTTACCAACTAATCTACCTATAAATGTTAGCAATTTCACTTTGATTTATAGTTTAAGAGAGTTTTCTCTTACATATCTGTGTTTGGATGCATAAAACTGAGTGGTTAGCAGGGCGACATTAGGAGAATTATACCCCATAGCAGCTGTCATAATCATTGTGCTATGGATTGAATGTTTGTGTCTTCCTCAAATCCCCTATATTGAAAACCACCACACCACACACTGTGACAGCAGTAAATGAGGAGGTTTGAGTGGTGATTAGGTCTTGAGGGTGAAGCCCTCATAAATGGGATTAGTGCCTTTATAAAAAAGACTCCAGAGTCTCTTACCCTTTTCCTGCCCTGTGAGGTTACAAGAAGTTAGTAGTCTGCAAGCCAGAACAGGGCCCTTACCAGAACCTGACCATACCGGTAGCCTGGACTCTGACTTCAGAACTGTGAGAAATAAATGTTGCTTAAAATCCACCCAGTCTATGGCATTTTGTTGTAGCAGCCCAAACTAAGATGCACACCTATGCTTAAAAGCCTCTAGTTCTTTATATGGTTCTTTGGAGGAAAATTGGAATCAATTATACTTGGCAACCTGACCACCGTCCACTTCCCTCTCCAGCCTCTTGCAATCCATGTAACGCCTTGGTTTCCACACAGTAGCCAGACAGGGATTCTTCTAGTTCCTTGGATTTGCACGTTGCTTCCTCCGGCCTGAAGGCCTTATGACACACTGTTCTTCCTGCTCAAAGTCTCTCCCTCTACCATTCTGTGATTTGCTCACCCTGCATGAATGAACTCAGTTTTCAGAGCTTTGGTTAAAAGTCACACAGGGTCAGGCACTCCCTTTGCAACTTATTTCTTTCCATGGAATATGTATTACTATTTATATATTTGTGTGATTGTCTAATTAAGACTAATTTTCAAAGATAGGGCTCTTTTAATGAATGGATATCTACGGCATTGAAGGGGGGAACCCTAAGTAGACTGACCCCTGGTCTAATACTTTCTGGCAGATCCTTAAACAACTGGTGATTTATTCCATCAGAAAATATGTGGGCCGGATAACCTTGCCTTTCTGTACCTTATTTTGTTAAGGCAGGTACACACCTATATCTAAACATAGTCTATAATGCCTGTAAAGTCAGATAGATTTTATCTGAGTGAACACAGTTAAAATTGTGTTTGTAAATGAAGAAGTTAGAAAACATCAATCAATAAAAAAATCAATAGACCATCTGCATAATATATCTCTTCCTTCCCCTCTGTTCCTGTAAGAACAAAGCTTCTTTTTAATAACAATGAAATAACAAAAGAATATCTTTGTGTTCTTCAAATAAATATCCTTTCATATGTATAACCTCAAAATAGTATTTTCAATTTTCAGGTAAGAAGGCTTAGGCACAAGATGCTTTAGACACTTGATCAGTCAGCCCAGAGCCTGCAAGCCTCATCTCCCAGATCACCTCAGTCAATTGCTGCCCTGAGTTCCAGATATTTCCATTGTGATGATGATTACAAACAACCTCTGGATCAGGTGTTGTGCTGCTGTGTTAAATAGATGAAGTGTTTTCCTTGAGAGAGCTTCTGATATTCAGGCAGCATTTCTCCAAGGTCTAGGAAGACTGAAATAGAGGGAGTGTGTGTGTGTAGGGGGTGGATGATATGTTGTTTAGGGGCAACCCAAAATATGGTCAGTGAAAATGTGTTTGGTGTAGGGCCCAATTCAAAGGGGGTTAAGAAGGAGAAAATGAAGGATTATCTGATGAGGCATCACCTAGAAAGTTATCACCACGTATATCTGCTGCTCCAAAACAGAAGGTTGAACTTCTGGGACACTCTGCTTAATGTCACTGATGGCCTCTGCCAATGAGAGATCTGTCACAGGAAGATGAATGTAGTCTGCAAGTTACCGTTCAAATGTTCCCCTTTGGGTTCAGACCGAATCCCTGGGTCCATTCCAATTAAATCGTCAGATGAACTCCAGCTCAGAGTGTTCCGGGCCTGCTGCCCCTCATAGAGGATCACTTGGGAACACCCTGGGGGATTAGCCAGATTGCTCCAGGAAAATAACAAGTGAAATGACCAATAACTCATGGTCTCTGTCAGTTTCCTGTCAGTGGGTGATTAATAAAGGGCCCACAGTCAGGCTCTGAGATACATAGTCAATACACAGTCCATTCTGTGACTCTAGATAAATGATGCTCCAATCTGTCTTAAGGTTACAGCTAATTAGCAGCTCCCATCACCACCATCACTCTATTATTTATTCAGTAATTACAGGGAGCCAGAGGTTGAGCTATTATAAAATCTTCAGGGAATACCATAGGAAAACACATGGTTCCTACCCTCAGGAGTTTATAATCTAGATTCACCTTATGCTCATATCAGATAAAT
The DNA here is from genome assembly GCF_000181295.1 of Otolemur garnettii. Lineage (NCBI taxonomy): Eukaryota > Metazoa > Chordata > Mammalia > Primates > Galagidae > Otolemur > Otolemur garnettii. Next base: position 10,602,664 of record NW_003852399.1, read on the forward strand.
ATCCTCCTGAGAACCTCAGATGATAACCATAATAACTAACACTGAATGAGTACTTACTATGTGCTAGACACTATTTTGAGTGCTTTATGTGTTTTACCTAATTCAATTCTCATAATAAGCTTTGTAAATCTACAAGGTAGATGTGATGATTATTCTCATTATAGAGACAAAAAAATAATGAATAGGTTAGGTAAGTCCGACGCTTACAGAATTAGGATGTGGGGCTCAAATCTATGTGTCTGGCTCCAAAGACCAGTATGTTAGGTACTCCCCTAGAACAGTTATAAAGATGATTTAGAAAATATTTTTTATGGGCCAGACACTGTGCTGAGTTATTTTACATTCATTACTTTGACGCTCGCAACTGGTAATTATCATCATTCGTATTACATATTTAGAATATTCCCATTTTTTCCTCATACATTTCTGTAATATCAATATTATTTTTATGTTACAAATGAGGAAACTGAGTCTTGAAAATTTCCCTTATTTTCTCCAAGGTCTGACTTCCTTGAGAAGGAAGGAATATTGGCATCATATTATGTTTTGAGATAATTCAAACGCTTTCCTAGACATATATTACTCTATTAAAAACAATAATATTGCTAGTGCTTTATTCCTAGTATTTGGATTTACAGAAGTCTCATGGTTAAGTTCAATGTCAGAATCTCAGGTTGTAGAGTCAAAACTACTATAGCTTTAAAAATGAGGGGGTATCTACACTCACAGGTCTTCGCTGGTTCATTTAAGAAACTATCGTGCTGTTATGTTGCAGCTCTTAAAGCTGAATGAGACCCCAGTCTTCTGTAATTCAGAGTGGAATAGCTGACGTTCTTTTCTTCTAAGTGTTTTTTGCTTGTAAGTGTTTTGATCCATTTTTGAATTTGTCAGGAAAGGATGCCCGCGTGATGGGGCAGATGTTCTCAACACTCTTGGCGAGATCCTTGCTTCCTCTTTCCTCCTGGTGAACTCCGGTAAAAAGCAGAATGTGCCTTTCCTTAAAGACACCCAACTCAACCCTTGGCCCCTGTGAAGAAGCGCTCCTCAGGCACTTTCTCGGCCATCTGTAAACAGAGAGTTTGGTGGTAAAGAGAACTCTCATCCACGAACCGCATGCAGGGACTCAAAACAGGAATACACTTTACAAGATGTCAGGTCCAACTTCTAGACAAGCTGCAGGTGGGATGAAGGAAGGGAGTAGACAAGAACCCTCTGTGCAAAGAACCAAACTTCTGCCAACAGCTTGGGGGCAGTAGAAAGACCGTGAGGAGGCAACTCCACCAGCAGAGTGTGGGGACCACTGAGCTACCAATAGCCCTTTGATCACTGTGGTGTCGGTGGAGGAAACGGTGGCCTGCGAGTATCTTCTGCGCGGGGCAGCGAAGTTTTCACTCTGCCGACTCCATTTCACTCTAACTACTCTAGACAACACAGAGTTAACCGGGAAAAGTATGGTCTACCAGAAAAGAGTTGGAAAAAGTTCCTTCCAGATTTATCCAAACGGAATTTATTCATTAAATTGGAACTAACCAAACAGCACTCGTGCGCGCGGAAAGAAGTAAAAATCAACAGAGATTGGGCGGGTGTGCGTGTGTGTGAAATCATACCCACAGGGTACGACTACACTGGGTGAGGGGCACACCCATAGGTTTGAGCAAGCCGTACAAAAGTAATCTGTGAAACCCCAACATTCTGAAATATTCTGAATTTTTTACAAGTTCCTTCTCTAGGGGTCACACAAACGTACAGACCAACGATCGCAGACTCCCCAATACTCCTCCTCCTCTGAGACAATGCGTTGCAAACAAGCGAGGCCTTGTTATTGGAGAACCTGCAGAGAAGGGGTCAGACAGCGGGGCAGGGTGGAAACTCACAGCTTTCTCCCCCAGAGAGGGGACAAAGCCTCCTGGACCCACTTCAGCTGCATCCGGATCTCGGTTGAATCGGACACTCAGGGTGGAGGAGGCACAGGCGCAGCGGCTACCCAGCGTGTGCCCAGCCCTCCCACCGCTGGCCCCGCTTGCCAGGAGGCCGGCCGCTGGCGGGAAGGGGCCGGGAAACCTCAGAGCCCGGCAGAGACAGCGACCGCCTTGTTCCGCAGCCGGGTGGCTTCCCACCCCCCAGGCCCGCGGGCCAGACATCCCCGCCCCGCCCCTTCGGGGGAACCTCTCTGCCCTGGGGCTGAAAGCGTTAATTTGGGAGTTTGCTGCATCCCCAACTGCTCCCGCCCAAGGTTCCTAAAAAAGGTGTAGGTTTGGTCCAGGATAGAAAAATGACTGATCAAAGGCTGGCGATACTTCCTGTTGCCGGGACGCTATATATAACGTGCGAGTGCACGGGCTGCGGAGACGCACCGTGGTGCTCGCCCCGCCGCCACCGCCGCCTCCAAGCTCCTGAGGTTTCCGGGGACCACAATGAACAAGTTGCTGTGCTGCGCGCTGGTGGTAAGTCCCGGGGCCGGGGACGCGGGCGCTGGTGCCCGGGCGCCTGGGGAGGCCGCCTGCCACCTGGTCCCCCGACCTCCCAGCGGACTGATGGGGAGAAGCTCAACTAGCGCTCTCTCCCAGAGGATGTCTGGGGTCAGGTTGGAACAGGAAACTCTCAAGCTCTGCCGTGCTTCCCCTGGGGTGTCCCTTTACACGGAAAAGTTCCTGCCGAGTTTACGGAGTAACGAGTAACGAGAGAGAGGAAAAGAGAGACCTTGACCTTTTTTTTTTTTAACTGCCTGTATCTCAGATTATTAACGCCCTCGTGTAGCTCATATTACCTTTGTTTAATGAACTTGGACTTATTATTATTGGCAATGAAGTGGTTCCTTAAATTCAAAGTAACTTGGAGGAAGATGTCAGTCTTTAAAAAACTATTAGAATACCATTTGGATGCGTTGAAAATGACATTATAGATCATTGGATTCACTTATGCAAATATTTTGAATAATTTTGAATAATTGGCACCAGAGAAAAGATAGCTCCCCCTCCCCCACCACATACCTTCTAACTGTACGATATATTTTAATAAAATTTTATTATTGAAATGGGCTATTACAGTTCTCAGCTTCAATATAATGTGGAAAACATTGGTGGGGAAATGTTAATTCTGTTGTAGAATAGATCTAAATCATTGAAAGTCACCAATAAATGGGACTAAAAATGTTTTAAAATGTTATTTGGAACAGAAAGGAATCTCTGTAATTTAGTTTAGCTCTTTCCAGTTTTTTTCAGTTGAGGTTTTGATCAATCAAGTTAATAAGATTTGTAGGTAAGTTATTCTGTGATCAATGTGATGTTTCTTTTATGTCACTAGATTGTGGGATATATCAAGATATGAGTAGGCATTCACATAAGGCTAAGGAAATTCATATTTAAGCCACATGTGTGTTTTGGATGTGTTGGAGTAAATGTTTGAATTTCAGCCTCCAACCCACAAATAGTGAACGGAAAGTTAGGTCGTCTTCCACTTAGTTCCTGGGATACACAAACATATAAATAAATAAGTAGCAATGTCACCAAAGAAAAGGAAGGTCAAACAGGAGTCCACATAGGAGTATGTTTAAAATTTACATATACATACATACGTGTATGTATCTCCGCTAAAATAGGTACCATGGAGAACCTTTCAAAAAGTGAACTTTTACTAAAACATGACACACAGAAAATGGTACAAGTTATAAAAGTCTAATGATATTTCTCCAAGCGAGTATGTGTTAATCACCACACGGGTCAAGAAGTACGTTATCAGAATCCCAGAAACTTTCTCCATGGGCAGAGTAATCAATATTCCGAACTGAACCATGTAGATGAGGTTTGTTAATATTTGAACTTTATATAGATAAACTTTAATATGTATGCACTTCCTTTGCATCTGACTTCTTTCAAAGTTCTGTTGTGATAGTCATCTCTCCTCTCACATGTACAATAATTAGTCCATTTTCTTTGCTGTATGGTATGCCATTGAATGAATACACCACTCTTAATTTAATCATTCTATTTTTGGCTGAGGACACTGTTCTTATTAGACATTTTTATCCTGGCAAAGATTAAATTAATAATAAACATATCAGGAAAAGCTTTTACATTTCAGGATATGTTGCTAATAATAAGTGTTCCTAAATAATACATAGACGAATGTTTTTGTATGTGATTTGTATAGATACATATGTATGTATATAATACTAATTTTAGTTGATGCAGCCTTATCAGAAGAGAAGATGTATCTCTCTTCGGTATCTTGAACACCGTATATGAGTAGTATTTTAAGTAGGAAAGGTTCTGCTTTTCCTTTCTTTGGTTTTTAGACTGATTTTATTTCATAATTGATTGGAAATAGACACTTTGTACTTGCACATAACACGAGATGCAGTTCTAGGAACTGGAAGCATTGCAGATATTTAGTTCTTTGTACAGCAATGGCACTGGGCACTATGGATGGAGTAAAAAATAAGAGAGACTCTATCTTTTCTCCCATGGACCTCACAGCCTAATGGGGAAGGCAGATGTTGAAAAGCAATTGTGTATATAATTGGAGTTACAGAAGAGGGAGTACTGAGTGACTTGGGAATATAAAAAACCCTGCCCTTCAAAACCTCATAAGGGAAGTTGCAGTGTAGTGGTTATCAGTTGGACCAAATATGCAAACAACTATGGCCAAGTTACTTTTCTCTTCAAGTTCAGTTTTCTCTTCTATGGAATGGTAATATGACATGCATACATCCAAGATAACCACATGAAGTTCCTGCTTCATAGTAACAATAGCTTCCAGCCTTATGCTTATAGGGACCTATAGGACAATCTAGAGTCAAGTAAATTATGTAAACAAAATGCTCATGATACTTACTGGAGGGAGAGATGACCATCTACTATTACCTTGAAAGAGGGTACAGTGTTCTATTGTTGGAGATGAAATCAAGGTGTCTTGGACCCAAGAAGTAGGAGAAAGCAAAATTATGAAGCAAATTCTGGATTCTGTCCAGGAGAGCCCAGGATATTCTAAGGTAAAGAGTGAGGAAATTGTGGATGGTGTGTCCTCATTCATGTCATTTAGGCAGAAGCCTGCTCTTCAAGGGGAGACAGTGATAACACCAAGTCACTTCACCATTACCCATGAATTACCTGGGCACTGGGAGCATCCTGGCTTAGGCCTAGATTTTAAGTGGTGGCTGAAACTTCCCATCATGTAGTATCAGATCCATCCATCAAAGCTAAGGTCCAGATTAGTGTTCTTTTTTTTTTTTTTTTTTTAAAGCAGAGCCTTAAGCTGTCCCCCTGGGTAGAGTACTGTGGCATCACAGCTCACAGCAACCTCCAACTCCTGGGCTCAAGCTAGTCTCCTGCCTCCACGTCCCAAGAAGCTGGGACCACAGGCACCGGCTGCAATGCCTGGCTATTTTTTGGTTGCAGCTGTCGTTGTTGTTTAGCGGGCTGGGGCTGGATTCGAACCCGCCACCTTAGGTGTATGTGACTGGTGTCTTAGCTGCTTGAGCCACAGGTGCCAAGCCCAGATTAGTGTTCTAATACCAGGAGTTAGAGAGGCAGGGTGGGGTGTAGGGATGTGGGGAAGTGTTTTTTCTCAGGAAAGCTGCCTGATCTCTCTGTTCTCCTTTAGGATAATGCCCCTTGAGCCTTCTGATTTTTTGTTGTTTTATTTTTCTTTATTTTGGTTTCCTTTATCCTCCGCCAAGTGGTGGTTAAGTTTTAAGTATTTGCCTAGCCTTGTTTCTTTCTTTCTTTTTTTTTTTTTTTAAGAGAGTAAATACTCTGAAGTTTCTAGGAAAATCTGACAAGTACTTAATCCAAAACAATCCTGATCCCTCTCCATAGCAACCTTTCTGGCCTAGGTCACCTAGCAACCTTCACTCCAGTTTCTAATTATCGTTTGGTTTATAATTTTACTTCTTAGGCTAAAATCACACTTGTCAAATTCCACTGACTGGGGCAGTCAGCATTCTGCACCAAAAGTTTTCTCCAGTTAGTTTTAGAAAGAAAGCTAGGGTAATGGTGATCCAGGGGGTACTACACACACACTTCAATAATTTTGCTGTCCTATCCCCTTTCTTTCTGAGTTTTCCTATTAGTAACCATCAGCTCCCTGTCCACATGTCCCTTTTATGTGAAAAGCATTATTTTCTTCAGCATCTCATTAACAAATAGCATTTTTATTTTCCTTGAGCTTCTCCTTTGTGGCCAAAGGGGAAAAAAAAGAAGTCTGAGAAATATATTGAAGAGAACTAGAATCATCTTACATAAATATTTGTTTGCATTATTCAAGGCATTGACTCATGGTGCTTGGCTGTTCTTTATGCTGCTACTGTAGAGCAGAGATGCCAACATTATCAGTGTATTTGTATGCTTTACCCTGTAGGGCAGTAGTTCTCAATTATATCAGGTTTCTTCCATGCACTTCTATAATAAATCCTTTGTAACAACCTCCCTGATCTCCTGAAATGAAATTCAGAGTACATATATTTTACCTACACATATAATTTTTTAAAAATCAATATACTGGCATAACTATGCTATAAAAGAGTAATAAAAGGAAAGTAATTTATAAGAAAATAAACTTCACTGGAAGATATAAGGAAGTAATGATATGCTAGCATCTTTTTCTAGAATTGCCTTGAACACTGTTACAAACAAAGACTGGGGCACATGTGCAGTCCTGGTGACTCTAAGGGATGATCAGCCTTGGCTTTGGTGTTGAGATTTACTACATGGTGAACAAATACTGGTAGAGTTTTAAACAGAACAAAGTGCAATTTTCTATCAAGTTTTATGTTGTTGAATTTCTGAAAAATTTAGTATGTATAATAATTATGCACAAAAAAATATTGTGTATGTATAAAATGGAGTTCTGATCTAGGCTCAGAAAGAAATAGGTTTGTCACTTAGATTAGTTACATCAGGTGTCAACAGGATGTTGGAATGTGTGTGGGCCGTGGAATCATTTCTCATTGTTCAGAGTAGCCAGCAGCACAAGTCCTTGTGTCTATAGAAATAACCCCACACTAGAACTTTTCCTAGAGGGCAGCATCAGCTCTGTGGCAGACAAAGTAGAAACTTTTAGGAAGCATAGATTTTCATCTCCCTCACTTGTAGCCCCAGGGTCTCTGCAGTGCCTGACACTGAGTGTGTGTTCACTGAGTCAAAGGCATTATGGCTGAGATTTGCTGCAGTATTGGACATCACCAACAGTCCCATGGATGTTACAGTAGCATTTAGCTCACTTCCAGAGACTTAACTAATACTAGTATTAATATTGGCTTTTATCTCCTTCATGATATAAACGTAACAACTACCCACTTGACCAATAATTTAAATACATTTGTACATGTCTACTGTAAAGATCAATATCCATGTTTTCATGAAACCCTATCATGAGCCAGTAACAAAAATGAAGCAGGATCAATAAACATTGATCCTTGGAAGTGCGATCTAAGTGCAGCTAGGCAGCTTTGTGACCTTTCTGTCTTGTTCGATTCTGTGCTACCTATTGAGTAGAAAACACTGGTATTACACAGGTACTGAGGGAGAACACTGGTATTACACATGTACTGAGGGGAGAACACAGGTATTACACGGGTACTGAGGGGAGAACACTGGTATTACACATGTACTGAGGG
>NW_003852399.1:10610792-10611181 GCF_000181295.1 Otolemur garnettii
GGGTACTGAGGGGAGAACACAGGTATTACATGGGTACTGAGGGGAGAACACTGGTATTACACGGGTACTGAGGGGAGAACAGAGGTGTTACACGGGTACTGAGGGGAGAACAGAGGTGTTACATGGTACTGGGTGGAGAACAGAGGTATTACACGGGTACTGAGGGGAGAACAGAGGTGTTACACAGGTACTGAGGGGAGAACAGAGGTGTTACATGGTACTCAGGAGAGAACAGAGGTATTACACGGGTACTGAGGGGAGAACAGAGGTGTTACACGGGTACTGAGGGGAGAACAGGGGTGTACACGGGTACTGAGGAGAGAACAGAGGTGTTACACGGGTACTGAGGGGAGAACAGAGGTGTTACACGGGTACTGAGGGGAGAACAG
>NW_003852399.1:10611759-10728289 GCF_000181295.1 Otolemur garnettii
TTACACAGGTACTGAGGGGAGAACACTGGTATTACACGAGTACTGAGGGGAGAACACAGGCATTACACATATACTAAGTGGAGAACACAGATATTACTGGGATACTAAGGGGAGAACTGTGATGTTGGGTTTGGACATGTTGTGTTCACTTGGAGTTTGATAAATTGTATATGTTTACAAAGTGTCCTAATAGATACGTCAAGTAGGCATTTAGATATTAGAAAATTCAGAGTGCTGGAGAAGCCTGGACTGGAAATAAAAAAAATATCTGGGTCATCAGCATAGAAAAGATTTTGAGAGCCATGGAAGAGGATGACTTCACATGGCAAGAAAGGAGAGAGGGAAGAAGCCACCCCCAGGCACAGTTCTGACATTGATAGTCTGGTAAACAAAATGCAAATACGAATGGCAACAGCAGCCATGTTTGGAAAAAAAAACAAAAGTCAAAATAAAACTTAGCAACCCACAATAGCAGGAACTCATGAATCGGAAATCCTAGCAATATCCGTATAAACTATCTCTGCAAGAAGAAAAGAGTGAGGTATGGCCAACTTGAAATAGAGACAAGGACAGTATTTTTATGTGACATGTAATTAGTTTTTGGAACTCACTACCACAGAATATTTTGGGGTAACTAGCATAGAAAGTCTAAAAAAAGAATTCTCTTAGACAGTTGTAAGGGATAAGAATAGTGTTACAACACATGAGGTAAGAAACTGTGCTACCTTTTCTCTCTCTCTCGCATTTACCTGGACTCTTTGAAGTAATGTTCCAAGGCCAGAACGGTCTACAGACATGGAAATGGTTCCTCCCAGCTGCAAGGTGACATAATTTCCTAGGTGCATGGGTAAATGTTTTTCATCCCAATTTCTCAGAAGCACCTGAATCAACCAGACCATAAGTGGACAGAAGATGCAAAAGCATACGCCGTGTCATTCCTCAGGCCTGTCCCCCAAAGCCATGTGCTGTTTATGGCCTTGATTTATCTTTTTCTTATTGCGATTTTTTTTTAAAAAAATCTCTCTAGCATTATAATCTTAACACTATGAAAATAATATTTAAGTTCCTTGAAGCATCTTTCAAAATAAAAATTATAACCTTAGAATTTTCCCTTCAATTCCGTCGAGATTGTGGCAGCATTTTCAATAAAAGCCTCTTCAATAATCAACAGCAAAATAGGAAAATCAGTGTCAAGATGGATTTAGATTTAAAACAAGACAGTGATTCATCAAAGCTCTGTAACTGTCATTGGTAAATTCAGTTTTCTTCACTGGTCTTTGATCCAAAAACTTCAATTCTCTTCCCCTGTAGTATTACTTTCTTGTTTAGAAAACTACTTATTTTATTTGTAGAAAATAGGGAGATCAGGCCCTTATTCTTTAACAAGTGCTCCCCAGCATCAGTTTGTATCAGTAACACCACCACCACCAACAAATATAATTTAGGAATTCAGCGTGGGGCATAGTGATAACTATGGCAATGGCACACAGGAGGCTTGGACACTAATTTCTCGTTTCTGCCTCAGTCTCACACCAATGGAGGATTCTATTTGCAGGTCTTCGTGCATCTGTAACATAGTGATGTTGAACCAGGTAATATGTGGAAGGTCTGGTTTAGTTTTACCTTTGTGTCATCTGAAGTGAAATAAAAATATATACTCTGCACTATTTCCTGCTCAAAATGTGCAAAAGTCAAACTTACTTATCTATAAAAAATTACCCTACAGGACTGTTTCAGAATAATCTATTTTGTTGCCATTGTTGAAATTTCTTCCACCCCCATCGGTTCATGTATAAAATTTCATTGAAGTCAATAAAACCACGAGGGAGGAGGAAACAGCCTTTGAAATGTGACCTACTATTAGGTAGGATGTCGTATGTGCTTTAGGGTCACCAATTATTTTTTCAAGCCAAAAATATTTTCTCATTCTGAAATACTTCCTTCTTGTCTTATGCCTAGAAATTGTTCATGTACGTGTTTTTTATATTCCATTTAGTTAAAAGCCAGGTCGGAGACATCCCCTTAGGACTTTCTCAAGAGGGGTAATTATGGTCACTAGCACTCTCCTTAGACTCACTGAGCAGAATTTGCTTTGAATTTGTATTCTCAAGGAAGCACTTGACAATGGCACACTGCTCTTTGGAATAAATGTCAAACCTTCAAGGGGAGTGAGCACCGTAACGGGTAGGTTGTCATGACCATTAACAATTGCACTTGAATAATATACCAGGCTGAGGGATGGAAGACCTCTGCTCCTGCAGTCTCCATTCCTATCTCTTCTTTTAATATCCTGGTAAAAAGGTGTAAAACTAACTAGAGTGTGCTAAAATAAACGTCAACTAGAAAGCTAAGCAGTGTACATTGAGGGATGGTTTCATGGTTAGCGCTTTCTGCCAATTGTTCTCAGTGATTCTCCCTTCCAGAAACTTGGTAGGATTCTGTGTTCTGGTCTCCTCCTGGTGAGGACGAAGTAGTGGAGCATGTGAATAGCTCTGTCTGGTGACTTGGGAGTTTAGATGACATCAGTCACTTCCACAATAAAGCATTTAATTGCCCATGTACTCAGAAGGTCTTTCTCTCTTCCTCTTCCATAGCCATCAGCAACATTCCAGAGATTGCTATGTCATCCTAGGCTTTAGACCGAGGACAATGCTGAGAGGCCTCAGAAGACCAACTAGGGACTGGAGCCTGTCTCAGAAATAAACCTTTGTTGTTTTTCTTAACCCACTGAGATTCTGAAGTTGTTTATTGGCATGACGTAAAACCCGATCAGTACTGACAGCTTCACTAGCCAAACTCTGGTGACATCCTATCACCGGGCAGTAAGAGCAAAGGGCATTTACAAATCACAGAAGACGAGAATTTGTGATTTTAGATTCTCCGTTTAAACTCCATTGTCAGACCTATTGTTAAAAGAATTCATAAAAAAGGACCTCAATTTTCTCTGCTGCTGAAAATTTGAAATTTAGGCAACTGAAATTACATAAAGGCTTAGCTGGGCTGTGAAGTGGGAAGGTCAACAGACCCTTCACAGCAGACTCCAAATCAGACACCCTGCCGTGTCCCAAAGGGGGATGTTTTTTCTCATCATTTCTAACCAACCCTTCCTGTGTAGAAGTTCACTCATCTTCATTGGCCACTTCTACTCATTTAAGCCAAACCAAAAGGAGGAAGGCATAGAGTAGAAAGACAATCATTTTTGGAATAAGTACCATAAACTGATGTCACACCAGATATTTCATTTACTTTTCACAAAAATCCTATGATGTAGAGATGCGTATCTCTATTTCATAGACAGAGAAAATCAGATTAAGAGAAGTTGAGTAATTTTCTCTAAGGTTACCCAGCCAAGTATTTTCTGTACTAGAGTAGTTTATATCTAGTAGCCAAGTCCCACGAAAGTACCCATCAATCAGATCAAAGCCTCTGAACCCAGGGCTTTCCACCAGGGTTAAGAATGCCCAGGCTAGGTCTCATGAGGGTCAAATCCTGGGGTAAAATGATTCCTGGATCCGTCCCTTCCCTTCCTTTCTATTCCCTTCCCTTCCCTTACTCCTTCTCTTCCCTTCCTTCTCCTTCCCTTCCCTTTTCTTTTCTTCTCTTTCTTCAGCTCCAGGGGGTTATATATCTTTTTCATAATTAAATGTTCTGGTCTGGACATGAGTCTATACCCAGATTCCCTAGGTAACAGAGCATAAGACAAAGCTTATTTTTGGTACCTTCTGAGAAAGTGGAATCCTAGGGAAGCAGGAAAAAAGATGAGAACAAATTCAAATACATGCTTGAGAAGCTGCTGCTTATTTTAAAGGGCAGTGGGTTGCTCAACCTCACTAGATCCTCTTCCAGAGAGGCTATGTGAGGTTCTGCATTTAGGACAGGAGAGAAAGGGAGAAAAATCTCTTCCCCAGGATGGATGGATGGGTAGATAGAGATAGATGGATGAAAGATAGATCATAGATAGATAGATAGAAGATAGATTTTATGTCTGTCTTCATAAAACTGCAAATCCCTAGATGGAAGAGTCAGTTGTTAAAAGATCTTAAAGGTTCAAACAGGATAGGACTTGAATCTCAGGTTGAATGTGTGCTAGCACTGAGACCTTTGAAAAGAGGCTCGATTTCTCTGAGACTCAATCTCTTTATCTATGAAATGGTAAAAATCATTTCCTCAGAGGTGGTTGGAGAGGATGGATGACGGTAACATGGGACATCACAGACATGCAGTGAGCATCTACACATTTCTTTGGATGTGTTTTATTCCCTTTCTATTCATGGGTTCTATTTTATTTCACCACATGACTTTTTGTATCTAAGTTTCTCTTACCGGTTGCCTTTAGCCATATATCGATTGAGCTTTAATATAAGTCATTAGTAACCAAAAGGGATTCTTAAGGTGATATCTGTGATGTATTACCTTCAAAGAAAAGCACCACAGAAATAATACAGAATTTAGGAATTGGTATTCAGAAATGTCAGCATACTAAACCACGTTGCCAAGTCTAAGCCCCAGATGCCAGGGGCCATAACTAGAGAGCCCTGCAGTAATGATGCTGCCTGAATGGAAATAATTATAAGGGGAAACTCAGCCAGCCCTGCCATTGAGTTCATTTCAGAATTAATGTCGTTTCTCAAATAAGATGATTAATGGAACCCTGATCAAAGACATAGTAAGATCCAAGAGCCAAGGGATGTGACATATCTGTGTATCTTCTTTGAAAAGTTTTAAGTTTACCTGCATTACAAGTTCTTTTTTTTTAATCAGAATTTGCTTTTTAAAAATTTGTTAATCCGTCAAATGTTAATTGTCTGTAAAACTCCCGTGAAGTAGCAAAAGCAAATCCGTGGGCAAAGTACAGAGTATTGCTGATTAATTTCAAAATCTTCAAACAACTAAAGGATATTTCTGAAGGGAACAGAAATTACACTTAACGGTAAGTGTTACCTGAAGACAATTCTTCAGCCTCCAGGGAAGCAAAATAGTAGAGAATTTGGCCCAGTGACTCATGTAATAAATCATCATGGTTTGTGTTCCCTGCCCCCCGTTTGCCTAGGAAAGCTGTTGGCAACGATACAGTTCTGTACAGATGAATGGATTTAATTCATCTGCCCTTACTTCCTCACCTAGAGACATAATCCCTGGCCAGACAACTGGCTATTGTGAAAATTATTACGTAGTGGTAGACTCGGAGGTGGGGATCTGGGAGCAATAGAGAAACCTCTCCAATGAATTGTCTGCTTTTTCCACACACTCATCCTCAAAACGGCAGCTAAGTACAAATGGAACTGTACATGCAAAATACCCTGTCAAATGAAAGATGCCTCAGAAAATATCTTCCTTTAGGCAAACTGTCATCACTATCATTTTACAGATGAGAAAATTGCAGGCTTTGTGCTTTCCTTGCAAATGTATCCTTTACATCATGGATTTATTTTATTTTATTTTTTTGCCGTTTTTTTGGCCAGGGCTGGGTTTCAACCCACCACCTCTGGCATATGGGGTCGGTGCCCTACACCTTTGAGCCACAGGCGCCGCCCTGGATTTTTATTTTTTATATTTTTGTTATTTATTTTTTTTTCTTTTCAGTGCCGAAACCCTGGGTTTTTATCTGGATCTGTTTGACTCCAGTGATGCTAATGACACATAGTGGAATTCAATTCACATACTAAATTGAATGATATTGTATTAGTTGTAGTTGATGCTTGCTATGTATAAGACCCCATGCTTAGCGTTTAAGGGATATAAAGACACATATTTTTCTATCTAAGCAAAGCCATGGAAGTGCTTTGAATTATTTGACCAAGACCAAGAAAATGACACCAATTGGGAAGGGTAATTGGGAAACTAATTTTATCAACAAGTCTGAGATGCTTTTTCTGGACACAATTAAGAGCAGGGCAGATGCCACTTAGGGAACATTTTAGCTATTTAACTTCCTACTGCACGAGAAACTTTGAAATGTCTCCAGAAATGAGTCTGATTCCAAATTTCTCCCACTTTCTATATTTTGTGTAATTAGCATATATAATAATGTCTTATGATCGTTTGGAACCTTGTTACCAAATTTATTTGTGTCTCTTCACTGGTTTGAAACACAACAATTTTACAAGGATAAGTAAATGAGATTGCTTTGGTTTTAGAGGTGATAGGGGCAGATGTTACTAAGGTAGTGGTCAACCTGAGTTTGGAGTCCTCAAGTGCATATTCTAAACACAGGTTTCCCAGCCAAAAGTGCTTCTGTTAATTCTCATTAATTGAATTTCCAAGCTGTACACTTTTCAGAACTTACTTTTCATTGCCTGTTTAGCATCCTTCTTTTAATTTGCGTGATATTCCTATTTTTTTATCTTCTATTTTTCATCCCATCTCACAAATGTTTATAAGTTCCAAGGGTTAACATTTTTGTCTTTATTTTTATTTTTATTTTTTTGCTTGGTCCAGTGTCCTTGGGTAATGGTATTTGCTCCCTCTGCTTCTAGAGCAGCTGTTCTCAACCTGTGGGTCATGACCACAGGAACTGGATTAAAGGCTCTCGGCATGAGGAAGGTTGAGAACCACTGTTTCAGAGCCATTTATGTGCTCAACACTCTGAGAGCTGTGTCTTTAGCTGAGTTTCTGTCCCGAGTTCCCAATACACTCTAGCAGTTGTCTGCTGAACATCATCACTTGAGTCTCATAGATGGAAGATAGTCCAAACCAAATTCATTCTATTTTTTTCATAATTTCATCTCCTCCTGCTATCAGTCATCACTAGCAACGTCACATACCTACTGGCTGGAATGCACAGACACGCTCTTCAATTTCTTCCTCTAACAGCATCCCCCCCAATGCAATCAGCCAAGGGTCATTTCTAACCCTTGCCTTCCTTCTCCATACTTCCTAACCTATTTCTCTGTTGACTCCTTTCTTGGTCTTCTTTCTTCTCATTTCTGCTTCCAGTTGTTTTTCAGGGATTTATGAGTATTTCATATAAAGCTGAGCCTTTAGGTGAAAACTTAATTCAGCTTCACTGTTTCACCATATTTCTAGAGCATAGTCATTGTCTCAGTGTTTGATCAATGAATGAATAAATTAAGGAAAAGGGGAAAGAGCTACAATATAAGAATTAAACAAATCAAATAAACCGACCTTCCCAGAAATAGAGTTTATTCATAATAATCTTCCTAATTTATACCACACGAGCTCTTTAGGAAACTCACCATGGTATGTCTCCTAGAAGATTTTTTTTCCCTTGGCCAGGATGAACTGTAAGATGCCATGGTTTCCAAACTGACCAGAAGTTTAGCTAACTCTGGATAGTCCTCAAATAGTTCTTTGCGGCAAAGATCATGACGAGGGATTACAAAAGGAACTCCCAAACCAAGTGGTTATTTTAGGCTTTGCGTGGGCTCCTTTTAATGAATTTTCCATAAATGGAAACCCACTGAGTCACTCATGGTTCTGCATACCAGAGAACAGCCCAGTGGGTAATGGGATTGTCTGCATTGCATAATACCAATATAAACTTGCTGGAGGAAGTGCATTTTGTTCTTTAGGAAGAAGCACACTAGAATGCTCCAGGCAAATCACGTATTGTCAGAAAAATTAGTCTTAGCACAAAAAAGGAAATGTGAAAGTCAGTTCATCTGGACTTCAGGAAGTCTTTGGCTGATCTCCTAATATTTGGTGATCTAACTATGCTTTTGACACTGAATGAAAAATAATCACTGTTGGCCTTGCTTTGGGGCTATGTAAAAGGCAATAATGTAAGAAGAAGTGTTTGGTAAACATTAAAGGATTTGACTCAGAAAAAGTTATATGACACATGCTCTAGATTTAAATTCTGTCTGCACTAATTACTGTGACATGGGTCAAGTTCATCACACTTTGTCTCAGACTCAGGTTTGTAGTTAGTGGAGAACTAATGATAAAATTAATGGTCAGCCATTCTAAAATAGGGACAATATACTGAAATATTGCGTACAGTATTTACTGTTTCACATTTAATATTCAAAAACTTTAATGGAATAGGAATTCATTTTCATATTGCACTCTTTCTCCTCTTTGCCTGCACACAGCATTACCATACCACCCTAACTCCTAAATATAGGGAATTATCACTAGAAATTTCTATATGTCTAGAATCAAGAGTCGAACTGTTACTTGCAAAGCCAGTTAGAGCATTTAATATAAAAATTATACATATGTACTTGAATATTTTATTCTGACTTAAACACATTTTAATAATAAAAAAATTAACAAATATTTATTTAGCTGTATTTTAAGATCTGACCCTGCCTTT
The DNA here is from genome assembly GCF_000181295.1 of Otolemur garnettii. Lineage (NCBI taxonomy): Eukaryota > Metazoa > Chordata > Mammalia > Primates > Galagidae > Otolemur > Otolemur garnettii. The sequence goes on from NW_003852399.1 coordinate 10,620,038, forward strand.
TCTTTTTTTTTTTTTTTTTTTTTTTTTTTTTTTTGAGACAGATTCTTACTTTGTTGCCCTCGGTACAGTGCTGTGTTTCATAGCTCACAGCAATCTTAAACTCTTGGGCTCAAGTCATCCTCTCACCTTAGCTCCCCAAGTAGTTCAGACTACAGGTGCCTGCCACAGCACTTGGCTATTTTTAGAGACAGGGGCTCCCTCTTTCTCAGGCTGGTCCAAACTCCTGTGCTCAAACAAACCACCCACCTTAGCCTTCCAGAGTGCTAGGATTACAGGCTTGAGCCACCTTGCCCAGCCCTGACCAAGGTTTTTCTTGGAGTCTGTGTTTGCTAACTAGAGTCTCATGCTATTTGTCTTATAAAGCCCTTATCTGTAAATATGCCCATCCATATTTAAGTTTTGGAACTTATAGATACTTATGAAACTAATTTCAGTAGAGACAGGGTCTCACTCTTGCCCAGGCTGGCCTCCAACCCCTGAGCTCAAGCATTCCACCTGCCTTGTTCTTCCAGAGTGCGAGGATTACAGGAGTGAGCCACCAAGCCAGCCCCTCCTTTTGTTTTCAGAATTGTCTCACCTATTTAAAATTCTGCAGTGAGTTGTTTCTTCTGCTGTTTTGTTTCGTTTTCCTTTTTACCAAGTCATCCCACAATATTCAATTTTCTTCTTCTAGAAAAATAATTTTTTCTTTTCACATCCATGTTTGTTGGTTTACAAAACATTTAATTAAATAACCTAATTATAGTTAAAAGCACACTAAACATAAATAACAAACATACAACTGACTTCTGTGAGGCATAGAGCTCCACTGATAGGGTCTAACTTGAGATGGCTTGCTGGAGTGAGGGCATAACTTACAAGGTCGGGGGCATCTGGTGGTTTTTAATAAGGGAATGGATGAGTCTGAAAAGGAGAGATTGATAAAAAAGTATTCTGCTGTAAAAAGGGAATAGAAGTATGAATGGGATTAAGACAAGACATTTGTTTCCAAGTTCATTGTATAATTAAACTGTCCAACTAAAAACTAATACAATGATAGAGATAGAAAAGGCCTTCAAGAACTAAATCAACCCACCTACTACCATTATCTGGTAGCATGTGATAGATGAGGAAAGATGGTAGGGCTTGAAATAGAAAATTGTTTAACGCTGCCCAACATTAAAAATGGATGGCAGGGAGAGGGGCAAAGCTATTTGAAATGCAACCTTCATTGTCTTTTCACAAAAAGAGGCCTAGGGTCCTTGGGAAGAAATCCTGGACTGGTGGGAAGTGGGACACTAGAGAGCTTTCAGACTCTCTTCAAGCACAAGTGGTCCACACCAAGTGAAGGATAGACAGGGAATGGAAGGAGGATGAAAGAAAAAATAAAGGAAAAAATCTATTTACTTCTCTTTAAAGAAAAAGACCAAGTATTAAACACCAAAAACAGAGTGGCCTGTTCTACAGACAGCACTTCAGGTTTCTGTGGACACTCCTCTGTGTGTGTCTCAGCTTTTGCAAATGTTTATCTGTGGTTATTTGGAAAGTGCATTTAACAGAGGAATTTATTTTTTTAGCTGTAATTAGGTTTTAAATATTATCATCTGGCAAAGGAGCTATAGCCAATGTTAAGATGATCAGTCGTATGGCTTCTATTTTTTATTGCTTTTCCAGGAAATGTAGAAGTAAGAGAAAAGCCTTAGATGAAGAGCTCTATTAATCTTGCCCATCCTCTGTCCAGTAACTGATTCCAGAAATTCTGTGTGGGAACTGGGGCTAACCAAAGATTGAGACCTAAGCATCCAATGTTGGCCACACAGAGTTCTGTCTTTTTACCAAAGTGGAAAATTTTCAAATAAAACTCAGAGGCCAAATTGAAGTTGCTGAAAACAAGTTTATAGCTCCTGAAGGCTTTCTGATTTTTAAAAAACTTATATGATTAGTCCATGTGGTAGCCTACAGGAAATTACCTTCACTAATATACTCTCTAACCCTCATATTGACCTTATTTTTCTTTGTGGATTCCTTTGACCACAACTTGCCTGTATCTCTAAGAAAAGGCAACAAATTTCCAAAGCATGGGTTTGGGAAATGAACAGTATTATTTCCCATTGCCTAGAAAAATATAAATTGCATCATCATCCTTGGTCATATCTGTATTACATGGCGCTTTCTGTTGAGGAATATGAGCTCTGTCCATTGAGTTTTCCCATCTCATCCTCTTCACTTTTTGGTAAGGGAAAAAAGAGTCAGCACTGATCAACAAATGGGCACAACTGAACCACACTGAAAAGGGGAAGGGAGAGCGATGGGAAGTTTGGCGAGGAAAAACCTCTGGATTCCTACTGACCGGGATATGGCTCACTTAGCAGTGCCACTCAAGAAAAAGCAGTCTCTCTAGAACCAGGCTTCTTGAAAGCAAACAAAACCCTCAAAGTGACTTTGCAAGAAATTGAAAGTGAACAGCAAGTGAAAAAATGATTTCTCATTGTTTTCACATGTCTTTGCAAGTTGAATCAGGAAAACCACCCTTCATAATATTGAGGTTAGAAATATTTGAGCCAAATGCATATAAGCAGCCTTGAAAGACATCCCCTAATATATTCATATGACCGCTGAGCAACATAGTCATTCATTTCATCTTATTTCTTTACATTGATTACATTGATCATTATGAGTAATTATATCTTACTCTTTACTGTCTATATCCTCACTACACTGTGAGCTTCCTGAAGGGAAGAACCATTTATTTTTTTATGTCCATCACTTGCTAAGTTCCTTCTACAAAGGCTGCACAGTGGATGTTCAGTGAATGTGTATTGAATGAGTAAATAGGTTCCATCTATTTCTGAAAGATTCAGACCAAACCAGAATTTCCACCCACTCCTGGTCCATTTCTTTCACCTGATGTTGACCCACTCTCCATCTAAACCAATAACCCCCCTCCCCAGGGAAATGCAAACACATGCTTTCATTAGAAACCCTCAGGTCAAGAGGGTTTCCTGGAAAGGCCCCCAAAGCAGCGGGGACTCTGTGCTGCATTCTGCTTATTTTTACATCATAGCACCATTTCTCTTTGAAAATTGTCTCTGAGAAGAGGTCTATAACCCTGGGTGAGAGTTTTGTTCTTTTCTTTTGATTTACCAACTCATATTAGGTCCAGTCACCCTAGATGCTTGTCATGTTCAAGCAAGAAATAAATGAAGTTACTCCGGTTAAAATGCTCAAATACTTATGAAAAAGGCCATTCTTTATCTTGCCACCCCTAATTCAAAAGAGTGTGCTGTGTCCCTAGTTTGGCATGCTCTCCAGGTCAGGGGGTTCCTGTGAGATTTCCTGGGTTCTGCAAAGAAGAGAGTGTGGAAAAATTATGATGTTTGGTTTACCACCTCCCCAAAGCCTGAAAATAGTCAGTGTTGATCCCTGCACCAAGAACAAACAGCAGAAGCCAAACCAACCACCCTCTACACACAAATAACACTGCTGCTTCTGAGAGTGTGAGTCCTGTAATTAGTATGAAGGACTACTTCAGTGTTCCCTGGAAGGCCTTGGGATCTACCCTACAAGACAAGATACCCGGTTGGAACTGTCCTCCCATGCAGCATCCTTGCCCATGAAATCCTCTTTCTCTTCCTGCCCAGACCTCTTGTAAGGAAACTTCTGAAACCTGGTATGCTCCCTGAAATCTATCCCAATTAACCTGAAGAAAGGCCGTCATTTAATTAATTAATTTAGATTAATTTAATTGTTTAGACACAATTTACCTATTGAAAGTCAGGACTACTGGTGCATCTGATCTTCGGAGCAAATGTCACAGTTAAAATTCTAGAAATATTTTCAGGGGATTGCAAACTATGGGAACAGAGGTCATGTCCATCTCAACAGCCTATTCTGGTGCTTGACACCTACTAGGCATTCTGCACTTATCTGTTCCATGAATGAGCGAATGAATGATAGGAATGACTGCTGTCCCAATCACATGCCTTCACATATCACCAGCTCTGTACTTCACTATTTGGATTCATTAAGTCTTAGAAATGGAAAATTTGGTAATCCCAAACATGGCTACCATATAGACCACCCCATTTAGAAATTGTGGTCTCACCACCTTCCCCTCCATGTTTCCGATCTCCTTTACTGCTCATTTTCTAAAGCAATGCTTATGTTCTAACATATTTGTATGGCAATGTATTTTTTTTCTCCTTCAGTTGTAGTGGAAACCCCACTAGGACAGCGTTTCTTCCCTGTTTTATTGTGGGCTGTATTCCAAGTGCTCAGGTCAGAGCCTGAACATAGAAAGGGCTCAATAAATATTTGTCAAATGAATGCAAAATTATTTACTATGTACCCCACACATCAGAATCACTGCAAGAGTTTTTTTAAGTCTGCAGGTTCAACTTCACATCAGTGAAATAACCCTTAAGGATGCAAAGCCCAGGAATTTTTTTTTTTTTTTTTTTTTGCAGCTTTTGGCCGGGGCCAGGCTTGAACCCACCACCCCAGTTATATGGGGCCAGCACCCTACTCCTTGAGCCATAGGCGCAGTCCCCAGGAATGTACTTTTTAAATAAGAAGTCCAGGGGATTTTGGTGTTCTGAGAACCACTAGTTCCATACAGCTCACTAACCTAGAGATAATCCTGAAACCCAGAAAGACGAAGTGTCTTTGAAGTCACGTGGTTATTCAGTGGTGCAGCTAAGCATCCTTCTGATGTGCTTTCTCTCCCAGTCATCTTGGAGCCTGGATTTATTTGATATGTTTCCTGCATTCTTGGTCTTTGAGATTAAGCTGCTGGAGGCAAAAATCATGGCTTCCCAACTTCTTTATAGTGCATCTCAATCAGCAGGTGAGAATGATGTTAGGCTTGCGGTAGTCAGGGACTTTTTGAATCCCACGATGCCTTCACACACAGGAACAACCCTACTTTCACACTATGATGCCACTATTTTCCTTTTTCCTTCTAGTTCCTGGATATCTCCATTAAGTGGACCACCCAGGAAACCTTTCCTCCAAAGTACCTTCATTATGACCCAGAAACCTCTCGCCAGCTGATGTGTGACAAATGTCCTCCAGGCACCTACCTGAAACAGCACTGCACAGCGAGGTGGAAGACCGTGTGTGCCCCTTGCCCCAACCACTACTACACGGACAGCTGGCACACCAGTGACGAGTGTCTGTACTGCAGCCCGGTCTGCAAGGAGCTGCAGTACGTCAAGCAGGAGTGCAACCGCACCCACAACCGCGTGTGCGAGTGCAAGGAAGGCCGCTACCTGGAGCTGGAGTTCTGCTTGAAGCACAGGAGCTGTCCGCCGGGATTTGGAGTAGCACAGGCTGGTATGTATCAGCTTCAACGTGCAATGGAATCCTTGAGGCCTCTGCCCAGTCAGATAGTAGTAAAAGTTCAGGGGAATGCTTTTGTGCTGATGACATACATTACAGGCTAGCAAATTGCAAAGGTAATGGGACCTGCGAGGCAGGTGCTGGGTTTCTGGATTGCTTCCAAAGGACCATTTCCCGGAGGAATACTTTGCCACTACAGGGCCATTTAGTGACAAATCTCAAATGCAGCAAATCGCTCTCTAATGAGATGCATGATGGATTGTTCTGTTCTGAAGGAACACTGCGTTGCACTGTTGATGCTTGATATATCCCTGTGTGTTTCACTGCGGCGCGGACAGCTTCAACCTGCAGTGCATCCTGACAAACAGCAGAAATGTTAATCGATACCAAGAGAGTAATTATGCTAATATTAATGAGGCTCTGGAGTGCTAACAATGAGCAGTTATAATTAATTATGTAAGAAATGAGAATGGTTGGGGGAAATGCGTTTCATTATTAAAAATGAAGCTGGTTTTCCCTTTAGCATGGGCGCCGCGTGTCTGGGAGGATAAAGCCTATAGCGGCATCTCTTCAATGAGTTTATTCTTTATCTTAAACAAAACAGATTGTCGAGCCAAGAGTAAGCACTTGTCTAAAAACAAAGTGCTTTCTCTTTTTGCATTTTGAACAGCATAGGTTAGGGCTTGCGTGCACTGAATATTTTAAAGCTGCTACCCACAGATTTTTTTTTTTTTTTGGTACTACCACATTCATGAAATTTCAGAGTATTCCACAACATCTTGTGGCTTGGAAAAAAAATCTTAACTATCAATTGTTAAGAAGCAACAATTCACTGCTTCAAACTTTGATAGGATAGTATTCACAATTGTTAGGAAGTAACAATTGATGAGAGTTTTTAGCAGTGAATCTCAGCGTGGGTGCTACTGACATTGGGGGGTGCAAAGTTCCTTTCTATGGGCAGCTGCCCTGTGCATACTACAGCTTTTAGCAGCACCCCGGGACTCTAGTAACTAGATGCCCATAGCAGTTCCTTCCCTCACCCTCCTGCCAAACGTGACAACCAGAAGTGTCTGCAGACATTGCCTAATATCCTCCAGATTGGCAAAATCACCCCCAGTTGAGAACTGAGGGCTCACTGATGCTATTTATTTATAATTATTTAAATCATCAAAGTTTGTAATATACAAAGTCTGAGTTATTCGATGACAAATACTTTCAGTTTAAAGGAATACATAGTCAAAGATGGAGATTGATTTAGTTCCAGAAGTAGTGAATCATAAAATTAATGACTGAAGAAGCAGATTGCGTGAGAGTCTCTTCAGATGCCTCTGCTATGAGTATTTGAGGGAGGGATTGGTGCTACTTCCTACTTTTTATTGGATGACACTTTGGGTCTCAAAAGCTAAACTAAGTCAGAGGAGGAAGGCCCATCCAACAAAAACACACGCAACTCAGTCCATTCAGCCAGCTGTATGTGTAGAAAAACTAAGTGTGGACTCTGCTGCTTGGAAACAAGAAAATTTTGGAAAATAATGGGAATAACAAGGATCTTCCTTAAATAAGCATGAAAGTCTATTTGTTGAATGAAGTCAGCGGGCAGCCAGAAGACTTAGAACACAGGACACATTTTATTCCGTGGCCCCACAGTGGGGTTTATTTACCTCCCCCTCCCTAAAAACTCACCCAGTGTTTCCTCTTGGATAATAAGAAGTCTCCAGCCCTGAGAGAAGGAAAGACTGCGTGGTGTTCCTCTAAAAAGCATTTAATAACCTTTTGTTGTCGCTGTTGCTGTTTCAAAGTCCAATTATCTCTCCTCCATATTTTCTTTCCTCAGTCCTGTAATTCTTAGGCAATTACTTGTGGCCTGCAGAGTGAATTCTCAACCATGAAGCCATATTTCTCTATTGCTATTCTATTTCACATTCTGCATGCCAGGTTATAATTTTTATAATGTCACTGATATTAATAAGATAAAATTATCCCTTCGATGGATAAATCTTTCTTTCAATAAAAAGTCCTGTCAGTTACAAAGAGGGAACTCCTACTCAGAAAGGTCATTCGATAAAGCCTCTGACTGTAGCATGAAGCACTGGCTGTATCCTCCTGGGATTCCTTTTGTTAAACAACTTTAAAGTCTAGCTTACAGAAAAGAATATGTTGTACATGTGACCTGCTTGTTAGGACGCACGAGAAGACCCAGGACACAAATAGGTATCGGAAGAATGACAAGATTCTTCTTTGCATAGAACATATGGCAGTTGGCAAAAGGAGATGTGGGTCCAGATGTCCAAGTCACCTATTTTCAGTAAATTAGCAATGACAGAAAGCCAGGGAATCTTTGTTCATCTACCTCTGCTTATGCTATTGTAAAATTTGTAGAGTTCGATCCTCTTGAAGGAGTGGGATGTAATAAGAAAGCATTAAAAACAAACAAACAGGGCTCGGCGCCTATAGCTCAACCGGCTAAGGCGCCAGCCACGTACACCTAAGGTGGCGGGTTCGAATCCCCAGGCCGGACCTGCCAAACAACAATGACAGCTGCAACCAAAAAACAGCCGGGCGTTGTGGTGGGCGCCTGTGGTCCCAGCTACTTGGGAGGTGGAGGCAGGAGACTCGCTTGAGCCCAGGAGTTGGAGGTTGCTGTGAGCTGTGATGCCACGACACTCTACCCAGGGGGACAGCTTGAGGTTCTGTCTCAAAAAAAACAAACAAACAAACAAACAAACAGCACCTCTCTGCTTTGCGTAGTGGTTGCTAAGATAGTGTCATTGCAAGACTGGGAAATAACATTTAATACGTGAAGGTTTCAGGCTGTGCGCTCCTTTCTTCCCCTTTTTTTCTGCCAGCTCTTTGTTCTTTTTATAAGTCAATGAATCATTTATCCCTCTAGAAAGGAAAGAGACAGGAGATGAAACTAGAACCAATTCATTTTACTCTGCTTTTCCTAGTTTTGGTAAAACACAATGAGATAGGTTGGAATTTTTAATAAGTGGAGTTTAATAACTCTGTGACTTTCGTATGCCGATCTTGTGTTAGTTCTCTTGCATACACCAGAATTGGCCTGTAAAACCTACATTTATACATTGAAATCTACATCTGTTCAACCAGCTTACACTAGATGGAGATATTTTCATATCCAGATACACTGTCATATGTGATCTATCCATGCATAATAGTTTTTGAAGATATTTATTTTTAAAAGCATCTTTAGCTGTTGACTGGTTCAAATTTCCCGGCCAATGATTTCTCCAAACTTATCAAATATCTTTCCACCATAAAAGAGAATGCCCTTGCCATCACCCTTCCTGAAGTTTTAACGACCGTGCTCTTTTAAACAGTTTAAGCAAACGGTATATCATTTTCCTCCGTTTACTATGTAGCTTAACTGCAGACTTACGTTTTTGAGTTGGCGGCCAACTTTATTACCACCTTCAAAAGTTTATTATAATGTTGTAAATTTTTACTTCTCAAGGTTAGCATACTTAGGAGTCGCTTCACAATTAGGATTCAGGAAAGAAAGAACTTCAGTAGGAACGGATTGGAATTTAACGATGCAGTGTTCAATGGGTACTAATTTCGAGAATGATATTACAGCAGACACACAGCAGTTATCTTGATGATTTCCTAGGAATAACTGTGTGAAGAATATGGCTAACAGCAAGGCCTGACTGCCACTTCAGCAGAGGCAGGGCTCGGGAACATCCTACTGCTATTTTCTCTGCTCTCACATTTCAGGAGCATTCGTAGGTAACAACAAAACAAACTTGCATTTGTATTACAGGAGAGGAGACTGTGGAAGTAGATAATGCTGAAGTTTTGTTGTCTCTAATGAAGTGAAGAGTAGAATGCCTACAGTTTTATGCAACATAATAGCGGCAGTAAAAACCGAGTGAAAAAGTCTTTCCCAAACTGTGTTAAGAGGATATCTGCCGGGAATATATTTGAGAGGAAGGTACTAAATTGCTTGGTATTTTCTCTAGGAACCCCGGAGCGAAATACAGTTTGCAAAAGATGTCCAGATGGCTTCTTCTCCAATGAGACGTCGTCTAAAGCACCCTGTAGAAAACACACAAATTGCAGCGTGCCTGGTCTCCTGCTAACTCAGAAAGGAAATGCAACACATGACAATATATGTTCTGGAAACAATGAATCAACTCCGAAATGTGGAATAGGTAATTACGTTCCACAATATCGACCTCTGTACCGTGCTGTAGAGTCATCTCTCTCTGAGTTGAACCCAGGGGCCTCTGACCACATTTTGGTTAAACTCACATTTTCTCTTTCTTGAATCTTAACCAGCTAAGACTGTCCTCTGTGCTTCATTATTAAGCCACAACTCCAAATCTCTCAAAAAGCCATCACGCAGATAAACCACAAAGCCTGAGTTTCTCCTCCTGCTTCACACTCAAATCAAATCTTAATTACCCATGGATAAAGGGAAGTAGCAAGTCTGCTGTGGAGACCAAACCAGCAGAGTCCAAATTGTCGAGTTTAAGTTTTTTCTTAATTCCTTTCAAGAATGTCTGTATTACTACCAAAGGTAGAAAATGTCAACTAAGAAGGGAAATGGCACAAACAAGTAGTAAATTAAAAAAGAACGGTTACTTGGCTTTGTTGCTTTGGTATAATACCTCCATCCATTAATACATCTATCACAGCAGTTCTCAACCTGTGGGTCGTGACCCCTTTGTAACAATGAAAATACATCCTGCATATCAGATATTTACATTACGATCCATAACAGGAGCAAAATTACAGTTATGATACTTCAACAAAAGTAATTTTATGGTTGGGCGTCACCACAGCCTGAGGAACTATGTTAAAGAGTTGCGGCACTAGGAGGCATTAGGAAGGTTGAGAACCACCGATCTATCCTAGAGAAGATCCAAACTCTTCTGGTTGCCTTAAATTCATTCCTGGGTAAGGGTCACTACCATCAAGCTCATGTTACCTCTGAATGCAGGCTGTTAGTGACACCATCCATCAGGCTAGTGTGTGTTCTCATCTTGTCACCCTTAACACCAGACTAATCTCAGAGCTTTATTCAAGCACCCATCACACCAAAGATAAGCTGTGTTTTTGTGTTGGATCAAGCTATGAGATGAAAACCAGTGTGTTTCTCTCCAAACATCTTTTTGTACTACATAGAAATGTACAAAACATGGGAGTGTGAGTTGAAATGTACACGTGTGATTCCAACTCAGGCCCAGCATGTTTTCACCGTGTAATCGTAATCGTAGACACGGCATTTACCCTTCCTCCTTTCTTATCTGAAAAATGAAAGAGGGAAAAGGAGTGACTTCTAACTTGAACATTCTCTTGAGTTCATTTTAAATTTTATTTTTGTCCTTCATTGAGACTCACTGTGTGCCAGATACTTTGCTAGGGAGGCTTTATTAGTTCAGTAGACTAGAAGTTCAGTAGACTTTCAACAGTCGAATTGCTGAATAAATCTTGGTTTTCTCGCCTTCCCGCAGATGTCACCCTGTGTGAGGAGGCATTCTTCAGGTTTGCTGTCCCTACAAAGTTTACCCCCAATTGGCTAAGTGTCTTAGTGGACAATCTGCCTGGCACCAAAGTAAACCCAGAGAGTATAGAGAGGATAAAACGGCGACACAGCTCGCAGGAGCAAACTTTCCAGCTGCTGAAGTTATGGAAACATCAAAACAAAGACCAAGACATGGTCAAAAAGATCATCCAAGGTATGGCGATCTGAAATAAAGAAGTCAATCGGAAATCAAAGACATGTTGATCATAAAACGGAAACGAGATTAGTGCCTCTTTTAGTCGTGTGCATGATGTTTCTCTTCTGGAATCACTGTTGGACTGAACAAGTTTTCACCAATTGATAGTGTAAATGCTGTTCTTAAAGCAATCAAGCAAGGTTTTGTTCTCATCTGTCCACCGAATTTCTTGAACACTCTGATAAAAGAGAAATGCATCTCAAATGCAGCCCTAGATCTCAGGGGATGTGTTTCCAGATCCCTTAGCTCTTTTATTAGCTACCCAGTTGGACTGCCAACGAGAAGTTCTTTAATCACGTTGGCGCCTCCCTGCATCTCCACCACGAAGCTATGTTGTATTTATTTGATAATTCTCTCCAGAGGGGCTCTCTGGGTCTTACAAATATCCTCTTATTAATCCTCACAATACAGCCTAGGCTGGAATTATCATTTTAATAGCATATGTTGTGAAGGTTAGTGAAATAAAGTCTGAAAAGTGTTTGAGCTTCTTATAAGAAAAACTACTTAAAACAGAGTGCTCTTACACTTCAGAGTTTTACAAAGAATGTCTGTTAGAAATGGTGGGGAGAGAAAGAGAGAGACTCTGTGTGAGTGTGTGCGCCCACATGGGTGTTGAGGGAAAATCCAAAGAGAGGTGAGCCTCATCTGGTGAGGACTATACGCTTTAGCGTACAAGACAGAAGGGATGCTGACCTCCCACTGGCATTGAGAGGACATGCCAGAACAGGTGAGGCAGAGTCTTCATAATGCAGACAGTGTCAACAAGAAATTCTTTCTGTTCTTCAATGGTAGTTAAATGACTGAGTGGTCCGATACTACCCAGAAACCTCAACTATCTGAAACACAGGAAAAAGACTATCTTTGACAGTTGAATGCATTTGCTTATGCAGAGAGTAAACTTTCGTTCTGTTTTCAGCAAACCAAAAATATTCTTTGAGAGTATAATTAGCCCTGAAGCAAATGGAGAGAGGGAGAGGGAAAGAGGGCGGGTGGACATATTAAGAACAGAGACAGTTAGAATGGGAAAGGACCAATTCCCTATTTTATAAATGAAGATGTTTCATCCCAGAAAGATGAACCGATTTGCCTTAGGGCTCACGAATACAGTAAATGACTTCTGTCATTACTAGAAACATTAGCTTCTCCCCCTTAGGTTTATACCCCAGCTCGTTACTGAAATCGTATCTAGTCTGTGTGTATCCTCCAGTTCCTTGGCCTCACAGTTTCTGGTTTTCAGCTATCCTCTTTATGTAGGTAATAACCCTCTGCTATATATATTTATTGAAGACTAGTTAACTAACTTACCTATAGTGCCCAAGTCACATATCAGCGAATGAAAGTTTATATTACAAAGTAACTAACCTAAATACTTTATTTTTGTTTTCCTGAACTGTCACAGTTTCAATTTCTCAAACTTTTCGTAGAAAACTGAGAGCGATGGGTCTGGAATTTTCTGCAGTTAATTTTTGAAGAGGAGGGGCTTCTCACAAAGCTTTTCTGGATGCAAAGTCTATATAGCACATTATCTTATTATAAAACACAAAACCGTATTTATCTTGGTTCTCAAAAATAACTGGTATCATTTATTCCCCTTCCTTCAAAAAAAGAAAGAAGAAAGAAACAGTTATGCTTAAAATAAAAGTATGACCATCTTGCCTCGGGCTAGTTTTCTGATGGCATCAGATGAATGTGAATAACATGAACGCCTTTTTGGGCTTTGCCTCCTGCAGATATCGACCTCTGTGAAAACAGCGTGCAGCGGCACATCGGGCACGCCAACCTCAGCTTCGAGCAGCTCCGCAGCCTGATGGAAAGCTTACCGGGGAAGAAAGTGGGCTTGGAAGACATCGCAGAGACAAGGAAGGCATGCAAGTCCAGTGACCAGGTCCTGAAGCTGCTCAGCCTGTGGAGAATAAAGAACGGCGACCAGGACACCCTGAAGGGCCTGATGCACGCCCTCAAGCACTCCAAGGCATACCACTTTCCCAAAACGGTGGCCCAGAGTCTGAAGAAGACCATCAGGTTCCTTCACAGCTTCACCATGTACAAACTGTATCAGAAACTATTCTTAGAAATGATAGGGAACCAGGTCCAATCAGTAAAAATAAGCTGCTTATAACCAGAAGTGGTCACCGGGCTGCTTCCTCACGGGGGGGCCAGACCCCACGGATGAGTAAACTGCTTCTCAGGCACTTAGGGGGGTAGGATTTCTTTCTCCTCACTCATGTCGGATTTTGCCACAAGCCACTAAAATAAACTACGAGGTGCAGAAAGAACCAGCATCTCCCCGAAAGTTAAATAAACCCCTAATAGTTCATCTAAGTGTCAGATCTGATTCCATCTCTACTGACTGTGTTTTTCCCCTTGTTACTGGTTGGATGGAGTAATTAACTGGAACTACACAAAGCTAAACTCCATTGTTCCTTACTAAACATGAGAATGTCTAACTTAAATAGCTTTGATATTTCAGCTGTGCTAGAGGCTTTTATTAGAAAGCCGTATTTTTTCTCTGTAAAAATTACTAATATATCTGTAACACTATTACAGTATTGTTATTTATATTCCTTCCGATCTAAGATTTGTACATATTATCATCCTAAAGAGAAATGGTGTAACTCTTAATTTTAGAAAGAAAAAAAAACGTATCCTGTTTATTATTATGACAAATGAGAGAGATAAAATATATTTTTTAATAGAAAGTTTGTAGCATTTTCTAGTAGATGTTGTTATTTTTCCTGTGTGGAGTGTTTTAATAAAATAACTTTATCTGTATAAGCTGTTATATCATCTTACAGAAGATGCATCATTTAGTTAATGGTTTAATGTTGGAAAAGGGTATGAAATATAAGTTATCTGGATATTAGTTGCTCTGAAAAATTGAATGTACCTTATTTAAAAGATTTTATGGCTTTACTATATAAACAATATCATTAAAGTTTTCAAATTATTTTTTATTGCTCTTCCTGTTGCTTTTATTTGAAGGTGACATTAACAGGTTTGGGCTTTTACAAGTTCCCCATTTTTTTATTCCCAGGAACATCTGGGAGTTGTTAAAAGTCCAGATTCCTGGACCAATTTGTTGAAAAACTCTGGGGGTAAGGGCAGAAGGCTACGTTTTTAATAAGTTCTAATGTAATTCTCAATACACTAAAATTGAAGAACTTCTGAAGTCAGGCTTAGTTATATAGATGGTGCAAGTCACTGATGATTGCCGCTTTTAACATGGAGAGACCAAACTGGAAGTTCTTTTGGTTGCAAATAATAGAAAATGATGCTACTTAGTTTAAGAGATAGAAAATAATAATTGGAAGAGTGATTGAGTTGAATAGTGCTCCCTCCTGAAAACACATGTTCATATCATGATTCCCAGAACCTATGAAGGTTACCTTACTTTGAAAAAGTTGCCTTTGTCAATATAATTGCGGATGTTAAGATGAGGAGATCACTTTCAGTCCTCCAGGCGGGCCCTAAACCCAATGACACATGTCTTTCTAAGGCACACAGAGCTGACAGACGTAAGATAAGGTGATGTGAAGACAGAGGCAGAAATGGAAGCCAGGAAAGGCAAAGAGCAGGCTCCCTCCCTCCCCAGAGCCTCCGGAGGGAAAATCTCATTTGTTAGTTCATTGAAAAAAAATATTTTTGAGTGACAAATTTAGAGTAATCAAGAAAATGCACTTTCTACCCAGTTCTAAGCAAGAGACACAGCTGCAAAACATTGCACTCAGGAGCATAGAGTCCTGGGTTGTTATAATTCAGTATTTCTGAAACTATCTTTGCCAAACAGAAAGTACATAGTGTGGGTATAGAGACGAGTGTGTTTGAGAGAGAGCTCTGAGAAGAAAGAACTCCAAGTCCTTCTTTATCAAGGCAGAGACCTAAAGCCCTGGAAATAACTCCTAGACGAAATACTTAGTTTCTTTGCAGCTATTTCCCGACCCAATGCCCAAAATCAATCCAAGGGATAAACTTTTACTATTCTCTCCCCTTGATTAAAGTTCCCAGTGGCTATTATCTGTTCAATTAGGAGAATTATCATTGCTGGTGTTGAATAAAACTACACTCTAATTCTTTCTCTTCCTTGCTGTTGTTTTCCAAATTTCTCTTTCCAAATGTAGGAAATTATAAAATGGGGATTTAATGGTAATAATAGCCAGCAGCAATTCTCTCTGTAATGAAGTTTAAATACATCTGTTCTGAAGATTGTTATAATCTAGTTGAAGAAACAGGATATACACATGAAAGAGTAATTACTAATTCCCAATATTATGTACTTGGTGCTGATTGAGATGTATAAACATGGCACATCAAACATCATCTCCAAACCTCACACAGTTGCAGAAGCAGTAACTTCTGCTAGATTTTGTAGGAGAAATGTACAGAAAGTGGCAGGGAAACATTGGTTAGATCCATGCAATTTGTATAAAAATTCAACAAGTAGGATAAAATGAGCTTGTAGAAATTGATTGTTAACACACTGTGGGTCTCAATACATAAAAGAAATCGCTTTATCTACTCAGAACCCTTTACTTTTGTCTGGTAAGCAGCTCTTTCTTTTATGAAACTGCTCTTCCTCACCCTACTTTCAACTTAACCACATGGTTCTAATGCGGGTTGCGGACTTTGTACCCTTTCCCATCCCCAACCCAGAGACATCAATCAGAGATGTTTCTTAGGATCTGTACACTTAGAATTACTTAAAGAGGATTTTTTTTTTTCATCTAAAGAAAAGATAGAAAGATGTTGAACCTAAATCTGCCAGAGGTCACAGAGAAAGAATTATGGCAGAAGAACTGGGGAGAAGAGACAAGCAAAGAATCCTGGCGATGGCCAAACCTCTGGGTCAAGCCACATCTTTTCATCTTGGTATTTAGTTTTGTGAATCACTGAATTTCCCTTTTCACCCAAGTTTCTGTCATCTGTAAACAAGCGTTCTGACTAATACATGGAATAAATAAGAGGACTTTGAATGCCAGACAAGGATGTTTGGGTTTGAGGAGCTGACTGTCATGATTTGTGAGGTCCTACCCCCCTGAGAATCTTTAATGTTATAACATTACCTACAAACAACAATGGATGCTATTGAGGTCTTAAGAGTGGTAATTGCTTATTTGCAAAGCAGTGTTTCAGAAAGACTATTCTGGCCCAAGAGTAACAGAACGGATTGGAGTAGAAATGGGCTAGAGATGATTAACCAGGTGGTGGACTATTAGAACCAACGTGGTAAACAGACACCCCAGACTGAAGAGCTCAGGGTGGAAAGGACAGGTCGGAGTCAGGAACGATTAATCTTTCCAGAAGAGCTGTCAGAGGATGAGCACTATCACTGGGCATTTGGTTGTGAGTAATGGACTGGGACTGCTTCCTTTTTCCAAGTGTTTAATAGAGAATAAATCTTCCATTTCCTTGGGTTTTCTTGAGTCTTTTCCCAGGATAATCCACCTCATCATTTGAAACACAAAAGCTTAAGTCATATTTCCACAAAAAACCTTCTAACTAAAACAAAGACGTCTTCCAAGTTGACATTTCTATAGCAATTTTGGTTTTTCATGACTCACTGACTTCAAACAAGTGGAGGTCAACAGAGAAGGTCATGCACAAAACCTGTATCATCCTCATGAAATCATGGGTTTCTAAGAGATAATGAGGTCATCTTTTCATCCTTCCTGCTTGGTTTAGCCATACCTAAACCCTCCTGAAGAGTTGTGACTTCAGATAACCATTTTCAAAATATCTTATTACTATCATGATCTCATACCACACTCACACCCCATACACACCCAGAAAGAGATGTGTGAGAGAGAGAGAGATCCAGTGGAACCCCATTCCAAGAGTTAATAATAGCTCTTACTCAGTAGATGCTATTTATTAAGAACTTGAAATTAGGATCAAGAGAATGTGGCTTCTTAACTAGTAGGAACTCATACACTGTTGAATTTTTAGAGAAGGGCAATCTGGGTGTGGGTTACAGATGGTTGTAGCCTAGTGTTTATCAAACTTACCTGACCATAAGAATCACTTGGGATGTTTGTTCAAAATGCACATACCTAGCCCTCTTCCAAGGTGATTTTGATTCCATAGGTCAGGGATGGGCTGCTGTGATTCTTGTTGGGCAATTTTAAGAAATATTATTCTACTTTATCTTTAAGGACCCAAATAAGGCTGCAAGAAGTTAAATTACACAGCTAGTGACAGAAATCAGAACTCTTCCATACTACCTAAGACTCTTGTTTAACTTCTGTTAATAAAGATGAAGACTAACTAGTCTGTCCCTACTGGGTGCATGTACCCATCATTAAATTTCATCATCTGAAATTGTAATTGTCAGTCAAACTGCCTCTTTTGATGTGAATGAAAATCATCATCATCGTCGTCATCATCACATCATATTAAATCCTTTTTTATTAGCCCCAGACTCTGGGCCCATTTAGATTCTTGGACAGTGATGTTGCATAAAGCCAAAAAGCAGGAGACCACTGATTCTACTTGTACTGATTTGCTATAGCTTTCACATTGACCTTGGTGCTCATAGTAAATGCCATTTATTGAGAGCTTGCAAGGAGCACAGCCCTACACTTAAGACAATTACAGGCATCATCTCATTAGATCTCAATAATCCAATTATCTGACTCTCCCTGACCTCCACTACTCATTCATCATATCGTTATCACTTCATTAAATCCTAACGGCCTCAGCAGCTGACTTCCCTGACATCCAGCACCTTTCATTGGAACTCCTACAACTATCTACTTGCTTAGACAGGGCACCAAGTTTGTTGCTCACACAGACACAACTACTCTGAGTTTTATACCTCTTACCAATGATAGATTTGACTATGCCTTTAGATTTAAGCTGGAGACATCAAACATTACCACTGAAATGTGACTGTACAAAGAGTCAAGAGAGAAAAAGTCAAAACTCTGAGAAACAAAAACCCACAAGCTGGGAATCCAGGAGTAATGATGGAATATAAGTCACACCACTTTGCTATTTGTGGGGTATGGATCAGATTTTCCTCTCCAGTCAGGAGAATATGTCACTCAAAAAGATCTGCCTTGGATGGTGACAAGATGTTCTTTGCCACTAAGCACTTGTGGCAAGGAAAGTGTCCAGGATTCACTTACTAAGAAGAGACAGCAAAAGAGGTAAATATTACTTAAACCTCCAGAATAAATTTCAAATAAACCCAAACCCTGAAATTGGGACTGGGTATTAACAACAATAACACACACCCCCCAAAAAACAAAACAAATCTGAAAGCCAGCAGATGAGCACTTGGGTATCCCTAGCACTATTTTATTTCCAAGTAACTTGAAAATAAACTTTGTTGACTAAGCCACATTTAAACAATAAAAAATGTCCTAATAAAATTTCTTGAAAAAATAAAATCTGATAGTATCTGAGAATAAAAGAAAACTATGAGCAGGTTCCACTTGGAAATAAGTTGCAGGCTTTCAAAAATGGCTTTGGAATGAGACACAGTTGATTTCAAATCTTGTCATTTCTCTTAAATAGGTGGCTTGAATAAGTCACTGGACTGCTTTGGGGCTCAGGCTCCCTCTCTGCATAATACATAGAATAAAACCTCAGAAGCATATTTAGACATTGTTACAATATTTACAGAGTAAACATATGCTTTTTAAACACATTTCTTCACAAGAGATAAATTCACAAAAAGATGGTGCCCAGTTATTTCATGTAATCATTATGAGGGCAATAATTAAGAGGCATTCCTCTGCATAACTATGCCCCTTATTTGGTTTATTGCTGTTACCATTTCACCACAAAATTAAAGAGAGCAAAGTCAGGAGAGGACAGTTGAGGATACAAGGAGGTGTTCACAAACCTGGCCTTCATTCTTGGCTACAGACATATTTGACCTCTCTGGAAATGTCACTTAACCTTATTGCAATGTTACTATTCTGAGTATCCAGAGTGCACCTGCAGCTTAGAAAGTCTGTGAAAAATGTGGTACCAAACAGTTTCAGGCATTGTTGAAATGTTCTCCCTTCACAGGCACAGCAGAGATTGTGAATTTTTCAATTCTGGCAAGAACCTCCTTAGGACAAAACCCTCTAACAGCCCCTGACATTTGAGAGGATGAGTTAGCATACCCCCCCCCCCACAAAGTCAGACAGTTCATTGAGTGCTCGGTGAAGCCACATCAATCACTTTGACTTCCTTTTGATAAATCCGGATGAAAGAACATCTCTCTCTGAAAGAACCATTCTAATTGGAAGTAATCTTAAAGGACAGCAGAAAATAACATTCATCGAGCATCTTGTATATGCCAAGATCTTACCTTTTTATGTTTATCCTAACAGCTTTACAAATTAGGCATATTCCCATTTTAAGATAAAAGGCTATGATCCAAAGAGAATAAGTTACATGGCTATCATTTCATATCAAGAAAGTAAAAGAGACAGAATTTGAATTCAATTCTGTGTTTAAAACTCCTAATATTTCATTCCCTCATACCAGCCCAATGTCATTAAGCACATCAGAGAGAGATCAGTCAAGAATCAAGCAGAGAATATTTAAAAGTTGTATATAATCTCTTTCTAAATTTTCTTGTCCTAGTGTTAAGGAGAAATTGGAGTTTTGCCCAGGGACAGGTATTATGTCATCTTAATATCCACCCATTCTGTTTCTACTTCTAAGTGGGTAAACTAAAATTCAATTCTGATGCTAACTAGCCAAAGGTAACCTCAGATCCTATAGGTAAAGGCAAAATTACCTGTAAGATTACTTTCACTCTGGATGCCAGCCATAAGTTTCAGGGACTTTGTTGACAGGCCATCCATACTTCTGACTGAATGGCTACAAACTGAGAATTTCTACAATCCCCTCAGGTTTGATAATTCACCAGAATGACTCACAAAACTTAAGAAAAGGACTATATTATGATTATGGTTTTACTGTACAGAATAAGCTGGGCATGGTGGCTCATGCCTATAATCCCGGAATTTTGGAAGGGCAAAGAAGGAAGATCAGTTGAGGCTGGAGTTTAGGAACAGTCTGAGCAACACAGAGAGATCCCATCACTAAAATAGTTTTATTTTAATTCATTAGGCACGGTGGTACATGCATAAGTCTCAGCTATTCAGGGGGCTGATATGGGAGGAGCATTTGAGCCCAGAAATTTAAGACTACAATGAGCTATGATGTATCATTATATTCTAGCCTGGGCAGCAGAGAAAGACACCCATTTCCTAACAACAACAACAACAAAACCCCATATGCCATAGTCGTCAGATAGGTCTAGGAGGGTTCCAGATGCAAAACATCTATATGCTTCCCCTTATGGAATCAGGTATATTACTCTCCCGGTACATCCGTAGTGTGTTCACCAAATGAGAAGCTCCCCTTTCTAGAGTTTTTATAGGGGTCATTATCTGAGAATGATTAAGTCACTGGCCACATAATCAAATTCAATTTCCAGCCCCTCTCTGTTGTTTCCAAAAGTCAGGCTGACTCAAAGCCCAACACTGATCAACATGACTGGTCTTTCTGATGACCATCCCCACTCTAAAATTATCTAGGAGCCTACCACAAGTCAATTTAACAACAACACTTGGGATAGTCAAGGGATTAAGAGTCTCCCTCTCAGGCCACGTCGTATGCTCTGAGGGGGAATTTGTTTCCTGACTTTTCTTCAGCTTCTAGAGACCACTCACATTCTTTCAGTCCACTCTTTACCTTCAAAGCCAGCAAGGACTTGCCCTTGGGCCAAGTCCTTCTGATGCTGTCATCTCTCTGATTCTCCCATTTCTGTCTCCCTCTTTCACTGCTAAAGACCCATGTGATTACATTGGATCCACCTAGATAAGCCAGGCCAACTCCTCGTTTTGAGGTCAGCTAATTAACAGCCTTCATTTTATCTGCAACCTTATATCCTCATTGTCACGGAAGGTGACATATTCAGAGGTCCCAGGAATAAGGATATGGACATCTCAGGGAGGGAAGAGGGCACTATTCTTCCTACTATAGGCTAAGTTTAGGTAGCATTTTACCTGTGACTCTCACCTGTATTGTTCCCTGAACCTTGGGTGTAACTTAGAGTCACCTGGGGAACTTTTTTAAATGCTGGGTCCCATTCTTGAGAGATGAAGATTATATTGGCCCACAGTTTAACTGAGCAAAGGATTTTTTCAAAGATCTCACAATAATTCTGTTATGCAACCAAGATTGAGAAAAACAGCTCTAGTAAGTTTTTGTAATTTTATCTTATCTGACACTATAGAGGGGAGATATAGTATTATTAAAATGAGAATCTGCCATCTACCTGCCTGTATTGAAATCTCCCAGCTTCACTTCTAACTAGTGGTCAGGTCTTGAGTGAGTAACTGATCACTTGGTGTCTCTCCCCTCATTTGCAAACCCAAAAGAATAATACCAACAATAATACCTCCTAAGTATTCTCGAGAGAATGAAATGAGATACATGTGGTAAAAAATGTCCAGCAGAGCACATAGTTCCAAAAACGCTTTCAATCAGTATTAGCTCTAAAATTGTTTCATGGTAATTTGCCTTATCTTTGATACTCATCTAGAAGCTTTCTTGGGTATGGCCAACTACTTTCTTTCTGTGGTTCTCAAGAAACATTTGTTATTTTATGGATAGGAAACAAGAAAGTGTGGCTAAACCACAGCATTGCCTCACTTTGAGCCAGAAATCTTATTTTCAGGTTCGCTTGTCATATCATTGCTTCCCAAATATTTGCAAGCAGTATAACTGGGATGCCCATTAGAATCATTTTTGAAAATTAAAAACAAATCATATCTTGGACCTACCATGCCCCCAGGAATAATAGCTCCACTGGGGCCCAGACATCAGTGTCTTTTCTCTCCAGATAATTGCAATACACAGAAAAGGATCTCAGATGATGACTAAATGACAAGTGACTCTGATTGCTTCTAATGAAGCTAATGACATATGCCTGGGAAGACCTTGGTAGATCCAGTGATCAAGAGAGAGTGATAAAGAAGAAAAAGAAGGAAGAAAGAAGAGATAAAAAGGAGAAGAAAATAGAGAAGTTAAAGAAAGAACGATGGTGAAGCACAGCCCAAAGTATGACTTACTGGCACTCACACCATGTCTTAACTACCCTTCTCTATCATAAGTAGGCCTTTAAGGTGGGGTGAGTATCCTTGAAGAGAATCTCATTAGAGAATTAGTATCCTGTGCCCCTCCCAAAGAACACAATAAAATATATTTCAATAGGTCTGAAATGCAGCAAATAATTGTTCTGTGTCTGGTCAGGTAGATAGCACTGGAAGAAGCATAAAAAGAAAAAATAAAGTTGAATGTTTGGGGCTATTCCTTAAACAGCTCCAGAGAGGAAATTCCTGGCTCATCCTGGGTGGGTAGCACATTGGTCACAAGAGGGACTACAAAAAACGTGAGTCAGAAGAACCAATTACTCAAGAAAGTTGCCCAATCTCCTTCCATCCGGTGGTGGAAAAATGCTCTAAGTAACCTCAAAATGACTCCCGGCCATCCCAGATGAGGCAGTCAACAGCCTTACGCAGGTGGCCACAGCACAAAGAACATTTCTGACTACTGAGAAGGGATCCATAACAAAAATCATCATAACTTGTAATTTACAAAATCCTTTCCCACTTAGGATCTTACCTGACTTCTTTTTAGAAAAAAACAACAATACAATGCCTTTGTAAGATATATAATTCAAATATCATCCCTCATACTTGAGATAAAGAAGTTAATTGTCAGGTATTGAGTGAATGAATGATGGAGATAAGTCCTTTATCTCCATCATTTTCTAAATATACTTAATCATGGCATGGATGACTACAAAAGAAACTATAAGGGTTAAAAATCAAGGAATTGTCTAGGTACTGAAAGTCTGCATTAGTAAGCCTCCCTATGAGAAAACATTCCAGAGAACTGGAAATTAATATAAGCAGTATTTGCAAGCAAAAGGCAATGGCATATACCACTATACATAACTTTGGAAAGAGAACTCTTCATTTGCCAGACGTTACTGTGTTAAAAGTTAAATGCTATATTGATAATAGCTACTGATTATTAAATATATGAATAGAATAGTAGAATAGGAGATTCTTTTTTATTCTTAAATCATAGCTGTGTACATTAATGCAATCATGGGGTACAATATGCTGGTTTTACACACAATCTGAAATGCTTTCATCAAACTGGTCAACATAGCCTTCACGGCATTTTCTTAGTTATTGTGCTAAGACATTTATATTCTAAATCTAGTAAATTTCACATGTACCCTTGTAAGATGCACAGATTCTTGACGTGCATTAAACATCTAATCCTACCAACTTTCCTACAAGATAGTTAATTATTACCAGATTATTCTAAGTTCATGGACAAAGAAATAGAGGCCCACGAGCCAGTGCGCCTTGGCTGGCGGATGGCAGAGACATGATTCAGACCCAGGTCTCTCTGACTCCAGAGCCCAGGCTTTTTCCACTGCTTTGTGCCATTTCTTCACAGCCCATAATTAAGCCAAATAATATGCTCTTCACAAATGAAAAGATCTCACACATGAAAGTGACGAGACAGCTTTTAGTTTATGGGCTTCCAAATACGCCAGGGATCCTTTTTCTGGAAACCGCATTTGGCATAAGAGGACCAAAGTCCAGACAGTTTTGGTGACATAACTCAAGGTCTCCATGGATGTTGGCCTCGAGTCCGAAATAGCTCTGGGCGCTTCCATCATGGCGGCCCCCTGGAGTCCCGGCTCAGACGAGCTCAGGCCGCCCACAGGACTTGCAGGTGGGTGCGGCAACTGCGCTCACGGCCCTTGAAACAAGAACATCGTGATCCCCATTCCAGTAGCTATTTCTGCTGCTTCGCTCTCTCTGGAGCTTATTCTCGGCTTGTAGAACATCAAGTTTGTTTGTTTTTGCTTCTCAGCTTTAAACAGGTCTCTTCACAACAGTTTAAAGAGTTTTATAAAAGTACCCATCACTGCTTAGAGCAATCCAGAGGGCTGCTGAAAAGGAAAGATACTTGGAAGATGGGTGCGTGAGCCCAGATTTTAAATGTAATCTGGCTTTACATCATTGAAATTAAAAAAGTAAGAAGTAGTTACAATATTGTTATGGTATTTTACCATTCACTTTGTTTGATCAAAGAGCATCTTTCCTTGAGTCAGTCAGTCATACGTCCCAGGGCCAATCCCACCCACGCATCTGGATCTATCTCCAAGTCCTCTACCTGACTTGTGGTTTCTGAGTATGTTGGCATCCTCTATAACTTTTCCTTGGAACCATGTCTTGTCTTTCTCTATATCTTGCCCTTTTCCTATCAGAATTTAGTTTCTGTCAAAAGGAAGCAATAGAATGTAGTGAGAAAAAATAAAAAATAAAAACATTAGAATTAAAGTCCAAAGAACTGAGTCTGAATTTTGTTTCCCTTTCCCTCCCTTAACTAACACAGTGACTGGACTGACTCTCCCAGCCTCCTCTTGCCATATGTAAAGTGGACAACACAGTAGTATTGGCCCTACTTGCCTCCCAGACCTGCCCTGAGCATCAGAGTAAGATGAATGAGAACTCCATAAAACAGGGGTAATGTTAGTTCATTCATCTGAGACCACTTTCACAGGGGAGGCAGAACCAGAGGCAAATTAGGACGTGCTGCAATGTTGATGTGCAGAGAGTTGTGGGGGTCTGCGAGAGGGAACTTAGCTGAGGTCTGGGGAAAGGGGAGGAGGGGGGTACCAGCCAGGTTTCAGAAGGAATCCACAGAGAAAGTCAGATTTAAGCCAGGCCTTAAAGGTTGGATGGGCATGTTCTGAGAAATCAAAAGAGGAAACTGCATTTCAGGAAGAAAGACCAGCACACACACACAGTCCCTTCTGCCAATGTGAATTTTGTCTTCTAAGTGCCAGAAGACAACAAGTAGCTTTCAGCAGGAAGTGAAATCATAACTCTGCTTTAGAAATATGATTTTAGAGGCAGTAGGGCAGGAAAAGAGAAAATTTAGTAATTATTCTAAGGTTATCTCTCATGTGAGTCTAAAGAGACACTGTATATGAATTGAGCTGAGAGTTCAGTTGTCCTCTGCACAAAGAAAAGCAGGTAAAAGATTGCAAAGACATTGGCCTTATTCCATGTAAGCAACACCGCTGAGTAGGGTAAAGATTCTCCTTTCAAGGAAGTAAAGAGTTCTACCATCCATAACCCTGAAAAGGAGCTGGTGCCAGAAAAGAAAATGAACCCCCCAAATGGCAATTCTTGTCTCCGAGCCTAGACTCCAAGGAGTCAATATATGTTCAAGGACACTCTTGTGACTCGTGGCACAGATGTAGAGAGGAAAGGAGGACCCTAAAAGGCACCCCAGAAGCGCACCGGGGAGTCCTGTGTCTGAGTCTCCACATGGACTAGTGGTTGTACTTTCCCCTGATTTTAATCCCCTTTTCTTACCCCTGAGCCATAATTCATGTCATTGTAAACCTTATTAAAAGTTATCGGCTATGCTGTGGTGAAATAAAAATGAACCTTGACCAGGCTGAGACCACTGTGATAAAGAAAAAAGCAGCTGACTAATGGCTTGCATTTACTGAGCATTTTCTGTGTGCCTGAAATGAAGTGTTGGGAGCTTAAGTGGATTACCTTATTTTTTCAACAAATCTTGGATTGTAGAACTCTAGATATTCTCAGTTTATAGGCAGGCAACCTAAGGTTTGGAGTGAATAAATAACTTGTTCATACAGCTAATACTTGGCATTCTGTCTGCAGAGATAATGCTCCTTGCTCCTGCCCCGGAGTGCCTCCCAGCTTAGGCTCACAAATGGCAGCAAAGGAGGGATGTCCGCAGCCTTGCATGGCAAGATGCCAGGGAGACCAGCAGGTTGTAGGTTCTGTATACAGCTGAAGCAGGCATTGGTTCCACTGAGTGATGGAAAAAAAATGTAAATAACAACCCACATCAGCGTGGAGAACAACACAAAACATGGCCTGGGGCTTCCCTGACAGCCACTAGAGAGGTCAGGTAGCATCACAATAAATAAAGACCAAGCAACTGCCCAGAGTAAAGAGTGGCACCAAGCCAGCAGACTTCTGCCTAACTAACGTGGCTGTCTTTAAGCCTATGAACTGGCAAGGGAGGCCCGAGGGACACCCAGATTACCATTAAAGGACAATAAGTTTGTGAAAGTGAACAGAGAAAAAAGCAGAAGATATCAAGAAATTACAAACTATCCCTTAATCAAATTTTGAACTTGAAAATTCCCAAGGAGCGACTCTCTTTTACATAGGGCTAAACAAATTACACGCTGATAGCATGCTGTTTTTAGAGCCCTCTGACTCTATCTGCTGTTCTATTATCAACTCCGCTGTTACTAATGGATTTTCTCATGAAACTCCATACTTGGCTGCTGGAGGAAGAAAGTGGCAGCAGCATCAGAAATTCCCTGAAGGGAAAATAATATCAACGTCTAGCCAAAGGCATCACAGACCTGTCACTGCCTTCAATCCAGTCCCAAAGGAGCCATATGGAGTAGTCTCTCTTGATGAAGAGTCTCCATTTCTATAATTCCTGTAGAAAGTTCTACACTTCATAAACAACCATCCTATCAGAACTTTTTAAGAATAAGTCAACAGAGTTTTAAGATCCCTGACACTTAGAACTGGAAATCCAAACCAGCAATGGGAGCAGCAGTCCCTAGAAGCTTGTTAGATGTGCAGAGTCATAGGCCTTACCCAGGTATCACGCATTAAAGTCTCCAGTTTAACAAGATCCCCAGATGATTCAGATGCATGTTAAAAATAAGAAGCATAGCTCATGATAATTTGGAATATCTAAATGTCAGCCATAATGTGACATATTGTACACATATTACAACATCATCCCAAGTATGGGTATGTACTCTCAATAAATTATAAATTCACTAACTGTTGACTTCTCAACATGTGTGCTCTTTGCTCTGCTAAGCACTACTGGTAAAACAAAAAGAAATGAAAGAGTCCAGAATGCTCCCTGTTGAGAGGATCCTTACAGTTCTAGTTGGAGAGAGAAAATATACATATGCTCAGAATGACTTTTGGACAAGTACATGAGACTCCACTACTGCCTTGCATAAAGTAACCAGGTTCCCCATTGCCAACTGAACAAAGAGCAGACACCAGCAGAGCATAGGACACAAAGCCTTGCAACACCCTGGTGCTTACCCTTTTCCCCAGCCTGATCCCGGGCCACCATCTCCTCCCCAGTGCTATATACAGCCACACTGGACCTGAAGGTCCTTGGATGTACAGAAGTTGCTCTCGCCTCCGTCTGTGCCTTGCACTTGCAGAACAACTGAACCCCTTTCTGTCCTTTACCCTTTCCATGAAAGCTCTATTTAATGCTTTAGAGTCCCAGGGGTCCTCAAACTTTTTAAACAGGGGGCCAGTTCACTGTCCCTCAGACCGTTGGAGGGCCGGACTGCAGGCCCTGGGACGAGTCAGCTGCTAAGCAGGACAGGCAGCAGTGGCAAAAACACCCAGTGGGCTGGATAAATGTCCTCAGCGGGCTGCATATGGCCCACGGGCTGTAGTTTGAGGACGCCTGCTTTAGACTAACCTCAGCATCATCTTTCTCTGGAAGCTTTTCTTGGGCTTCAAATTTGAGTGACTTGTTGCCTCTTGTGTGTGCTCCCATTGAAAATTCTGTTTGAAAATGTCTCTAGATACAAAGTCCCCCTCCCAGTAAATGGATCATTGAATGAAATAAAAATTGTATATGAAACAGGTGTAAATTAGTGACATAAATGGTCAATACCATAGTCTCTATCCCACATACACCTAAGAGCCCTGCCCCAGAGTAGAAGATCCTTAATCCTTCTCACTCGGGCACCTCTTAGACCTGCCGAGCCAAGTGGGACCTGGAGGCTCAGCCTTAGGTTTGAAATGTCCTTTCCCACCCCCTTCACCTGAGGGACTTCCATGAGTTCTTTATATCTCATCTCAAATGCAACATCCTCTAAGAAGCTTCCACTCTTAGCTTCCACCTAAGAGTCAGTTGGTCCTTCTCATCTCTGCGTCCCAACCTTGCTTCATACCTGTTTCTAATAATTTCTCTGCTCCTGTATCTTTGCTGGTCTATCTCTCACATCTGTCATCTCAGTTTCCCAGAACAGAGACTTGTCTTCTGAAATAGGAATAGGGTGGAATGTGTTTTATTCTTGTCTATGTTATCCAAATATTGGCACAGAAAAAGTCCAACAATTCTTAACTCTTACTAATCATTAGAATTAACTGTGTGATATTTAAAAATCCATATGCCTATACTTCATCCTGTTTCTATAAATCTAGGATGAGACTTAAGTGTATGTTATTTTCAGATATTCCCCAGATAATTCTGTCATGCCAGCAAGATTTTAAAACTTTGCAGTGGGCCCCTAGTAAAGTTTGTTGGTGCAGGAATTATTCATCCTATATCCCTGAGCATGACTCATTGCTTTTCTGGATGAACCTGATGTACCTCCTTAACATGGTCTGTTTAATTGGATTTCCCTGGTCTTGTCTGAATGGACACATCTTATTTTTATGCACATCCTGGCATCAATATGCTAGCAAGCTGTACATACACTTACAGGCTCAGTTGTGTGTGTGTCAATATCTATATGTAATAGGAGGAAGAGAAATGATGGTCAATGTGTAATTGGGGTATAATACCAGCAGAAATCCTCTCAGATCAACCCAGTCTTCCTTTGCCCTATGTTCCCAAGACATCATGACCATACTACCATGCCATTATCCCTTACCTTTCCTGGACACAGCAATCTGCTCTCCAATTGGTCTGTGCCCCAGCTAGGTGCCTCAAAGAGCTATTCTCTTTAGCTCCGTAATCTCAAACCTTATTCCAATGCCTGCTACCTACTAAGTGCCCAACATATGTTTTAATGACACTCAGATCAACTGTCCCAATGAATAAATGAATGGATGAGGAGATTCGGAAAGATTGAAAGAAGGAAGAAAAACATTCCTGCAGGAGTGGGGGTTTGGAAGCAAGATGTCCACAGATCTAAAGAAGACAATGAGCTTGCTGCATGAACAAGACAAGATAAGAAAGGACTGGTGAAGACAGATGCTCATTTTGAGAGAAATCTGGAGGTCTTTGAAGTTAGTCTTCATGGGAATTCTACCAATGGACTTCTGTACTGCACAGGAGGAAGCCCCCATAGGAGATCAGGTAGTATATTCCTATTCCTAAGCTTGCCACACAATCGCTATGTTGCTATGAATAAGGAGGAAGGAGAACAGGAAAGGAAAATTAATCCAGTATCTGTTGCATGCCTGGCGCTTTGCATGTGCTCCCTCCCTCATTGCCAACAACAGCTTCTTGTGCTGTTAAGTCACCTTGCAGGGAATGGAAATCAAAGTAAAAGGGCTTAAATGGCTCTTATAACTTGATTATCTCTGAACACATCGCTGCTTTTATTCACTTACGCTATTTGGGCCTCAGTTTCTATACTTGGAAATGAACGGATTGTGCTAGATCATTTCTTAGGCACTTTCAGTTCTAAAATCAATGGATTTATCTTTGCAGTAGGTTTTTCAACCAAAGGCAATTGCCTTTGAAGCCTGTCGATTATTTCGTACAGTACTATGCACTGTTCAGTAATTACTTGCCGAGTGTAAGAATTAAGTCTAATTGCTTGGACAGCTCTGGGAGATAAAAACAGTATAACATTTTGCTCTAGTTAAAACAGATTTGCTCACAGGTTTTGAACAAACCTAGCGTACTTCTATGTCTTCACTTTGGTCTGTGACTTGCTCTCCACGTATCAACATCCTACTCTTCAAAGCCCAGCTCAGTTGTTCTCTGTGCAGCCTCTTTGGCTCCCACTGATCACTACAGTAAGGAGGATGGGATTATTCCGATTTATTTAAGGTTGGAGTCAGTCTCACCTAAACCTTTAGCTGAGACCTAATGAGGGAAGATGAGAGGCAACCTCAATGTCTAAAATATTTCCTAATGGGAATTTAAAGAAAGAACAGTCCAAAATTGCTCTTTCCTAGAGTCACTGAACTACAAAGGACCCCATCAATGCCTGAGAAATAAAGTGAATATATATAATTTTCAAACCTACATTACCTCTGTCTTTTAAGCTTCTTCATAGATTTTTCATACCCGGCTCCTGCTTTGCTCTTAGATACCATTAAATCTGAATGTCCTCATTTTTCTCTGCATGAGGATGTTTGCTTGCCTGGGATAGTGATGGAATATGATTAAACCCAACTGACCTTACTCATTGTATCTCTCCCTGAGGAAATCCTGAGTCAGGACACTGTCTACGCAAGCAGGGACACCTGCTTTATGTATAGCATTTCTTCTTTGTAATGCATCTCCATTCATGCTTAGCAAAATCAGGTGGAATTAGGATGATGTAAGCACAATCACAAAATCAAAATGCTTCTCCCACTCATATGCACAAGATCAACAAGATGACGGCCCCTGACATTCCTGGATCACTGTGTATAGATTATATTCAACTACTGCCCTTAGGAGTTTTAAAATTAGACAATGATGTTTTGTCTTTCTAAGGCCATCGTTTAATATTTGCTCACTTTTTTTTTTTTAATCCCTAACACCTGGCACATGTCAAAGTGAGTCATTTGGTAAATATTTGTTGACTGAATTCAACAGTCAGTGGTGTAATCAAGTTTTTTTTTTTTTGCTTTCTTCCTCCCCTAATATGGCTCTGAAAATGTGTCACCAATATAATAAACACATTAATTTAACACTGGAAAATATGAGTCATAAAGTGGAAGAAACCTCTCTCCTCTGTGTTTTGCTAATGTTTCTGTAGTAATACTTGCAATCAACTTGTTTTTGCATGCCCCTCTCCCCTCCTACACATGTGTTTTTCAAGGGAGGTGATGTGTCTTTCACATATCTGTATCATAAGCATTTATGACCATGCCCAGAACATAGTAAGTTTAACCTATGTGTATTAAATGCGTAAATATGCTGCTGAAATGATTGGGCTTACATTGGCTTCCTGCTTCCTCTTCATTCCTTAATGTCTTAGTTCCAGCTGCTATAACGAAGTATTATATAATGAATGTCTTATAGGCAATAGAAATTTATGTCTGGTAGTTCTGGAGGTTGGAAATTCATAATCAAGATGCCAGCATGGATAAGTTCTGTTGAGGACCCTCTCTGGATTTCAGACTACTAACTTTTGATTTTTATCTTCACATGGTTGAGAGAGCAAAGAATATTTCTGAGGTCACTTTTATGGGGGCACTGATCCCATTCATGAGGGCCCCACCCTCATGACCTAATCATCTCCCAAAGGCCCAATCTTCTCATACCATTCCACTGAAGATCAGGACTACAGCAAATGAAGTTTAAGGGGACACAAATATTTAGTCCGTAACATCTAGGTATTTTAAAAATTTAAATTACTTCTCTGTCATAGACAGGCAGCTTGTGAGAAAATTAAACGTAAATCCATTTTATAAAAAGTCAGATATTTCTGATATAAAAACTCTCTTAGAAAATGTTTTCTGAATAACAAAATTCTAATTCTTGAAGGAACTTCACAGGTCTTTCAAACGTAAGTAATATATTGAGAAACTTGCCTAGCAATAATACAAAACTACAATGACATCTTTTGTAGCGATATGTATGACACATTAAAAAATGAAGATTTAGAAAAAAAAATATGACCAATCATTACACAAGAGAAATTAAAACTTAAGGAATCAGCATATACAAATCATTTACACAGTATTAGTAGGGGTTGTGGGAATATAGGAGTGCTCACACTTTGTTGATAGTCATGCAGACCAATGATGACATGCTGAAGAGCCATTTGGCATGGCCAGCCATGTATGCATATGCCACATAACCCAAGATTTTAAATGAGTAATCAAAAAAATTCTCACACAGTCTATATAGGAGTAAGAGAATTTGGGGCAGATGGAAGCAACTTGGATATCCATCAGAGCATGAATATGAAAAATGCAATGCATGCACCTCTGAAAATGTATTATAGCAATAGAAGCCACAGATCTGATTTTCACATAGCAAAATGATGGGTTTTAGAAACATAATGCTGAATGATTTGTATGATATACAAAACCATTTATTTAAACTTATAATACATGCACACAAAGCAAATTTTGCTATATTAATATGATTTATTATAATTTATTATATTAATAATATGATACATTATAATAATAGTCTATGATTCTACATGAACTATATATAATATTATAATATAATATATAACAATATGTTATATAATATATATTATATATAACATAATAATAACCCAATACAAAACCTACATTAAATACGTAATGATGGTGACTTATGATGGGAAGAGAATAGAAACATATAGTATAGTGATAAAATGGAATAATCTTTTTTTAAAAAAAAGAGGGGCTCACATGGTCCACAAATTATAATACTCCATGAACTGAGCAATATGGTTATCTTGAACTCTACACCAGAAATAAAACAAAAAGGAAAGAAAAAAAAAACAAATAAAAAGCCAACAATATTAAAACTTTAAAACTTACTAGTAATCAAATTAACGTAGTTTAAAACCTAAGAATATTTTCTCATTTACTAAACTAATTAAAGATTTATCATACTTGAAGTGGTACCTTCATTTTTATCATTTATCCAGGATAAATATATAGTGACCAGCACGGCTATCTAACTTTAATTACAAAAGCTAGTTTATAACCTCCCTCCTCCCAGCCTCCTTCCTCCTCTCTCCCCTCACCCTCTTCTTCTCTCCTTCTTTCTGGACTATAGTTTTATCATTTGTATGAAAGTGTAGGTGATTATATATTGATTCCATAATAATATTGAGTACATTGGGTGTTTCTCCATTCTTGCAATGTAAGCATTCCAAATTGTATATAAAATCAGCACACTGTACCCCATAAATGCATTAATGTATGTTAATGTACACAGTTATGATAGAAAGAAAGGAAGGAAGGAAGGAAGGAAGGAAAAGGAAAGAAAAGGAAGAAAATCTAGTTTATAGTTATAATGAGAAAAGACTCCATACACACTTAGAGGGAAAAATGACCAAGAAAAAACAAACTGAAAAAAAACTCTGTGTTTCAATCTAGATAAAGAAAAGACACATACACGCACACATACACGCATACACACACATACACGCACACACGCAAAGACTTGAGCAAATAGCCAGGCATACAGTGATCTCAAATGGGAAGAATCAACATCATAAAGGTGGCGATTCTATCCAAATCAACCTATACACTTTGTGTAATTTCACTAAAATAGCAACAGCTTTATTTGCTAAACAAAATAGCATATTTTGAAATCAATGTAATGGAATAAATAAAAATATTTAGGGCAAATCTAAAAATGAATAATATTGAGAGGGGACAATTCTTAATTGATGTTAAAATATTGCATAAAGCAAAATAATTCACAAAGTATATTATATACACATGAATAAACAAAGCAATGGGATGAAAATTAGCTCAAAAAATAATACCAGGTACAGCATCTCAAATCAGAGGCGAGAAGAAGGATGATTCGCTAAGTGATTGAACATCTGGATAGCCACCCAAAAGAAAAGTCTAGTTGGATCAATAATATTGTTTAAGCAATGAAGCCATAAAGTTGCAAAAATAAATCATGGTAGCAATTTTTGATATACAACATCAGCGTGGCAAATGTCTTACAAAACACAACCCAAAAACCCAGAAGTAAAGAAACAAAAAGTGCAAAACTCTGACTGTTAATATATGTTGGCACCACAAAATCCAGGATAACAAATGTCAAAAGACTCAAGGGAAAAAATGAGACAAATGTTTGCAATTTATAACCTGGAAAATAAGGACTAAATTTCCCAAAAGATAAAGAGTGCCCATGAATCATTAAGAAAATGATCAATAATCCAATAGAAAAATTAAAGGGGTATTTATAGAAAAAAATAATATTAGCCCTTAAACACATGCAAGTTTATTCCACTTCACTTGTAAGATAAATACAAATAAAAATTACAGTGCATTACTATTTTCACCCATAAAATTGAAAAATATTTTAAAAATGTATTAACATACAAGTCGTTAAGGGCATAGGGAAACATCCATTTTACTACATTGCTCCTAAGAATGTAAATTGGTAACACCTCTAGGGAGGAAAATATTTCACTAGCTACCAAGTTACAATTGCATATATTTTTGACACATTAAATTTCACATCTATATATTTCTTCCACATATATTTGCAGGAGTGTATTCACTGTGGCCATGTTTGCAGAAGCAAAAGATTGAAAACAACATAGTTTCTAATGCTCCACTGGAATTTCATTCTCTCTTTTTATTGCCTTGGGCATTGTAACAATGCTTATTTTTAACTTGGTCTCTGAATTTCAGGGACCCCTGTGGCTCTGTATCTATTTTTCAGTTTCTATTAATGTTTACTTTAGTTGTCCTATCTCCTCACTGGCTTGTTTTGGTTTGGGTAGGTTGTTGTGGTTGAAACTTTACATTAGTAAAATTATTTCTAAAAATAACGGAAAGACTAGTTTGTTACTATCTTCTCCAGGGAAGATTTGCCTACGCTTTCGCCAGTAGCTGCCAGGAACATTGGATTATCCTGCTGGATAATTGGATTAACCTCAGGAATTAAGAAGACGTAAAGTTGAACTGCAATCACCTTTGAGAGCTGATGAACTGGGATCCATTCTCATTCCTAGGGTTCATCCCTTTGGTGTATTAGCCCAAAGTCAAGGTCAAAGTAGAGCTTCAGAATGTATTCATCCTGTATAACTGAAATGTTCTATCTTTTGAATAGCAACTTCCCAATTCCCACTTCCCAAGCCCCCAAATCACCATTCTAGTTTCTGCTTCTGAGTTGACAAATGGACTTTACCTTGGAAAAGGTATTTACATACCTCTTACAGGTGGAATCATACAGTATTTGTCTTCCTGTGACTGGCTTATCTCATTTAGCATAGTGTCCTCAAGATTCATGAAAGTTGTGGTATATTGTGCAATACTCTTCTTTTAAAGCCTGAATAACATTCCATTGTATGTATACACGGTAATTTCTTTATCCATTCATCTGGCGATGGACATTTCAGATGTTTCCACCTCTTGTCTGTTACATATAGTACTTCAATGAACATGAGAGTACTAATATCTCTTTAAGATCCTCATTTCAATTATTTTGGATACATACCCAGAAGTGGGATTGCTGGATTATATGGTAATTCTATGTCTAACTTTTTGAGAAACATTAATAGTGTTTTCCATAGAGGCAATACCATTGTGCATTCCCACAAAGAGTGTGACAATTTTTTCATATCATCCCCAATATCTTTTTCTCTTCTTAATATAAGCCATCCTAGTCCATGTGAGACAATACCTCACTGTGATTTTGGTTTGCATTTTTCTAATTGCTAGTGATAATAAGCATGTTTCCACATCCTTGTTGCTCATTTATATGTCTTCTTGGAGAATTATCTACTAAAGTCTTTAGCCTGATTTTAATCAGTTTATTGCTATTTATTTTTTTGCTGTGGAGCTGTAGAAGTTCCTTGTATATTTTAGACATTAACCCCTTATCAGATATATGGTTTGAAGCTATTTTCTCTCATTTCACAGGTTGTATTTTCACTCTTTTGATTGTTTCTTTGCTCTGTAGAAGTTTTTTTTAGTCTGAAGTAGTCCAGCTTGCCTGATTTTGCTTTTGTTGCCTATGCTTTTTGTGTCATACGCATGAAATAATGGCAAAAACCAATGTCATGAAGTTTTTCATCTATATATTCTCCTTGGAAGTTTATGGGTTCAGGTCTTACATTTACATCTTTCAACTACTTTGAGTTGATTTTCATGCATGGCATAAGAACCCAATTTTATTCTTTTGCATTAGAACATCTAGTCTTGCCAACGCTACTTACTGAAGAGACTGTCCTTTCTCCAATGTATATTCTTGACATCTTTGTCAAAGATGAATTGAACATATATGCACAAATATATTTTCAGACTCTCTATTCTTTTTCACTGGTCAATATGCCTGTTTTAATGCTGGTATTATACTCTTTTAGTTACTGTATCTTTGTAATATATTTTGAAATTAGTGAGCATAATAATGCATCTAACTTTGCTCTTCTTTTGCAAGACTTTTTTTTTACAGCATCTTCTATGATTCTACACAAATTTTCAACTTGTTTTTCTTCCATTTCTGTAAGAAATGTTATTGGCATTTTGATAAGGATTGCACTGAAATAATAGATTGCCTGGATTAGTAGAAATATCTTAACAAAAAGAGACATCAAAAAGTTTGTGAAAAATGGAACTGAAAGATAAAAATAAAAAATAGAAACTTCAGTTCTCAACATAAACTTAATCAAGGTCAAGAAACTTTTGTATACAATGGTACCAGCCATTTAATCCTTCCCTAAAGAACTGAGTGAGGATCCTGTGAATTTAATCATGTCAATGCAGTCTCTTTTACATCATTAACTAAAGAAAAATGGGTGACCTTTAAAGATATTTTCAAGATTAGAAAATAAAAAGAAGGTAGAAGCCAAATAAGGAATGTAAAGTGAATGCCTAATAATTTCCCATTAAAACTTTTGAAAAACTGCCCTTGTTTGATGAGAGGATAGAACAAACACATGGTCATGATGCTGAACTTCCCTGTATATGTTTTGCTAAAGCTTCGGC
The DNA here is from genome assembly GCF_000181295.1 of Otolemur garnettii. Lineage (NCBI taxonomy): Eukaryota > Metazoa > Chordata > Mammalia > Primates > Galagidae > Otolemur > Otolemur garnettii. The sequence continues at coordinate 10,656,765 of NW_003852399.1, forward strand.
TAACATTCTCAAAACACTCTCGTAATAACTAAATGTTATTATTTTTTGATTCTTCAGAAAGTGAACAAGCTAAACATCTTGAGAATCCCAAAAAACTGTGATTGTGACTTTGTTCTAGATTGGTCTTTTTTTGCTTTAACTGGATCACTTCCATCTCTTACTTAGCGCCACTGCTGTGATTGTGCCTTGTCTTCAGGATTGCACTGGTCAAACTACGCTTCATATCATGTTACAGTTCTTTAAAGACGTGCTTCAGGATCTTGTTCTGCTTGTTAAAAATTTCCTTTGAAATCTCTGCTCTTCTCTATAGCTGATGTGGGCACAATGGTTTTGGCACCCATCAAATGGAAAATTTGTTCAACTGTAACTTTTCAATTAGATTTATCTAAGTTGAACCAATTGAAAGGTCTGTGTTAGCTATCATTTCTGCCATTAATTATTAGTCTTCTTTAATTAGGGCACAAACAAGATTAAATTTTTCCTTACTAATTGGCCTGAAAGGTCTTTCACTATGAGCTTCCTCTTCAGCTTTATCTCATTTTTTCTTAAAATGAATTATCAATTTGTAAATTTCTGCTTTCGCTGGGGCATTATCTTCATAAGCTTTTCTTAGAGCTTAAATGAATTCACCATTCTTCCACCCAAGATTCACCATATTAATGTTTGTTCTTGCTTCGATTTTAGCAGAATTCAGGTTTCTCTGATAGGGGGTGTTTTCAAAGTAATGTCTTATCCTTCTTAGTGCCTCAAAGTATAACCTGTTCAGAAATATTACAGCAAGTTCAAGTGCAATTTTATTTTAATGCCAAAAAAATTGAAATTCCTGCATAACTTTTAGAAAATATGCGTTTTCTATGATTTTTTTGGAAGACTTCTTATATTTATTCTTCCAATCCATGACCATGGGGTATATTTCCATTTGTGTCTGCTTCAGTGTTTCATCAGGGTTTTGTACTTTTTAGTGTACAGTTTTCCCACTTTCTTAGTGAAGTTTATGCCTTTGATGTTTATTCTCTCGGATGCTGCTATAATTGGAATTTTTTTCCTGATTTTTTTTTTTAGAAAGTTTTTTTAACAGTGTATAGAAATGCACGTGATTCTGGCATGATGATTTTGTAGCCTAAAACGTTACTGAACTTTATTAGGTTCTGGCATTTTTTATGGCTTCTTTGGGGTTTTCTTTATGTAACATTATGTCATCTTCCAACAGCCACAGTTTCACTGACGTCTTTCTAATTTGGGAACCATTTATTTCTTGTCCTTAATTAATTGCTCCGGTTCTGGCTTCCAATGCTGTGTTGATCAGAAGTGGCAAGAGTAGGCATCCTTATCTGGTTCTTCATCTCAGAGAAAAAGCTTTCAGGAGCTTTTGGAGTGCTGAACATGTGGAGGTTCCTGATGGGCAGTACACTCAGGAAGGAAATAGAGGCTCCTGGCCCCTCTCATGCTTTGCACTATGCATTTCTTCATCTCTAGTGATTTAGTAGAATTAGTAAAACATATCTCAGATTTAAAATCACATAACCCCACAGAGTCTTTAAATGACTGATTATAAGCATTTCAGGCTGCCTCCTCCACTTAGAAGAACCAGCGTTGAACACTTGGAATATGTCATCCAAGGGAGAACACTGGATTTCAATAGAAAAGGGACAGGAAACACAGAAAGTGAGGAAGGAAGAGGCTCAGAGGCAGCTTGCCTGGCCAGGATCAGTCGGGACCTGAGAGTGACTGACTGTCCACACAGGGAAAGAGTGAGTGAGAGACTTCAGTTCCCCACATCCACACCATGAAATCATACAGTTCTGCCCAGAGGAGAGCCCCTCCAGTCCCCCAGTCCCCGAAACTAACCTAGGGAACGGTGGGAAACCATGAAGACAAACTGATCCCAAGAGGGAGGAAGCTCTGGGTCTCATACTCTTTCTGAGACCTAAACAGCTACAGCACAGTACCATTTCAATTCTAGCCCTGAACAGACTGCATGCTACCCTGGAATCCAGTGGCACTGAGATGGAGGTGTTGGGGAAATGCAGGTTGTTGCTGCTGGGAATGAGGCAACGGCTGTTTCCAGAGCTGGCAACTGGCCAGGGTGGAGAAGGGAGCAAGGTGTGGGTTGCCACTGCCAGTGCTGGAAAGCACTTGTTGCAGGGACTGAGGTTGTGATGCAACTGGGTGTAAGTTGTTTCTGGGACTTAGTTGTGAGCTGGGTGGGGCCTCCTGTAACCAGAACTGAGATGCAAGTTAGGCATGGGCTACTACCACCAAGGCTGGGGGGGCAAGCTGTGCTGGGAATGGAGCCTAAGAGGGATGTATACTCCCCACCTGTCAGCCTAGGCCGTGGCCACTGAGGCCAGCCCCACCCTTTCCAGCAGCTGGGCCTCAGTGCAGCTATTACTGTCCCTCACTCAAGTTGTTCATCTGGGGCCTGAGGATCACTCAGCTTCTCTCACCATGACTGATGCCTGCACTCATCATTGGGCATCTAAGCATAAGCATATTGGCCCAGTATTGCCAATATCCTGGTATTGTCCCTGCCCCAATTTAGAATACATAGCTCAGGGTCCTGGGGATTACCTAAACCAATACATCACCTTGAACAAGCACTCTTCCCAGGGTTCTGAGGTTGGGTCTAAAAATCTAGCCACTACCACCTCAGCCACTACCTACTGGCAACTGCAATCTACAAGCCTGAAGACTAGTTCCCCCAGCCCACTGCAGCCTCTGTCAGTGCCAGTGTTCAACACTAGGTATTGGTAGAATTAGTAAGCATATCTCAGAGAACTGTCTCACCATTTCCACCTCATCCACAGCATGTTGGCCGCCCAGGTACCCAAGAACCCACCAACCTGCTCAATTTACCATCGCCACTACTGGCATCTGAGTAACCTACCTGGAAGGCCAAGAATCAGCCTGCTGGTAACTGCTTACACTGGTGCCACTGTATACTGCCCTGGGGCACAAAGATAGCCATGCTCAGCCCAATGCTGCCCACCACTAGGGCCTAAAGACAAAGACAAAGTCCGCTACCTAACCAACACCATTGATATATCTTCAGAAGAAAGTCCTCTCATACAAAAGTAAATTCAAAAATAGGGAGAAGTGACTGTTACCACAGATGTCCAGTTATCAATGTAAAGACACACAAGTTACATTAAAAGCAAGGAAAATTATACCTTCAGAGAAACACATGTATTTTCTAGCAATACAACTTGATCAAAAATTAAAATTAAAATTCCCAGTAAAGAATTCAAAGTGTTGATTTTTAAAAAACTCAGGGAGATATAAAAGAATTTCAAAAAAATAATATAAGGAAGTCAGGAAAACATTTTAGGATATAAATGAAGACATTTGCCAAAGAGATAAACGTTTAAAGAAAAAACAAAACAGAAATTCTGAAGCTGAAGTAATACATTGAAGAAAATGCAAAATACATTTCAAAAGTTTCAACAATGGACTAGATCAAGGAGAGAAAAGAATCTCAGAACCTGAAGACAGGTCTTTGGAAATAATTCAGTCGGAAAGAATAAGAGAACAAAAAAGAATGAGCAAAGCCTTTGTGACATTTGGGACAATACAAAGCAACTGAAGTTATGAATCAATGATATCCACGGAGGCAAAGAAACAGAGAAATGACTAGAAAACCTATTTAATGAAATAGTAAATGAAAACTTCCCAAGTAAAACAAGATATTTAGACATCCAGACACAGGAAAATCAGAAAATCCCAAATAGATTTAAATTTAAAAGGCCCTGCCTTCAGTACATTATAGTCAGACTGTCTAAAGTCAAAGAGCAAACTATAAAAACTTCAAGAGAAAAACATCTTGTCGGCTCGGCGCCTATAGCTCAACCGGCTAAGGCGCCAGCCACGTACACCTAAGGTGGCGGGTTCGAATCCTCAGCCCGGACCCGCCAAACAACAATGACGGCTGCAACCAAAACATAGCCGGGCGTTGTGGCGGGCGCCTGTGGTCCCAGCTACTTGGGAGGCAGAGGCAGGAGACTTGTTTGAGCCCAGGAGTTGGAGGTCGCTGTGAGCTGTAATGCCATGGCACTCTACCCAGGGGGATAGCTTGAGGCTCTGTCTCAAAAAAAAAAAAAAAAAAAAAGAAAAAGAAAAACATCTTGTCACCTATAAAGGAAACCCTATCAGACTAACAGTGTAAATCTCAACAGAAATCTTGCATGCTAGAGGAGAATGGGGTGATATTTAAGTGCTTAAAAAAAAAAAAAAAAGCTGCTAGCCAAGAATACTACATGTCTATCTTATTTATCTGCACCACTTTCTTGGTACGTATCTGGAAGGCAATAAAAGAGTCTGTTAACAAGATGGAAATCTTGCTAATCACAGAAGGGGCATCCATTACTTTTTCCCCGGATAGAAGCAAGTCACTGGGCAATCTGACACATTGAGAAGAAATTTCAAGAGGGTGTAAATACCAGGAGGCAGGGATTATTAGGAGACATCACAGAATCTGCCTGCCACCTTGGTCAACCTTAGATCATCTTACTAGGAAAGAAAAAGCCTAGCTGAACTGGAAACATTCTTTCCTCCTTTGATTTTCTGTTGGAATCTTAAAAGGAGATTTCCCTCACATAGTTAGCTTTCATTTAAGCAAATATATTCTGAGAATGTAAAATAGCTCTAAAACATCATGGGTAAGAAGACAAGAAGGAAATCAAAGTTATCCATGAATAGTTGAATTGCAGAACTGCATAAAATTGAGATTATAGTAAAGGTAGGTAGACCAATCTAAATGATGAATCTTGACACACTAAATTCCACTTGTATGCATTCAGCATCCTTTTTCATATCATAGGGGTTTAATACATGTTTGGAAATAAATCAAATAGAATTATATTTAAATGTGTAGATTTCAATTATTCTCACTAGTCCTGTTCATGCTTTAACTTTTACCAAGAGCCATTCTGCCTCTGCTTATAAATGCAATGAAGAAATTGTTCCTTAAAGGAGAAATGAAATTGACTATATAAAAATCAGAATCCATGCTATTATTACTCACTCCTAACAGAGCTGTGCTCATAAACTGCAAAGGGTTGCCTTCTCTCTAATACGGGGGGATGTTCCAGCCCAGAAAATGGAAAATAAAGTCATAGTCAGCAGCAGGTCAAGAGTCAAGGAGCTGGGTGTGAAATTGTGTCTCCTTCATTACCTGCAATGCATGGCTAAGATCATTTGAAGAAGAGCAGGAAATTCTCTGCTAAAACAATCACGGGGTAGGTTGGAAGTTTATGCCTTCTGACCACATCTGCCATGGTGAATTTTAATTGGACATTATTCTAGAGAGGAATTCCTATGCAGGTATTAAACAAGAAAAAAAAAAAAGCAATTGCATACTGCCTTATTCATTATTCCAGCATAAACAAAAATGGAATGGGCATGGCGTAGAAAACAGCTTTTCAGAATAAAGAGGGCTTACCTATAACCAAACTACCCACCACCAGGCTTAGGCCCAATATGGCAACATTTTATGTCACAAAAAGAGTAAAAATTTCGTTTGCAGATTGCTTTTTTCAAAGTACAAATAAGACAACTGGTTTTTTCCTTGTATTGTCTATGACTCCAAGACATTATTTTTATCTTTATAAGATTAGGACAATATGAACCAAGCCATTGAGGACACACATATAAATCATCCTACTTGAAGTCTTGATTAGTTCTATTATACAAGTCTTGGTGATCTGCTTCCTGTTTTGTCTTTAAGTTTCTATTTTGTCTTTTCAGGCAAGTGAAGAACTATAATTGACACTGAGTCAAAAATGCAATTATTCAGATATGTAGGGTTTTCCCTTCCTAGAATTATTTTAAGCACACTATTTTACCAATGAAGATAAGGGGCCTTTTATTTTTTTATTTTTATTATTTTTATTAAATCACAGCTGTGTACATTAAGGCAGTCACGGGGTACAATGTACTGGTTTTATATACAATTTGAAATATTTTCACCAAACTGGTTAACATCGCTTTCATGGCATTTTCTTAGTTATTGTGTTAAGACATTTATATTCTACATTTAGTAAGTCTCACATGTACCCTTATAAGACACACTGTAGGTGTGAGCCCACCAATTACCCTCTAGGGGACCTTTTAATTCTAAGAATCTAAATGAAAGACAAGAGTATTTGACATTTATCGAGCATCTTCTACACACCAAACATTTTTTTGAATTGCAATATGTTCTCTCATTGAATGATCAGTACTACAGGAAAATATTATCCCAGTTGATAAAGGAGAAAACTGGTAGTGAGAGACCAAAGAAGGAAAGAAAACAAACATTTGTTGAGCAAGTGAATATGAGCAGTCCCCAGGTTATGAACAAGATAGATTCTATAAGTTTGTTCTTTAGCTGAATTTGTATGTAAGTTGGTACTGGTACATTTACCTGTTAAGAGCTGTAGGTCACTAAGATGTTTTTAACTTAGGGTACTTACTGTAATAGCCTTAATTCGTAAATGTGAGCTGTACTTAATCTGGATATTTGTAACTTGGGACTGCCTATACTAATGTGGGGTGCACTTTACATTCACAAATTCATTTAAATTTTGCAAACAACTATCTTCATCTTACAGCTAAAGAAACTTAGGCCTAGAGATGTTAAATTAGTTTGCATATAATCATAGACCTAGTAAACAGTTAAGTTGAACTGGAACCCATGTATATCTGATTCTTCATATTTTCCACAATTATATCACAGTATCTCAGCATAAAACCCTTTAAATGTAGCTTCTAGCAGAGGTACTGCAGGATCCAGGTGGCTTCCTGCCAGCACAAGAGGTGAAGCTGCTACTTATAAAACTGTTGTGTTTCTCAGCAGGGAATGTCATCTGAGAACATCTCCAGAACCAAATATTTCTATAATTTAAAAAATTTAATAGCACTAAATATTAGAGGCACCTTCCTTGGCTCAATTATATAGCCCAACATAGGGCCAATCTATGTATTGGCCAAGTCTACTGTATTAGCCCAACATAGGGCCAAGTCTACTGTATTAGAATTTCTTTGAGCTTTTATCTTTTTTTTAACTAAAAGTATTTAATATTTATGGCTATTTTATAATTAGTTTTTAGCTCTTCTATCTTCTGTTCTAGACTGGAAATTCTTTGAGAGCAGACAGATACCTTGATATAGTCCAGGCATCTAATATTTGCTTTTAGTAGATGCTCAATTAACAGTGGAGTGATGAATGAATAAATACCATTTTTTTTTGAGACAGAGTCTCACTACGTCACCCTCAGTAGAATGCTGTGACATCACAGCTCACGGCAACCTCAAACTCTTGGGCTTAAGCAATTCTCTTGCCTCAACTTCTCAAGTAACTGGAGCTACAGGCACCTGCCACAGTGCCCAGGTATTTTTTTAGTTGTTTATTTTTTAGTTGTAGTAGTCATTATTATTTTTAGCAGGCCTGGGCTGAATTCGAACCCACCAGCCCTAGTGTATGTGGCCGGCGCCCTAACCACTGAGCTGTGGGCGCAGAGCCAGTAAATGAATACCTAACTTAATGAATGAATAACTAAGTTAATGTATGAATAAACACATGAAGCAACCTGACACCAAGCAGCCTCATGACTTAGTTCTATAAACTTCAAAGCATTCCAACACACACCCCTCACTCTGAAGGTGATATGTGACCCCAGCTGCCTTTGTTGTAGGTTTAACTCAGCCAGTGTTTAGTCAGGATTCAACCAGATTGCCTGGGACTCATCTCTGCCCTACCATGGTTCAGGATGTTAGGTAATTGCCCCAGAAAAGCCCCTTGCTGCTTTCAAACAGACCAAGACTAGTTGTCTCACTCTTAAAGTTACAGCTTCTTTCAACAGGGAGTTGCCCCCTAAACATCTCCTTACGTCATCTCCCTGCTCCAATTACCCACTGAAAAATTCAAGCTTATGACCTGCCCCTAATGGCTCTTCCTGCCAGAGCACTAATTCCTTACTGGCCATTCTACCATCCCGTCATCATTCTGAGACTTCCCCTAACCAAACTTATATAAGAGTGCACTTCTTTTTTGATTGCTCTCTTCTCTCCTCCCTCCTCCTTGGTGCGGCTCTGCAGCATCCCTCCCTTGCCAATAACGACCTTTCCTACAAGCTTTGTTGGTCTGTGAGATCTCTGCCAGTTGGTCGAGTGCTGCCCTTTCATAGGATGTTCACATACTGATCTCCAGTAGCTGATAGATAAGATTCCTCTGGCTCTGTGATTATCGTACACTTCTCACTTTTCTTTCTTTCTTTCCTTCCCTCCAAACATACATTTTATTTTGATGGTTTCACAAAAATGTTAAATGTGAACTTTCTTTCTCCTCACCAGGACGCCCACACATAATGCATAGGGGTTAAGGGCATAAGCTGTAGACTGGACTAAGGTCAAGCTATATGAGTATTTATTTATTTATTAGCGTGAGATCTCCAAAAAGCTACTTGGCATGGCTACATCTCAGTTTCTCCTGTGGAAAATGGAGGTAGCGGAAGTTTTCTTGGCAATTACACCGTGTGTTATATAAAGTACCAAATTTAGTGAGCCTGGCTCCTGACCTGCTATCTTTTTAAGACTAGAACAAGAATGAGAAAATATCTTTTCATTTGGCTGTTTACTTTATAACGACCTATAAATTAAAACCAAAAGAAAAAAGAGAAATTTTCTTTATCCTCCTAAAAAGGTGTTAGTTGTCTATGCACATTTATGGTTTGACACAGCGGCCTTTCTTGTGGCCATTCTGGCAATGAGAAAGAGGTTTTTGCTGTCAGTCTGGATCACATGACTGGGGGGAGGGCTGGGAGGAGTGTAGGTATGGGGAGGGAAGGAGTTCAACCTCACCTCCCCAACCTCAGGGATGGAGAGTGAAAGGAGAGAGATTCATAAAAGAAAATCTGCTACCCGAAAAGCTTTCTAAGCTGCTCTGAATTCCTAAAGAACTAAACCAACCATGGATAACCAATTTAGGGTGGTATGATTAACCAAATGAAATGAAAGTCCTTGTAAATCCCTGGCTTTCTCCTATTCACAACCAAAATACGGAGACTAAAAATGATAAACAGGAAAATTCAAGGCCTATTCTGATTAAATTTGATGGGAGAAACAGAGACATAATTCTTGCTCTAAACACCACAATGTTGAGTCTAAGGATTGCCAGGGAAATGGGCATAATCAGTGGCCAAAAGAGAAGATTTAGAATGTTCTCAACATAAAGAAAAGACAAATGTTAGAGGTGATATCGCAATTACCCTGATCTGATCATTACACATTATGTCAAAATTCGAATGTACCCAATAGGTGTGACTATTGTGTATCAATTTTTAAAAAGCAGACTTCTACATAGGTTAACCAGGGTTTCCCTTAGTAGATAATTTGGCTAAGGGAGAGTTTCTTTATAGAATTCCTCCTCTCCTTCCTCAAAAATTACCCAGATGCTTACTTCAAGATTTCCACTTTGCCTACAGATACACAGTTTAGAAAGGCAAATGTAAACTATTCACTTACAGCTATGGGAAACATGAATAAAAGGACAGAAGTTATGCAAATAAAAAGATCAATTTTCTTAAACATGTTTGTCTTTGTTATACTTGAATAAGAACTTCCTCGTGTATTCTTTCTCTTCCCTCAGGAAGAATGTGTAAGAATAATAAAATCCAGAAAGACAGATTGCCAAGGCTTTTAAAATGCAGCTTGGTTCCATAATCCTTTAGAAAAGTAGAATTAAATCCTGTTGACAACATTGCTTAAATCAGGATATTTTATCACAGAGTCATTGACCCACAACTCTGTGTGTGTGTGTGCAAAGGCATTTCCTCTCTCTCTGGTCATCTGTCACTTGAGCCATCAAACATGGAGGAATGGACACAACACTTAGACGATGTGATTGTGATTTGAAATGGAATGTCAGATATATAGGCAAGTTGTGTTGTTGTTTGTTTGTTTGTTTGTTTGTTGAGACAGAGTTTCACTTTATTGCCCTTGGTAGAGTCTCCTGGAGTCATAGCTCACAGCAACCTCAAACTCTTACGTTCAAGCAATCCTCTTAGCCTCAGCCTCCCAAGTAGCTGGGACTACAGGCGAGTGTCACAATACCCAGCTATTTTTAGAGATGGGTCTTGCTCTTGTTCAGGCTGGTCTGGAACTCCTGAGCTCAGGCAATCCACCTGTCTCAGTTTCCCAGAGTGGTAGGATTACAGGTGTGAGCCACTACACCCGGCCTCACAGGCAAGTTTTAAAATGTTCCGATGAAAAGAGAGAGTAAGCAAATTTGGGAGGTAATTATGGAGATCACAGAAATTCTCCTTTGTAGTCTTATGTTTTTAAACATGCATTTACAGATTATGAATTAAAGGACTACTATTGGAAAACATTGGGAAGACCATTAAGAAGGATATGAAAAGTAAAAATCTCAAGTAATAAATAATGAACATAATTAAATAAATGGCCAGTCTCTCAATCTCTAAGCCTAATGCTATATTCTAGGGTTTCAAGTTAATAAGGAAAGCATAGAGACTGGTGCTAAACTACACGCACAAAGAAATCTTGCCTGATTCTATTTCATTCTTTAAAAAACTGATATTTGAGTTGGCAGTATGTCAGATAAGCACCCTGAAACACAATTTTAATGCATTACCGACAGAACTAAATAAACTCTTGAGTAGTACATGACAAGAAATGAAAACCTGGAATCAGTTAGAGACATTCTGAGTTCTGAGTTAGACCTGTTTTTCCTGAAGTTTCCATAAGCCTACAGCCAACACTACTTCCAAGATGTGTCAAATGAAACAGTGTAATAGTAAATGAAAATATCACTGGATATTATAGAATACCTTTTTATGAAAACACACCTCAATCATTTTACTTGACAGACCAAGTCCATTATTAAACAAAAAATATATTTGTGTTTCTCAAGAAATCTTGACTCATATTAATGGCACTTCAGTTGTATTGAGAGCTTCCCTGCTGGTTCCAAGAAGTAAGTATCACCATGACCATTATTCTGAAAAGGCTTTTATCATTGAGTTATGAGTAGCCTGCTTCCTTAAATCTGATTGTATGTCTTCTTAAAGCCTTTTTAAAAGTCACATATATAACATTCATATTTTATATATATAGGAAAACAAGTTTCCATTGAGATTTAGATTTACTTCAGGGTATGGATATTAGACATAATACTCAATAATTCCCCATTCACTAATATTACATTTATAGACCCTACCTTAGTTAATACCTTCCTTCAAGAAGACTTCAATGGCTATACTCCTTAGAACCAAAGTTATTTCTAAAACTCCAGTGTATTGTGCAATGAGGTAAAATGCCAATGAACATAGAATCAGGTAATCATGTCTCCTCTATGCCACCTTATACATATTCTTGCCATTATACTTGCTATTGTGCTGTAGTTGTTTGTTTAATGTCAGCCTATACAATGAAACTGAATTACCTGGATATACAGCTATGTTGCATTCATACTTGTTTCTGGCAGTGGAGACTGTTTTAGCCTGGTCCCCTTTACTGAGCCAATGCCCCATCTCCTAACTGCTGTGTGGCTGCTAATGGCCTATTGTTATCTCTTTGGCCGATAGAAAATCAGTAATTCTTTTTTTTTCTTTTTGGTGACAGTGTGTTACTATGTCACCCTTGGTAGAGTGCTGTGGCATCACAGTTCACAGCAACTTCAGACTCTTGGGCTTAACTGATTCTCTTGCCTCAGCCTCCCTAGTAGCTGGGACTACAGGCACTCACCAAAATGCCCGGCTATTTTTTTGTTGCAGTTGTCGTTGTTTAGCTGGCCCAGCTGTGTTCAAGCCTGCCAGCCTCAGTGTATGTGGCCTGGAAATCAGGAATTCTTGAGAGAGAGCTCTCATCATATGACCAGATGATTTAAGGGCATAAAGGTCCAGCCTCTTCACTGAAAAGGCAAATTTATGATGTTCACACCTGGACTCTCCTGGAGAGTAGGCTGAGGTTAGACTTAGCAGAACCCATGTCTCTGCTTAGCTTCTTCCCCTACCTTAGTCTGCCTCCCTCATTTCCTTACAGGTTTCTGCTGAAAACACTTCATCAGTGAATCACTTGCACAAAAACTTTCAACTCAGTCAGAGCCTTTAGTAAATCTGACCCAAGAGGTAGCTCTAAGCACGATGATTTTCATGACATATATTCCATGTCTACTCTTAAACTCTGAGATTCATCAGAACAAAGACTATGACTTACTCATCTCTCTATATCAGTACATAATATCTATAAATTTGAATTAACATGTGAGTGTATTTATTTCATTCCTTATCCTCATCTTGAACTAAGTATATAAATTATAGGAAAAGAAAGAGACGGACCTAGGATTATTGTTGCCATTATTATTTAATACAACCTTTCTCCAAGACCAAAAGAATATGAATTGCTGGTTGAAGTAGCAAGGTCTGAATTAAAGAGATAAAGAATCTCTTTCCCCATCTTCTATCTCTACAGTGATGCAGATAATTAAAAAATCAGTACTTCATCAATTGAATAGATCCATTAATAGTAACTAATGGCCATTACCAAAACTCAGTTTTCTTTTTCCTCTTTTTCAACTTACCCTGAGAATATTTTCATTCTTCACTTTCATCCTACTCCTGTATTAAATCAGCATTAGGCTGGTAAATGTCAAGCCAACTCCAGAAAATAAAGATGGGGCACTTTCTCAGTTGCAGTACAGTATATCACCAGAGATTAAAACAAATGTGGAGCTCTGGTCTCTATTGTATCCTTTGCAAATGATCCTATTTCTCTTCACTAAGCAAGATAGATCGGATTCCACCAAAGGAATTAACAAGTTCATCTAGAAGGACAAGGACTCCTGCATTAATCAAAAGCATGTGAATATATCTAAATTAATCTGGAGGCACAAAGTTTTTCATCAGTGTTTCTGTTTGAGCCTAGGTCTTACTAGTAAAGTTGCAAGATTTCCATGGTTTAAAATGGTCAATTTCTGTTACATACTGATCATCCCAAAGTTTAGCAAAGAGAGTGTAAAAATAATTGATTCTTCATAAATACCTTTTGTTTGGGGGTAGAGAGAGCCTTTGGATGACAAAAGGCTCATTAGGTTTCTATTATGCAACCTTGTGTCAAATAAGCAAGATCAACACAATTGACAAAATTACTCCAATGCTGTCTCTAAGAGAATTAACTGTTTGGGAACATTTGTATTGATCAGACCTTGGGGAGATTCCAACCTCAATTATATTTCAATTAAAGAGTTATGAACAACTAGTGATATAAAGGGTAAGGGTGGATGTGTGAGAGGGGAACTGGACTGGGAAGTCCAAGATCACGGGGCTGGCAGATCCAGTGTTTGTAAGAGTCCCCTTCCTTCCTGCTGAGGTCTCATTTGGATGAGAGAAGGATCATCTCCCTTGTGCCTCTTCCTGTAAGAGCACTAATCTAATTCATCAGAACTCCTCCCTCAAGACCTAATTATCTCCTGAAGACCCCATCTCTGAATACCATAACATTGGGATTAGGGTTTCAAAATATGAATTTGAGAGGAAGTGACATTCAGTCCATTGAACTACTATTTACAATAATTTAAAAGGGATGTATTTTTATCTTCATTTCACAAGTGATAAATCTTGGTTTTATATATATCAAATATCTTTCACAAAGTCACATAGCTACTAAATATTAGAGCTGGAACGCAAACCCAGAGTTTTCTATTTCAAAGACCACTATCATTTTCCTCCATGACTCTGTATCATTTTAATTAGTACATTTGATCTTAGAATAACATGGGGATTAGAGGGATTGACCCCTATTCAGTTAAAAATTTGTATATAACTTTTGACTCCCCCAATATTTAGCTACTATTAGCCTACTGTTGCCTGAAAGTCTTACTGATAACATAAACAGTCAATCAACAGATATTTTTTGTGTTACATGTATTATATACTGTATTCTTATGATAAAATGAGCTAGGGAAAATAAAATGTAATTAAGAAAACATAAAGGAGATAAAATAAATTTACTATTTGTTAATTGTAAATGGATCATCATAGAAGTCTTCATTTTCATCATCTAGTTAAATAGGCTGAGGGGGGAGAAAAAGGGGAAGAGGTGGTTTTGCTGTCTCAGGGGTGACACAGGTGGAAGAGGGGGAAGGAAAGGCCGGAACACTTGGGGTAACATTTGCTGGAAAAAAACAATCTGCGTGTAAGTGGACCAGTGCAATTCAATGCATGTTGTTTAAGGGTCAACTGTACATACTAAGGCCTATATTTTATTGAGCTCTTCATCTCTGTGACTTAGGCACTAAAAGAGAAGCTTTTGTGAATATTCCCTTTCTTATTGAACCATTTTAATACTTCTATCATTCTGCTATATGACCTACTAACAACTAATAAAAGATTTGTTCAAAAAAGCAAATCTGTACCCTGAATGACAGTGGATACAAGCTTCTTTGGAGTTATCAAAATGAGTTAGTAAAACGCAGTGGATTCTTTGAGAGCACACTAAAGCTTTGGAATATGTCAGAAAAAAAAAAATATATATATATATATATGAATAGGAAAAATCCGTGGTAGCCTCAATTTTAAAGCTATGTGCCCAAAGCCAACTTAGGCATGTTCATAGCTCCATGTCCTTCCAGACCCTGGGGAAGTATCAAAATTACTTCCTGGTCCTTTGAGTCTGAAACAGATGAGATTCTACTCTTAGAGACAGGAGGAGAATTGAGCTACTCTCCTCTGTTTTCTTTGTGAAATGTGGTACAAAGTCATCTACTACAAGCGAAGAGTTTGTGGAAAGACTTAAAGAGAGTTGTAAAAGTCTAAGAGGGTTTGGATTCACTATCTTGGGGAATAGGAGAAAAGATTGGTAGGTGGCAGGGTTAGCAGAACACAAGCTCTGTAAGACCAGGGAATTTGTCTCCTTTGCCTCTCCTTAGTATTTGGAACCTCATAGGTGTTCAATAAATACTTTACATATGAGTAACCTCAGAAGACATTTATTTATTTATAAAATGGCAGAATCCACAACACAGTTGCGGAAATGAATTAAATTTTATTAACAGTAGTAAAGTAAAATTGCTAACATCTTTCACCCTTTCACCATAGCATCTGTCTCTGGTGTGTCTCATAATGCCACTTAAACACTCTTTGTGGAGTTGAGATCTAAATGACTACCAATGGGGGGATTTAAATTATAAATATTAGCCTGACAATGACCTGTGTAAGGCGGGTCCAGGGCACCTTCCTAGGCTTTGCTTTGGTCAGGGTGACATGGTTTGCAAGTGTTGTGAGATGGGCCTGATGTCCTTTGGCAAAACTGCTATCCACACCTGCTTCTTTGCCTCCCCTTCCACGAGTGGGGGGGCCTGCCCCTCTCCATGAGTCCCTCAGAGGCAGCATCTGAACTATATTCCTCACACTATTGTTTTAGAGCTTCTTCATGCTCCCTCTGTCTTTTCTCTTCTTCCAGAAGAGTTTACAGGGTGAGGTCCTATCCTCCTGCCAACAGTCTGCCCTTCATTTATAGTGCACGGTTGTGAAGAAGTTTCCAAGCTTCTGTAGAAGGCAGTAGTGTGGAGGTCTAGTTCTCACCTGGCCTAGATAAGGTCTCATTGTGCTAGTCTGCCTTGTTTTTAGTTCTCCATCTCATTAGCTCCTGACTCACAACCAGGTGATTCTGTGGACCAGTTCCTGTACAATTGGCTCCTGTTTCTGCCATGTAGAAGAAGGAGGAAGGGGAAATAGCAGGGTGCTGTGCTAGTCCATCAAGCTTTCAAATTTTGTTGGCAAATCTGACAAAGAACTTAATAATCTCTATATGAAAGTCAATGTTTAATACAAGGACATTAAATCTACATAAAATATACAAATGAGTAAATTATTGCCAGTGGTATGACTTTCCATGTTCTTCCTCAAAGCTGAACCAGGGAAAATTGCTTTCATTTTAAACAATAAACTCATTTTCCACTATCCAGGGTACTTCACTAATCCATTTCTGGTTTTCAGTACAATACAGATCTATCTATATTTGCAAACCAAAAAAGCGAGGACCTCATTTCACAGTAACATGGAAAAACCATTACACCAGAATTCATTTTAAACAAGTTAAATGTTTACTGCTGGACAGTGTACATGTTGAGCTGATTACTAGTTCTGGGAATCCGTGATGAAACAGATAAGATTAAACATCGTACCAGAAAACTGACACACTGAGTTGGATTTATTTATCTACTGAATAGCAAACAGAGATGAATTCTGACAAGAAGAGTTAAGGCATCTTGGAAGGGGGGATTTTATCCCAGGGATGTAGGTGAGAGCAAGGTAGTTTAAGACATTAAAAAGTACAGAGTAGGAATTTCACATAATTTTATATTCTGAGTATTAATATGGCAGATTCACAGTATGTCAATTTAGCTCAATGGAAACTACATTTCTTAAAATTCCTCCCCTCATATTTCTTGTTAACATGAATTATCAGCCACATCCTTTCTGCACTCAGAAAGTCAAGGCAGGCCGTAAGGCTCCCTCAGCTTATCTATACTGTTGGCTTTGCAGGCTTACCACCTTGGGTTCCTGTAACTCCTGCCAGATTTAGCTCTATGATGAAGGGCATTAAATTTTTTCACAGGATACCTCCAGGCTCAACTTTTAAATACAGGGGAAGACAATAGTGGATTTGAACCTGCCTAGTCAGTTTCACCGGTTCCCATTTGCTCTGGTTTTCATCCCTTCACATCCATCCTCCTCAACTTCCTATCTATGGATCTCCATAGATACCACCAGAGCCAAGAGGAAATACCTCACATAATGATTTGACCATACCCCACAACTGTCTAGGGCTAAGAGCCTCAATGAATACCTTATTTAGATATGAACATATATTTCACAGCAGTTGTGCTTCTCCAATCAAATCCTGACTGAAACACAGGGGAAGGTTGTTAGAGAGGAAAAATAATTGGAAATGTATTTGGATAAAGCCTATTTCATTTCATAGGAGAAAGACCATGCTTTTGACTACACCACCATTGTTGCAATATTCTCCAAATTGCTCAAGAAAGGTTAAATCTGCTTTGTTTAAGAACTCCAGGTATGTTATTTAGATATTAAAGATATGCTAAAGATAAAAAAATTATTAACACTGTTTTTTGAGGTTCAGTATCTCCATATAACTTTATCTAGATTGTGAAAGGTATTAGTCACTGGTTTTTAAAGAATACACAATTGTTGAGAGTCTATTGCATATTTATGACTAACATTTCAAATATATTCAGTGTTACACATTATCTAGGTGATAACACCATTCTTAGTACTGATGTTTAACATTTAAAATTTTGCTTTGTATAGCACTTTTCAGGCACTTTTTATCTATAGTCTTATTTTTCTTCTCAAAACAATCCTGAGAGGTCAGAAAGAAGCCAGCAAGCAATTGGGGTTTGGCATATAAGGAGAAAACAAACCTTTCTGGAGCCAGCTCTATTAATTTGCTTGTATAAATTCAGTTAATTCTCACAAACTTTCCATGGTTAAAATTATCATCCCTAATTTAATACTGAGGAAACTGAGACCCTGAGAACTAAAGCTAACATCTCACACTGAAGAGATAGCTGTTAACCAGATTTTTTTATAACCCCAACCCAGGCTTTTTATACTACCTGGTGCTTCTTCAAGGAAGGGGGGTTTGCATTTTTTAAAGTTGTCTGATCAGGCTTTTAGCTTTCTATTTCTGTATTCCTTTAACCTATGGCTTTGCTATTACTTAATTTCAAATACATGAATAGGCTTAACTCTGCCTCAACATAACATATATCTTTTCTAGCTTGAAGAAATTTATGGTGGCCTATACCCAAGAGCTCAGTAGAGGTCATTTCTGATGTTGGGTATGCTATGCAGTTCTTACTTTATTTTTTATATTTATTATTTTTTTTTTGAGACAAAGTCTCACTATGTCACCCTCAATAGAGTGCTGTAGTGTCATACCTCACAGCAATCTCAAGCTCTTGGGCTTAAGAGATTCTCTTGCCTCAGCCTCTCAAGTACCTGGGACTACAGGTGGCCACCACAATGCCTGGCTAATGTAGGGCTGTAGTTGTCATTGTTGCTTGGCAGGCCCAGGCTGGGTTTGAACCCGCCAGCTCTAGTGTATGTGGCTGGCACCCTAGCCACTGAGCTACAGGCACTGAGCCAGTTCTACTTTATTTTATCTTGAACCTCCATTTTGATGCCCCAGATTCATCAATTGAAAACCTGTCTTGTATTTATTCTCTAAGCATTGAGGGCCCAATGTGGGCCAGACATAATCTTAAACATTAGGGTTAAAGAATAATACATAGAATCCATCCACATTGAGATGATATTTCTAGTACAAATGTTAACCATCTAAAATAAAATTTTAGCAAGGTACAATACTACTATAATTTGAGAATGTCTGAGGACAGTAGTCACCCTCTCTGCTGGGGGAATGAGTAAAGGCAGGCTTCAAAAGAAAGTATTGCTTCAGTTAAGACTTGAAGGACAAAGATGATGTTTCAAGGTGAAGATTTTATAGACAGAGGTAACAGCATGTGCAAAATGTTAGCGGCATAAAGTCGAATTACTCTTTTGGAATTATAATAGCTTGGTGTATGAAAATATAGAGAATGAGAAGGGAAACTGGGTGATGAGACCAGTGGGGAAGGCATAGGCCAGTCCAAGAAAAACTCCTGATGGCATGCTAAAGAATTTGGACTTCTATCCTGAGGACAATGAAGGTCATTAAAATGTTTAAACAGGGATAGAGTATAATTAAATTTGTGAATCTGATACCTGTACATGAAGAATAAATTGGAAAGAGGGTCAAAATCAATTCTGGGGTGCTTCTGTCTGTTCAACTCTAGTCTTCTAGTACTGGAGTTCTGAGCTAGCCCAGACCAACAGGAACCTACCTCCTTTTACCTACTCCCTTTATGGAAGTCAGGACCCTCCTTCCTTGCAACCCCCATCTATTGTACCCTACAGAAAATGGATAATTTTCTCTACTGCCTGTTGCATTTTCCATCTCAGCATCATTTCCAGATCTTTGGTCACAATCTACACCCTACCCCCATATGTCATGTAGGTTACTGGTTGGACCACCATTATTTCCTGTGCTATCCTTGTAGATCTTTGGGTTGTTGTTTTGATACTCATCATTCTCCATTTGGCTCACTCTAGCCTGTCCAAGTCCAAGTTATGGCATCTAGGGTTTAGGCAGAGTTTTACACCACTGACTTTGGATTTAAAGCAACCAGCTCTATCAGTTAATTTTAATTGTGGCTGATCTTTTCTAATATATGTAAAATTAGCCCTATACAACTTTATTTCTGAATATGGATCTGGTCTTTTTTTCTATTTTGGCCGGGGTTGTGCTTGAACCCACCACCCCCAGTAAATGGAGCCAGCGCCCTACTCCTTGAGCCACAGGCGCTGCCCTGGAACTGATCTTATGTGTTGATACTGGACATAAGCTATGATAAAAATTTTAAAAATTAAAGCTATATTATTAATTCCATATATCAACTATATTGTTAATTCCTTAAAATTAAAGAAAATATTGCTTAGCTACCACCCTGTGACTTTAAATATTTTCTTAGAAGTGAGTAAAGCCATAACCATATCAGTTGAAATAATCTTTATAACCAGAAAGCATTGAGGTCCATTAGGCACTATGAAAACCTAGAAGATAGAAGGCAGGTGGGACCAGGATAAGATGCAGTGTCTGCAACCAAAAACAACAGTGAAAATTTCCATCTCTTGACAGCAAGTGCTTTTCTGATAGTAAACTATTTCACTACATTTAATTTATCTGAAAGGTGTTACATTTTTAATATGTAAAAGTAAGTAAAATGGGGGGGGATGCAAAAGAAAGAATCAAACACTAGACCACAAAACTTCCAAGAACCATCTAAGCACCAGGGAGGAAGTATGATATTTTAATGGAAAAAAGTCCCCAACGTATAACACCTAGAATTTTCATTTCAGCAATTTTTCCTTCAATATTGAGACCCTTTGTCTGTTCCAAAGGGGTAATGATAGGTAGAATTTTACCTAAAATCCCCACAAGTTTCCAGGCCTCCTGTTCACTTCCTCCTCAAAATTCTTCCTGCTACTTATCAATGGCACCTCACTTTGGTCTCAGCCTAAGTTTGAACAAAAGGGGCCATTTCCCAATAGGTTGTAAAAATGAATGAAGCATGAAGGGAAGTTATACGTTATACACTATAATGGTCACAGAATGTTAGTGACATTCAACAGTGATTTTCTATTTTTTATAATCAAATTCACTGAATATCAGAGAAGTCAAATTGTAGTAATTAGGATCAAAAGTGACTCTAAGTTTTATGGGGACATTAAGCATACACGATTTTGAGAACCAACTCCTCCCTCCAACAGAAAAAATAACATAAAATTATATACAGAACTTTGGGTGGAACGTTCCAATTATATACAGAAGTTTGGTTCTAAGCCAAACTGAATGAGAAAAAACTCAGCTTATATAAGTAAAAGCCAAGTAAGGTTTGAATGACCCAGTCACAGGAAGAACAGGGAAGCAGAGAGGAATTACTGGAAGCAGAGTCATGAACCTTCCCAGTTTGTGTAGGCCTCTGTTTCTCTCTGTAGACAGGCATTCTTCAGATGCAGGGAAACGTGGGTACTGACAGTTCATAAAATACACATTATGAAGTTACAACCAGTGCAGAGATGGGCCAAGTCTTAGGGGAAGACCTTAATGGGGCCAACTTAGATCCGAGTCAATTACTGCCAGAGGAGCAAGGTCTGATAAAAATATAGGAGTAAGCATTAGCATATGGTCAGCACAGGAAAGGATGTATTCTAAGAAGAGTCTGGACAAACAAAGTAACTACCACATAAGTGATTTACTCACTGTTGAACAGCTAAAAAGGTATAGATTCAGGGTCATATCTTAAGGCTCCACTTCCACTATGCAGTTTTTTTTCTCTAAAACTAGAAGCAAATATTAAACAATTTAATTTTTCTGGGTCAGCATTTTTGTTTCATTATCATAGAAAATTACCAAATACCAAAAATTACCAGAATACCAAAACAAAGACCAAGAACCTCAAGAAAGGGAGTAGGTAGGGAGGAGGCGGGGTCCTGTTGGCCTGTACTAGCGCAGGACCCTGGTACCAGAGGACTGGGGTTGAGGAGACAGAAGCCACTCTGGGGTTGACCTTGACCCTCCTTCCCATCTAAAACCGTGTAAAGTTCTTCTAAACGATCGTTGTACACATCAGTTCTTATTAGAGATTTACAAACAAAAAATATAAGACATACAGGCTAGGCATGCATTATGTATTAACATAGACCAGGGGTCCTCAAACTTTTTAAATAGGGGTTCACTGTCCCTCAAACCTTTGGAGAGCCGGACTGTGGGCCCCAGGACAAGTCGGCTGCTAAGCAGGACAGGCAGCGGCAGCAATAACACCTGGCGGGCCGGATAAATGTCCTAGGTAGGCTGCATGTGGCCTGTGGGCTGTAGTTTGAGGACACCTGACATAGACTGAAAACTATCCTTTCTATTGCTATTCTGTTTCGATTTGTTTATTTTCTTATTTTATTTTTATAAAAGATATTAAATGCATGAAAAAATGCTAGTTAATTGTGCCCTGAGACAAATAGAAACTTTTGCATAGTGCTTTGATCCGTGAGTAGCATCTCTCTAAGCTATCACCTAGTAAAGCCACCTTTTTTTGACAAATAGTATATTGCCAAACATTTCAGACCAAAAGTTTCCTGCATAAGGAAGTTGCCATTGATTTTCATTTCCTAGTTAAGTAATTCTCTATTGATTCCTATTTCTTTGCCCTAAACAAAGTGCTTCAATCATTGGAAAAATTTAAATAAGAGGAATTGAAAATGGGGAAATTTTGACACAATATATCGTAAGAGCAAGAAAACCCCAGGTTTTCCTTTTTCCTCCCTTAATAGAATTTTAAAATTCTATTTCGCTTTTAAACCCACAAATTCCAATTGTTCTAGAATAGTCCCAGGAGTTCCTTCCTGGTTGGATAGATGACATAAGTTGAAGGAATTGCTAGAAAGAATTTCCGTAGATGCTAAAACTGCTTAAACTGTACCACTGTGCTTGAGACACGTGAAGACAGAGCTTTGCAAATAATTACTAGGTTTCTGCTTTAGCTCTCTTTCGCTTTCTCTGTGACCCAGACTCATGACCCATCATGGCACGGCCAGGGCCACATTTGTCTCACTATAGACCCATTGGCCAGAGCAGAAATAGTCTCAGTTCAGAAGCGGACTTTGGGAGTGGAAGTGGACTTTCTGAAAATCTGAAACCGAAATGAAGGATGGCTGACACCACACAAAAATGAAAGACACGTGAATGAACGTCTAAAGAACAAGAGAACAAAGTGTGTTATTGTTCAGTTTTTATTCTTTCACATAAACCAAACCCTGCCGAGCAGGCTCACAGCATGGGAATACTTACAGGGAAGACAAAGAGTACAGGACACACACAGAGAAGGACTGACAACGGGATTCTCCAACAGAGGACCTGCAGCAGACACACCGAGAAACACAGTATGGGGCCCACGGGCTGTGAAACATTCAGAAACCGGAGCTAAGCCCTCACCAGCCTAGAAAACGCCATCAGCACCCTAATGCTGGGCCAATATAAATGCAAAGGAGCAAACTTATAAGGTTTTCCAGACTTATTAAAATGCAATTAGAGCCACCAGCAGAGGACTGGTCGAACATATAAGCACCATATAAGAAGATCGCTGATCACACCTGAACATTTTACGTCCTACCTGCCTATACAAAGGCATGACCTTGAGGACATCCTCTTTTACTCAAAAGCTAGTTTTTCCCTCTCACACTTAGAAGAGTGTTTTATTTCTCATTTATATTATTTGTATCTTTTTCCTAAATTTGTCAGTTTCCTCAACTGATATGTGTATTACACTAAGTGATCATAACTGAGGGTCATGTCTTGGGTGTGCTTAGTGTGACAGTTACCCTCTGTTCTACCACAACCAACCTACTCCTTGCTCATCTCATCCTTAACCTGTGCCTCAGGCAGGCTGCCACCACCAGTCAAATCAGCTCCCTCGCCTCCAGCTCCCAGTTGTGTTTGGCCGGCAGGAAGCACTGACATGAAATTAGTTAACCAGAGGAAAGGCTGAGGTATTACTGTCCCTTCTTTCTTCCAACTGGGTGGTGGGTTAACAGGCGTGGGTTCCCCTGGAACGGGCATATGACTTGGCCCTATCACATGGCTGCAGCTCTCTCTAATGCCGCAATTTCCCCTTGCCCACATTGGTCTAACAGTGATAACTTCCTGGCATTGTTCGTTCCAGAGGGCTTTGCCTACGTTTTTTAAATCCTTCAACCCCACTCATACTGTGGCACAGATTCCCTTTCTTGTATCTTCTTAAATTATTCTTATATGTGTAATGTCTCCTTTCCTTTCAGGACTCTAATAACATTGACAAAGAAAATATTATTTATTCTAATTCCAAATCTGAAGAACCACAAATATATTATCAGCAAAGTGTAATGACAATAATCCACAAACAAAGTACAGTTTCAAAAAGGTTGGCGCAATGCACCGTGCCTGGACTTTGAAATTAAGGTTCAAATTCGGGATCTGCCTCTTCTTAGATCTGTAAAGTTCAGTAAGTCTTATAGCTTCTCAAAACCTCTCTTTTTGTTTTATTTTTGTTGTTGTTGTTATTGTTGTTTGTTTGTTTTGAGATGTAGAGAACCTGTGGCCTTCTGATTTCAAAATGTTTTTTCCTAAGCACTAAAGGAGGCTAGAAAAACTTCACCTTTCTCTGCTGTACCCCTTTAAATAAAAAAAATTGTTTTATAAAATTTGGAATCAGTTAAAAGTCCACCCTTAAGGACCTAGAAGGCTACAAGTGGCCTCAAGGCTGCAGGTTCCCCACCCCTTGAAGTTCATAGTGCCACTCAGCTTAAAAATTGCTGCCTATTGCCCCTATTAAAGAATGAAAAGCAATATCCTGAGTTATTTTCTTGATTAATTTCAGGTTAGATGTGGTGCCCGGCCTTAAAATATCCCCAAAATAGAGGTGAAGATGATGATGGTAACTCTCACTGAGATTAACCATATTCCAGCTTTGTTCCAAAAACTTAATAACTATTAAATCTCTCTGTCCTCAAAGCAATCATGTAAGGTAATATATTATTACTTTCCCATTTTACAGATTGATGCAAAGATCCATAACTGGGTCACGTGTATTACTAGTAAGTGGTAGAAGTGAAGTTCCAACCCTGGGGCCCAGGCTCCAACATACATTTGCTAAAATGCCCAGATTCACTGCTCACATTACAGATTTTTGCCATACTTTTTGATGCCAAGTATGTCTCGGTTCCATCTTTATGAATGCAAACACTTTATTCAGAATTATAACCACATTGAAAAATTTTTATCTAGCAAACACTTTACAGAGCAATTATCATTAAGCCATTTTAATTTATTATTGATTTTCTATTCAGCACAGTTAGAACATTTTTATGTTTATTGACATTATATATTTAGAAAGGCTATTTTCTGTAAACTGTACACAGAACATTTGATTTATTGGTCAGTCATTTTATCTATACCGAATGTGACTGATTATAGCTTTTATCCATAAGACTTTTCTTTTATGATTATTATAAGAAAGTTTCAGCAGATACACATTTAATTTGCATGAATTCAGTCAGCTTGGCCAAAAACTAAAATAAATCTAAGAGTCGCAGTGATTCCTCAAATCCATTTTCAAGGAATTATTAAACATTATCAGATTTTATACATAATTAGGAGTGAATTGGATTGTGAGTCCTACAGGAAGAAATGAAGGAATTAAGGGGGCTAGAGGGAAAGGTGTGGATGAAAACCAACTTATTGACATAATCACAAAATATACATCTATAAATTATAATTTACAAAAATTATAATCTATAATACAATGGAGAAACCACATAAAACCTTAACCAAGTGATAAAAGTTACCATCATGAATATAAGGCAAACATACGTGGTGTATTCCACATGTGCCGGCTTAAGAAAGACACAGTGTATCTTATTTAGCCTCCATCCAATAATTACTTAACTTGAATCATATGATAAAGAAATGTCAGGTGATCATAAGAATGGAGAAGCAAGAAACCTATGTACTCAATTCTGGTATGAGGACAATTGCTGACCTAGTGATATAATGGGAGGTGGGGGAAAGGGGTGCAGAGAGAGGGAAGAAGAGAGGGGGTGGAGGGTCACGGGGTGTGACACACTTCTTGGGGACAGGACACAGTTATGTGAGGGACTTTACCTAAAAATTGCGTTCAGTGTAACCTGGTTCTATGTACCCTCAATAAATCCCCAACAATAAAAAAATGCTAAAAAAAATAAAAATAAAAATAGTATTTCTTTCCATTGTGAAAAAAAAGAAAGGAAAAGAAACATGAGGTGAACAAATTTAAGGACAGTCTATACAAACAAATGGCCTCTAGTCTTCCAGAATATCAAGCTCAGGAAAGACAAAAAGGGGCAAGGAAATTAGCCTTAAGATTGAATTAAACAAGATGTGAGAATCCGATAACTAAGTGCAGTGTATTCTCCTGGACTAGAGTTCCTACTGGAGGAAAAATTACTGTGAATGATGTCACTGGGATAATTGGTGAAACTGAAATATGGACTATATATCAAATAAAATCAGTGTAGCAATACTACATTTCCTGAATTTGATAACTAGACACGGTTTTGTAAGAAAATGCTCTTGGAAAATGCACACTAAAGCATTGAGAGATAAAAATAATGTATGCAATCTACTCTTAAAAGGTTCAGCGAAAGCCGTGTGTGTGCGCAGTGAGAAAAAAGCAAATGCGAAAAAATATTCAAAATTAGTGAATTTATCTATAGGATATACAATTATTCCTTCTAATATTATGCAACTTTAAGTTGAAACTTATTTCAAGAAAAAAAGTTGTTATATCAAGGAATTACTGGAAGGCCCTAGAGAGACACTGACCAAAATTGAGAAAATTGCTAATATCTAATGTAGAAAATTATGATAATGGTAGCATTTGGAGTTCCCACAAAACTCTGAAAGTGTTGCAAAAACCCTCAAATTCTTTACTTGCTGATTATGATCCTTCAATGGAATTGCACTTTGTATGTATTATCCAGTTATACATACACATTAGTGTACAGAACTGTCTACCAAGAATCTTGTACTCTATATTTACAGGCAATTTAGGGATTTTCCAGGGTAATTTTTACTATATGTGATTTTTGACTTGTTTTATAATTTAAAAACAGTTTGTAAAATGTGTTTCTATAAAGTCTATTGTTTTCTAGGTCAATTTTTGCAGACCTGAAATTTTAAGGATGTAGTCTGCTCTTGTTGGGGTTTGTGCTGATCTTTTCCTCTGGTCACTGTATGCTAGATATGCTCCTTTCCCTCTTTGCTAGCAGCTGTGTCTGATGTTTCTCTGCCCTCCATTTCCAGGGAAATGTGGACAAGGGGGGGCCATCGGCAAGAGACCAGAGGGTGGGAGCTGAGAGACAGGTGTCTGTTTCCAGGCCTACCACTACACCTTACCTGCCCAATACAGACTGCAGCCAGAGGCCATTTCCTGAACCTATCATATTTGCCTCAGTTTGCAGTAACTGCTCTGCAAAATGTTTCCAAAATAATTGATAGAGCAAAGCTGAGTTTTTGTTTATCACAGGAAGACAGATCACTATAGTGACAGAGTCTTAACAGCATCTTGTAGGTGGGAGAGAAAAGTCAAGATAGATGTGATTTGGGCGTCTGATTAAAGGTACATGTTTCAGTGTGGAGGGCTTGCTCAGAATTGAGAAAAACTTGTGATATAATCATTTAGGATTAGCAAACACAGCAAGATGAAGGTTTTCAGGTAAGTTAAAGAAGAAACAATTGCTTAATCAGCTCTGTGGAGCCATCTGTTATCCTGAGAAGGGGAAATTTACTCAAATGAGGATAAGTAGCATGGCTTGGAGACAAATGGCCTTGTAGAAAGTTTTTAAATCAAGCCATAAAATTATCTGAAACTTCATCATCCTGGGCATAACTTGTCTGACTAGCAGTCATGTTAATGTAGACTGTGTAGGTGGTTTCTGTTCTTAGTTTCTACCCTTTTAGGCCCAGGGATTGTAATAGCTCCCCACTGTTCCTAGCCCCAGGGTGCTCCACCATCTGTGGGTGGTTTTCCTTCACCCTGACTATGCCCTTGAAGGAAATCTCTTTTCCAAACTCTTTTCAATTATGCCATTTGAATATGCCATCTGTTTCTCATTGGGATCCCCTCTGATAAAGGTAATTATGAGTTAGGTAAACATTTGTTCATTTATATTATATATATTGATGTATCTGGCAATTCTCACAGAGTTGGGTTGCTCTGCATTAATCAATTACACTGCTAGTCCAATTCAGCATCATAGTGTTTAGCATAGTCACTGTAGAGGTGACAAAGTGTAAACCAGAGAGTAAAAGATGATACTTTGTGCCTCAATGTATTTGATCCTGCCTACAGAAATGGTCTCATTTTTAGTCTCTGGCATTAGTTCTGACAAAGGACAGGAGATACTTAAACCATTCTACTCAAATACAGGACTTTATTTAGCTCCTACATAGCCTTACCCAATCCTTTTGCCCTGATTCTGAAAACTGCACTTTTTTTTCTTTTTTTGCTATTCTCAGAATATTTGTCTCCATTTTTCCCAGTCCCAGCTGCCAAGAACTGAAGACTTGAAGACAGATCATAGCCCAGGTGCAAGGGCAGCTCTCAGCTGACTGCTTGCCTGCTGCCGCTGCCTGTCTCAAGTTCCAGCATCACACTTTGCATCCCTCTTCCCACTTTTGACCTCCTGGTGTGTGTGTGTGTGTGTGTGTGTATTGAACCACCACTACCACTGCCTACCTCTCTGCTACTAAAACTTTTGTTGTGGTATCTGTCCCCTAAGTATCTAATAAAGAGAATGAAAAAAGGTCATCTGCCACCTCTCTTATAATACACTCCCAAAAGCTTGAAAGAAACTAAATTGTTAAAAGAAACAAAGCAAAAGAAATAAATGCATGTCTAAATACATTTCTGGAATATGTGGAAGCTCTCTGGCCTTTCTCTTTCCTACTAAGATTACCATGACCTTTAATATACATACGTCACACACATCCGCCAAGTGCTGTGTTGAATTATTTAGTATGATTTAGCAGAACTGCTTGTTCTGTGTTAAACCTGTGTGGAATGAAATCAAGGAAAGGTAGACACAGAGCAGCACAATCATAGGCAGATCACACTAGTTTCATTCATCATTCTCTGCTTTCATGCCAGGAGCTATTTCAGTTCAGTTATAATGTGCACATTATATTTATTTCAATGAGAAATAAAAACTTCTATAACATATAACCCAGTTCTCGCAGAGATAAAAGTGAACTCTGTACAAAAACCTGTGTCACATGCAATTGCATTGCCAGTTTGAGAAAGTAGTATTTTCCTAAAGAACTTGTTATGAATGGCCAATGTATACACAGGAAACATGAGATCACCCTGAGGGGTTCATACTGGACCACACTCAGAAAGCTGAGTAACTGAAAAACTGGAATCATTTCATTGTCTTCCTGGGCTTCTCATGTAATGCATTATAAGGGGACATTAAATCTTCAGCTGAACATGGGGTGATACTAATTCCTATCCATAAGGTTATTCTGAGAATGAAATGAAATAATGCCCCCAAAACACAAAAGCATGATGTCTAGCATATGTTAAGCACTTAGCACTATCATGTCATTTGAACTTGCTTTTTTCATATTAAACTTATTGCACAGGAGAATGGCCAGTTTTCACATTTAACCCTATTATCTGCATTCAAATGAATCTCAAATAAATAACAGTCTCCAATTTCTTTCAGCCCCACCAGTTGCTGATATTCAACAGTCCACCAGGGATTTCCAGGTGGAAGTTCCACCCACACATTAGAGTTTCTGTGCCTGAAGTCAAAGTGATCTTCTTCCACAAAGCAAGAGCTGTCCTTCCTGACACAATGACAACTGTTAAATGGAAAAATTTCCTTGACTTCATGAATTTGACTTGATCTTGTTAAAGATTAGGGAAATTAGAAAATAGAACTGATAAATAGGGCATTGTGTTTCTCCAGAGAGTTGTGTCCATATACCTATACACACCTGTCTCTTTGTATATAGATCTATTTATACCTATATAAATAAATAAATGTATGTGATCATAACTATCATACGAGGTAGGACAATTAAGTTTGCAAATTCATCTTAGAAAAAGTGCTACATATCTCATTGCTGAAGATGACTATGGTTACCTTCAAAGTACTCAACTAGTAACACTATCTACTGACACCAGAGCCTAGTCCACCCTTCATACCAATTTTGGAATTCTTTTGCTGAAATGATGATCAAGGCTATCATTATATGGAACACAAAATTATACAACAACAATAGTGAACGCCACTTGCTGAATGCCACTCAGCAAGACACCGCCACATGTCAACATGAACACAGTTGTGAGACACTAATATACCAGGGTTATGAAACCTTACCAAGTTGTTTGTATAGTGCTGCCAAAGTAAATGTTCAGTGGGAAGTTCATGAACTTAATTGTCAGACCTCATCTGACAACAGCTCTGATCATCATTCCAGATGAAGAGTTCTAAAATGGCTTTGAATAAAGATGATGTGCACATTATATTTATTTCACTGAGAAGGTGGCCTAGGCATTGGCATCAGTGCATAGCTTCCCACAGGGATTGCTTTGAAGGTGGCCCTGGTGATATTCAGTAATGAGGTATGTAGCACTTTTTCTAGGAGGAGCTCACGAACTTAATTGTCAGGCTTTGCATCCTAGAAACATGAAGTAACACGTGTGGAGCTGTTTGGGTCTCTTTTCTAGGAAGACGATACATCACAGTATTCACTAAGCAATTTTATGTGCCGGGCTGTGTGAGGCAGTGCAGAGCATGAAAAGAAGTAAAATGCCCAGGCTGTGACCACACAGAAGTCATGGTTCAGATAAGGAACAGAATTTGTCTCCATAAGCAACACCTACAATTTAAGGTCCTTAAAATTAAGAGCAAGACCACAGTGATGTTGCAGATTTCCTTGGGCACAGCTCCCTAACAGGGCATAGGAATCAGCTGACATCTGACTGAGCTTTAAGCTTCTCTGAATCAGTATGAAGCCATGATCCTGACTTTGCCTTCAGGGTATGTAAACTCTATTTAAAAAAAAAAAAAATCACACCATTTTAAAAGCCGATAAAGGATGCCAGAGTCATTTGTCTCTTGAAGGAAATTAGAAATACCCAGAGCCAATTATGTTCTGTTTCACAGGGCAAGCCAAAGGGATATTTTCTAGAGATTTCTGAAGGGACCCTGACCCACTCCACAAATCCACCCTTTCCCACTGGCCCAGCTAAAGTGCTTGTAATTTCCACTTTTTATGCCACTTCTTTAGAATAAATATGTTTATTAGAAGTCCTTGTTAGAATACAAGCAAGTTATTAAGAAGTAACCCATTAACTGATTAGCATGGATTAATATATAATTTGCATTCCAAGGAGGAAGGCCTTAGGAGTCTGGATATATGAAACATTTTGGATTAAGAGATAATGTATTAGAAAACTGGAACAAAAGGACCCAGAATCAGAAAACCTAAAACATTCGTGGGACAAGATAATGACACGTGTGGACAGGAGATAAAGGAAAGGTAAGGACAGATGAGGACACACAAGACCAGCTTTGGAAATTTCCCAGTTTTCTCTAGGCCTGCTCCAGTAGCCCAGACTGAAACTGAACTCCCAGAAATGGTATATCACGCATTAATTTCTCCACTTCACATATAGAGAAACTACTGTTAAATTGGCATTTAACTGACTTACCCAGGTACACTTAGCAAGTAAGCAGCACAGTAAAGATCAGATATCCAAGTTCCCACCTCCCCGTCGGAAGTGCTAAATTAAAAAAAAAAACAAGGTGCTGGCTCTCAAGTTTCTATGGTTAGCATTTTTCCAGATCCTATTTTCAATGCCTTTAGTCACTGAATCCTTTTATTTGGGCTATTATGAATGTTTATTCAAGAAAAACCTATTAGACAAGACGCAAATGGGGATTAGAATGAAAAGAAACTTAAACCCCTGGTAGGGGACATCTTAAATTTAGAGGTAGAAAAGTTCTCGTGGATCAGAGGTTGGTGCAATAGGCAGACACATTTCCTCTTTTCTTCCCACACTCATCTTAAAAATAATACCAGACAGACTAGACATCAAAGCTGTCCAGCCGAGACAGGAGGAAGTGACTGTTCAAACAGGGAGGGATTCAACAAGGTAAGTCCCTAACAAATACACCCTGGTGATAAATGGGACAAAGCCATCACTGAAGTGATCAATATCTCCAAAAATGTATGGATCTAGCTCACTGACTTCATGAAGAGTTTCCTGATAAGGTTGGTGATTCAACTTTGTAGAGGAAAAGTACACAATACAAACAGCTAAAAGTATAAAACGTTCCATTTTTTTCCTCAAGCTCAGGGGAAGACAACATAGTACAAGTGAACAAAAAATAGTGCTTGAGTCATATAGATCTGTTTTGTCATTCTTGGCATCAGTATAAAAGAAAGGGTATCAAAAAGAGAAGTGTGAAAGCACAACATGTGAATTGTATTTGTTTTCCATGTTTACCCAGTACAGCTCCTTGAGGAAGGGCAGTCTTAAAAACTAAGGAGATAAGGGTACAACACAGATTGACTGTGAATTGGCTATGTGGCCCTGGGGAAGGTATCAACTGTACTTCTCTTAAGATAGCAATAGTAAAAACCAATTCATAGGATGGTCACAAGGATTAAAATTGGGGAATTTAAATTAAAATTAGAAAAATCACATGTAAAGCACCTAGGATAATGTCTAGACACAGTAAGCATTCAACAAAAATATATTCTCTCTTCTTAGGGTGCCCTCAAAGGAAAATCAAATATCAATATGAAGTAATTTAAGAAGTATTTGTCTATGTATCTTTACACTCTAAATTCACCTCAGTCATTTAAGATGTAGGTTATTTTCACCTCAATGATTTATTGATCTTTGAAAATACCACTGAAAAAAACAATACCTAAAGTTTAAGACATAAAAAATAGAAGGCATTCAAGTTAAGAGTGATGAAAGTAGGGCTGGGTGCAGTGGCTCATTCCTATAATCCTAGCACTCTGGGAGGTCAAGGAGGTGGATTGCTTGAGCTCAGGAGTTCAAGACCAGCCTGTGAGTGAGACCCCACTCCGGCTCTAACAATAGCCAGGCATTGTGGTGGGTGCCTATAGCCCCAGCTACTTGGGGGGCTGAGGCAAGGGGCCAGTTGAGACCAAGAGCTTGAGGCTGTCATAAGGTATGATGCCACAGCACTCTACCCAGGGTGACAAGGTGATAGTCTGTCTGAAAGAGGAAGGAAGGAAGGAAGGATGGAAGGAAGGGAAGGAGGGAGGGAGAGAGGGAGGAAGGAAAAAGAGTGATAAAAATGAAGAGACAAAAATTTTGAATTTCTAGGTGGGAATGAATGTCATAAGCAAAGTCAAAGATTAACAACAGACTGTAAGAAAATATTTGCAATGCCAAGGTTAATAGTGCTATTTTATTGAGAGCGTTATGAATCAACAAAAAATACAAAAATCAGTGGAAAAATAGTCAAAAACTAGATCAAGCAACTAATGAAAGCTCTATAACTCGTCACTAAACAAAAAGATATTCAATTCTATTAGTATCAAGAGATACAAAACACAGAGATACTACTTTGCCTATCAGATTGGCAAAATTAAATACATTGATAATATCCAGACTGGCAAGCATAAAAGCCAACAGAAGTCTATATTTTTGGATAAAAATATAATATTATTAATAAAAATTAACTGTTTATGTTTTGTGACCCAGAAATCCAACAACAGAAAGACTTATGAACATAATAATAAATACACAATGATGTTTGCTGCACTATTATTGAAATATTAAAAATCACTAGGAATAGTGTAAGGTTTACTTTTCAGGATGCTTTGAATTGAACTAACAAAAAAGTTTCGAATTGACTGAAAAATAAGAAAACTTTATTATCACATGTGTCAGAAATTTTATGGGAAAAAAGCTCTCAAGGTTTAGTTAATTTGTTGGCTCAATGATTCACAAAGAGTGATGGTCACCACCTCATTTTCCTCTTCCCAGCATATACTTTTGTTCTCACACTAACTCCATTCATCAACATCTGGTTCCACAAATTTCAGGCTTCAAAACACCATTGAACAAGTGAAAAACAGCATTTTTTTAAATCTGTGAAAACGCCTTTCTAAGAAACTTTCTATTAAACTTCCACACTTTTCCCCATTGGCCAGAACAATTATCACACACATATTCCTAAACAAATGCCAGGCAAGGGGAATGAGATACCCTTATTTGATTTACAGAAGGTGGCCTAGTAGAACTAAGTGGGTGACTCAAACTAGATCTGAGATTTACCTGAAAGAGGAACAATAGAGGTAACTTTGAAATATTCTAGGCTTTGACTGAAAAACAAAATGGACAAACAGTTCTACGGTAAAACTGAGAGGTATATGAATCAAGCTAGGAAAGCATGTCTCACGATAACAAATAGATCCTGAATTTTGGAAGATTAACGCAATGACAATATAGGTTTTATTTCATTCCTGTCAGCTACCTCATGCAAGTTTCTTAGATCTCCTTAGCTCTTCACTTCTAAGCAGTGACAAAGGTCCAGTTCCCTTCTAACTTGTGGCCCTAGTATCTCAAGCACATTCCCTCCAAAATCATAGCAAAAGGAAAGAAAATAAGATGCCTGCACAGGGATTTCATAGCCAGCCTTAGAAATGGGTTCCACTAGCAGCGCTTTGGCCAGAACACAATTACACAGCACCTCCCCTAACTGCAGGAGAGGCAAGGGAACGCAGAGAAAGGGTAACAATATCCTAGGTTGGTTACACATAGTTTTGTCTTACTCAGAGGGGAACATTATAATTACTCAATTTTTGCTTTATACATTTGTCCTTTTTTTTTTCTTTCCCATTGACTGTTATGAATAGAAAGATCCTGGATGTACTTGATAAATTACTTGGTTACGGTAATATTTAATCCCTTTTTCCTTGTACAAAAATTCCACCCTTCCACCAAGATGAGGAAATTGATAGGGGAGAAAATGACTGGGGTGAGTTTGTAAGCTATAGACTCCCTGCAGAATATCCCTTAGGATATTCTAGGTAGAACAAGGAAGTTGGGTTATTCTGGTCAAAATTTTTAGTGGTGTTGTTTGTATTTTCATTTACATTTCATTTTAAATTTCTTATTGTGGTGAACTATACATAACATAAAATTTACCTAGTAACCATTTCCAAGTGTACAAGTCAGTAACATTAAGCATATTTTAGAGTGTTGTAGCACCATTACCACTACCTAGTTCCAGAATTTTTCATTACCCCATGCTCACTAAGCAATCACTCCCCAATTTCCTCTTCCCCAAGCCCTTGGCAACCAATAATTTGTTTTTGGTCTCTATGTCTTTGTCTATTCTGGATATTTCATATCAATGCAATCGCACCTTTCATGTCTGGCTTCTAAGATAATTTAGCATGAGTCAGCTCTGTGAGCATGTACTAGTTTATCTGAAACTAGTCCTGTTCAGAAAAGGGATTTTTCCAAAGCCTTTCAAAACAATTTTTTTTTCTGCCTAAAGAAGAATAAACCACACAATACTTGGAAGAGGGAAAAGTATAAATAAGAAATTATAACTCATCATAAATGCAATGAAAAATATTTGCACAGAGTGTTTGAGCACTAGAAGGAACACAAGAAGCCTGAAAGAGAGTCAGTAGAAGCGATACCAGGTTTGGATATTAATAAATTAAGAACAATTATTTAATAAAGTAAAGTGGTTCTGGGAAAGAGAAATGAAGGCCATCTGAGAAACAAAAAATACATAAGTTGAGAGGACACCTTGAAATGCTTTTAGCAAATTGGCAACTCAACAGTCTACTAAATGAATTGCAACTTGGGTAAGACCACAGAACATAAGAAAAGAGCAAATAACCCCTTCTATAAGTAGACAAGAGACTTAAACAGAAACTTCTCAGAAGATGACAGACAATTGGTCAAAAAGCATAAAAAGCAAAAAAAAATGGCCAAAATGATTTCTCCCTAATCATCAGAGAAATACATATCAAAACCTCTTTGAACTATCACCTAACTCTAGTAAGATTAGCCCACATCACAAAGTCTCAAAAGATGCTGGCCTAGATGTGGAGAGAAGGTAGAATTGCAAACTTACAGCCATTCTGGAAAGAAGTAAAGGGAATTCTTAAAGAACTAAAGAACTAAATGTTGACCTTCTATTTGATCCTGCAATCCCATTACTAGGTATCAACCCAGAAGAACAAAAATCATTTTACCACAAAAACATTTACACCAGAATGTTTATTGTGGCTCAATTCCTAATCGCCAAGTAGTGAAAGAAACTTGGAAAAATTGAGGGGTTCTTTTCAAACTGGAGCTTTACCCTGGAAATGAGAACAATGTAATCAAAAAATTTGGACCCGATCCTGAAAATCCTTTATTAGATATATATCCAGAAGACCAAAAATCACACTACAACAAAGATATTTGTATTAGAATGTTTCTTGCAGCCCAATTCATAATTGCTAGGTCATGGAAGAAGCGATCAACCCACAAATGATCAATAAATTGTGGTATATGTACACCATGGAATATTATGCAGCCCTAAAGAAAGATGGAGACTCTACCTCCTTCATGTTTACATGGATGGAATCAGAAAATGTTCTTCTTAGCAAAGTATCTCAAGAATGGAAGAAAAAGTATCCAATATACACAGCCCTATTTTGAAACTAATTCATAGTTTTCATAGGAATGTTATAACCTAATTTAGCTTTAGAATATGGGAAGGGGGTAGGAGGGGGAGGTGAGGGGGTTCGATGAGGGGAGGGAGAGTCATTTGTGGGGTCATCTCCATGGTTTATCCTACAAGATTACAATCTTTCTAAAAGCAGAGTATGAATGTCTTAACTCAATAACTAAGAAAATGACATGAAGGCTAGGTTAACCAGTTTGATGAGAGTATTTCAAAATGTATATGAAAACACTACACTGTACCCCATGATTGCATTAATGTACACAGTTATGCTATAAGAAATAATAAAGGAAATTTGAATGGGAAAAAAATTTGGACCCTCATATTAATTTGAAATTTAAAAAAAGAGGGATGGTGAAACCAGAACAATTTCTTGTAGCAAACTTTCTTCTTCTTCTTCCCACAATTTCTAGGGCTCATCTTTTCACCCAAATAAGACCTCATCTCTCTCAAAATAATCAGTGATGTGAAACAAGTTCACACATATTTTAATACTTAGGAATACACTGGTTTATAATCTTCATTCATATTGTATTTCTGGTTGTCACAAGCAGATGTTATCTCCTTTGAGGCATAGTCAAATAGAAGATATTGCATTGAATCATAAGGAAGTGTCACCATCCCTTACAGGTTAGGTACCCTCAAGCACATCAGGAGAACTGTGGAATTACTTTAAATAAGTAATAAAAAATCTTAGCCTAGGCTACGATGGGGATTAGTGATAAAATTAAGCAGTGGTGACCAACACTTGCTTTAGGACTTGTGTAGTTTCTTGCTTAGGCAGTGTACCCTTTTCCTCGGGTAACCTCATCTAATTCCATGTCCTTAATTTTCTGCAGTCTTGCTTGTTCTGTCCATTAAGACCTGCCCCATCCGTGACCCAAGCCAAGAACACACAAACCTAGCCCTAATTCTGAAACTAAAGGACAGCTTCTTCTCAGGGCCACCTTTGGAAAACTCAGCATCTTTGTGGTCTCCTTAAGGGTGTTTAACTAGCTGATTTGGGATGAAATGAAACCCCACTTGACAGTCCCATGGGGAATATGCAGGGTTGCACCCACTACTAGAGAAGTATCAGCTTTGTACCTTCTGTACCCACCAAGCCTTGAAAAATAAATAAAATCACCTTCATCTCAATCTCACTCCTTGAACTTAATCCTTAACCAAATATTTTTCTATTCATTAGCCAAATCCACATTTTGCATTTACGGAAAATAAAAAAAAGTCACAGCTATATACACACCTTGTGTTGGGATCATTTTCACTGTTGTACACCTGGTGGTCCTGGAAGAGTCACCTTCTAAAAAAATTAACAATCATCCCTAACACACATGGTACCAAATTCTTTGCACCTTGATGATTTTTAAAGTGAGCAAAACAAAGACAAAAAGACAGATATTTTCTTCTGAGTAACAAAAATATTTTAAAACACAGAAGAGTCAAATTCTTGCAGAAGTAGAAAAACAGATGGGAGGAAACATGGAATTTTACCACTCATAATAGATTCAGGTAGCTCCAGGATAATATTTTCTTTTTAAAATATTCATTACACTTGCCTGGAGACCTGAACACCATTGTTCTTTGGCCAAGAAAAGCAGGGGGAAATGTTGGATTTCTTACCAATCCATTTCCCTATGCACCTAGTGCTAGATAATGAAAATAAACATTTAAAAATATTCATGTTTTAGGCGCTCAGAGAAGATAATATGTAAGGTATCCTACTCCTTGAGGGGGAAAATATGTATAATTTCTGTTTGTAAAATGAAAA
Source organism: Otolemur garnettii (assembly GCF_000181295.1). Lineage (NCBI taxonomy): Eukaryota > Metazoa > Chordata > Mammalia > Primates > Galagidae > Otolemur > Otolemur garnettii. The sequence goes on from NW_003852399.1 coordinate 10,694,469, forward strand.
ATAAGATAACTGGATTTTCTATTATTATTAGGAGGAGGCAGGGAGTGGCTTGAGTCCAGTAGTATTCACATTAGTCATAATTGGCCAAAGGACAATGAAGCGGCCGTGTGGTGAACATCGTGGTGGGTAAGAGAATGGGCTTTGCGTGGGCAGGCCAAGGCTTGAGTCCAGAACCTACCACTCACTTACAGACAAGTTCATTAATGCTTCTAAGCCTGATTTCTATTTGTAAGATGGAGATAATAATAGTATTTATCTCATAGGATATGGATTTTTCCACTATTGTATTCAATTACTGTTGTGATAATCATTAATATCTGATAGTAGTTCTGTGAGAATTACATTAGATAATACATATGCAATGCTTTGAACATAGATACTCCATAAATTTTGTTTAATGTGCCTTAGTACCATCTATCAGGATAAAAATATAAATAAATTCAGTCCAGTATTTCTTTTTATAAGTTATTTTCCTATGATTAGCAGAAAGATAAGCTCCTTATTTGCCTTTTCCCCTTCACCATTACTAATACTGGGTCTCCAACACTTTGCATCAAATGTGGACTATTTTGGTCCTAAGACATGAAAAATGGTCCAGGACTCAATTCTCTCCAAACATCTTTCAGACAAGAGCTCTAGAGAGAGGCGTCTGGGCACAGGATTATAATAATTATTCAGTTCCAACTGACTGCCTTTTTAATGTGTGAAGCACATATATTCAAAGCTTTATTTTGTTCTGTCTTAATTGTTATGAGTTTTGCCTGTGTAAATGTTTTATCCCTTAAATTAATGTAAATTCTTTGAGATGTATAATGGGATAAACAAAACCACCCTATAATTATCAACACTCACTCAAAATTGGATAATGGGTTCTCAAATTGCCACCATTTCCAAACAGAAAATATCTGGAGACTGCCAAGGCAAGGCCCATAAACAGCCTCTGAGGTGGCCTTTCCTGGTCTCTGCCTCTTGGCATGCTGGGGACTCGGGCCTCATATAGTCCTCTCCCTTTGAGTGTGGACATGACCCAGTGATTGCTTCTAACAAATAGAATGGAGTGTCACCTCCAGGATTGGTTATAAGAAGACTCTGTCTTCTCTTTCTACCCCAACCCATTGTTTTCATTTGTTTTCTCTGATGGCACCAGCTGTCCTGATGGGAATTTTCCTCTGGAAAGTTCCATGTGGCAAATAATTGAGACCAATATCTTAATAAAAACCAGCAAGGACCCAAGGCCCTTATTTCAACAGCCTGCAAGGCAATAAAACCACATGAGTGAGCCTAGAAATGCACCCTTCCCTGGGTAAGCCTTCACCTGACCTGACACCTTCAGCACAACCTGATGGAAAACCAGATTTTGAAGGCTAAGCCATGTCCAGATTGTTCCTCCCCAGAAATTGTGATAGAGTAAATTATTGTTGGAGGAAGTTTCTATGTCTCAGTCATTTGTTACCCAACAATAGGTAACTAATACAACAAGTATTTGGTCCGACCTTTTTACCAGGGAATAGTCTTGTGGAAGACAGTTTTCCATGGAAGGTGGGGAGGTAAGGGGGACAGGAGGAAGAGCTCAAGCAGTGATGGGAGCAGTCAGCAGCAGCTGTAGGTCCCTAACCTGGACAAACCTTTGCTTGCTCAACCACTGCTCATCCCCTGATGTGCTGCTGGGTTCTTAAGAGACCACAGACCAACATGGTCCACAGCCCAGAGGTCAGAGACCATAGCATAAGGGGACTGATTCCCTTTAGCATGATGAAGATGGCTTGGAACAAGATAAAGGTACTAGCTCCACAAAGTTGCAAATGTACTAAATTCCATTGAATTGTAAACTTTAAAGTGACTTATTTTAAGTTCTGTGATTTTCCACCCCAATAAATTTTTAAAAGAAGCAATACAAGACCTGAACAAAGAAAGGAGGAGAAAAATGGGAGGATAAAAGGAAAAACAAAATCGTACATAAGAACATCTATGAGAAAACATTGCCCCACAACAAACGAAAATTATGGTCAAATTTGGCACCAAGTGACTCAACTTAAGAAAAAAATCCATCACTTCACAAGGCAAATCACTTCATGAGCAAATGTAGAGAGCCCAGGGCTCAGTTAGGAAGGGACAAAATGACTGAAGGAGCTGAAATATTTGTAGGAGCACTCAGGAAATGAAGTGGAAATTATGAAAATGTTTTACTGTAAGAAAAGAACTTAAGATGAGGAGTATAAAAAAATTGTGTTCTTAATAATTTTTTTTTTTTTTTTTTTGCAGTTTTGGCCGGGGCTGGGTTTGAACCCACCACCTCTGGCATATGGGGCCGGGCACCCTACTCTTTTGAGCCACAGGTGCCACCCAATAAATAATTTTTAAAAACAGTTTAACTCTTTCAATAATACGAATGCATATTTTGTTTTAAAAGTTAAAATTAAATGGCCAAAAATAGTGAAAATACTTTTATTTTAAAACTACAACAAACTTATGTAAGTAAGGGGGAGATCAATTCTAATTCTGAACTTTTTAAAAAATTTATTCTGTTTTGCATGTACCAAAAGTCACCAAGGTAGAGTCAGAAGTCCAAAATTCATTTCGCAGACAAACCAGAACTTCTTCTGGTAATGAGGTACAATGTTACATTCATGTGGGCAGAGAAAACTATTGAAAATCTTTTGCAGTTATGAAAATAATTCTTTGTCATGGTGTGTATTTGGGTTCTATGGTCTCTAAGACTTAATGTTTGCTTCCAGGAACTGCATATGTGTCTTGTCCTTGGAGTGTCAAAGGCAGCCCCCACCACCCTGTTGCCCTTTCTCTTGTTAATTTTCTAGAACAAGTAGTTCTTAACTCTGGGTCATCGTAGAATCAACTGGGGACCTTAAAAATCAAGTCCCACCCTCAGAAATTCCGATTTGTTGTGCCTCAAATGGTGACGTGGGCATTGACTAGAAATAGACTATTGTTCCTAAACAGAATGGAGAAACAGAACAGAAGCAGCCAGTGTTCCAGATTGGAAATGTCAGAATCTGAGGATTCCTCTGTTCCAGTATATCCTGAAAATGTGGGTGGGGGGATGAAAGCCTCTAGAGCCAAACAAATGTCTGTGAATGATGGGGATGCGGCATGGGAGGATTCCGTCCCAAACACCGCCGGTTGAATGAAAGGCGTGGAGACGCTCCATGTACAGGGAATAACAAGACAGCTCATGTGTCGTGGGGACCTCCCAGTGAAAGAGAGAATTTATGGCGCTTTCTTCTCGGAGGGTCTGTTTTTTAAGTCCACAGCCATGTAATGTACACTAATTTTTCTCTTCTGGTGGATGTCACTGTATTCGGTTAACCCAGCATGGCAATGCAGTCTGAAGTCTGATGTACCCATGAAACCTTAGAAGGGAGTGTTGGAAGGGGGTAGAGCAACAAGGAATGGTGTGACTGCCTCACCTGCACTTCTCCATTAACAACTACCTGGATGGGCTGTGTCCTAACAAGAACAGACATGGTCGAAAGTCTCATGGTGACCAAGGGCAAAGTGACCCTGGTCCAGAATGGAATGAAAGGAGGATGGAATGAAAGAACATGATACCACCCCCTATTGTTTGTATCTGATACACATCATGCAAACTCTTAACCTTGGATGGTAATTAGCCATTCCACCCCAACGTGGCTCTCCAGTCCTAACCAAATTTTGCAGCACATACTTACATTTATTAACAAGTATTATACTTTATTATCTTATCTGAGATGGCGTTGTACTCTGTCACTCAGACTGGAGTGTAGTGATTATAATTCACTGTAACTTCAGATGCCTGGGCTCAAGTAATCCTCCTGCCTCAGACTAGCTGGGACTATAGGTGCATGCCACCCCACTTGATTTCTTTCTTTCTTTTTTTTTTTTTTTGTAGAGCCTGGGTCTTGTTATGTTGCCTAGGTTAGTCTAAAACTCTAGCCTCTACTAGGAATATCCCAAAGTGTTAGGACTAAGGGCACAAGCCACTGAACCTGACTCATAAGTTTTATTTTTATGTAAGTATAAAATGACTTTATACACCTGTTTTCATAAGCACAAAGAGGTCTCAGTTTTCTGTCTTTTTATAAGTGCTCCAACCATACTTTATATGAAATGTCACTTGGAGCAGTCACACAATATTCTAGAAGGAGTTTTCTGTTATCATAATCATATCAAACAGTCAGAAATTCTACATGCCAATGGCTAAACCCAGGGTAGTTTAGAAATGAAGGCTTTCCAAGTCTCAGTTATGATCCCAATTTCACACCAAGGTCAGGTGTTTCCTTCCAATATTTTAACCAATATACTCATATTAAATTGAAATTAAATTCATTTATTTCAACATGAGAGTTCATTTCTATCACCCATTTATGATGATTAGGAAAGATCCTGAATAACAGAAGCACTTATTCTACAATGTGGGCTTCCTCAGAATAATGCCAGATTTTGCATTTGGAGTGTGATTCCTGGCTGGATAGTCATCTATACCTGGGATATAACTTTATTTGATACATAAACAAGTCATCCAAACTATACCTTTTCCCCTGGTACATTAATGTTGAAAGCATTTTGGAAAAGAAGCTCTAATAGGACTTAAAATTGTAAATAGATATTTTAATATATACACTGTTTTCTTGCTCAACCCAAACAGCAACTTCTAGTAAAGCCTAAGGTATGCAGTGGGTAATGTCTTAGTGTGTTTCGCGCTGCTGTAAAGAATACCTGAGACCAGTTATCAACAGAGGAAGTTATTTGGCTTACAATTCTGCTGGCTGAAAGATTAGGTATCTTGTGGAAGCCTCAAGTCGCTTCTACTCGTGGCAGAAGGTGAAGAGCAGCCAGCATGCCCAGAGATGGCTCGGTGAGAGAGGAAGAGGGGAGTGCAAGGCTCTTTTCAACCACCAGTTTTCTAGGCAACTAGTGGAGTAAGAATTACTCACTGCTCCCTCAAGCCCCTGACTGGAGGGCAATTGCCTGTTCACATGGGATCCATTCCCATTCTACCATTAGGTACCACCTCTGGTGTTGGGGATCCAAATTTGACACAAGGTTTGGAGGGTGACAAACATCCAAAGTATACAGTGGCTGACAAATGTCTGAATTGACTCCTACCATTTTACAATTCTGGATAATAAAAGATGCAAAGTAGGAGTAATTCTATCTTGAGCTTTTTTCTGCATGTTCTGTCGTTTCTGTCTATACTGACTCTCTGGTTGTAGTTTTTTTCATATATATATATATACACATACATATATATATTTATATATATATACACACATATATACATATTTTATATATATATACACACATATATATTCTCATGTTATATATATTCTCATGTTATGTATATTTTCATGTTATATATATATATATTCTCACGTTAAATGACACATTTAAATAATTTAAGATAAAAATAGACACATACTTAGAATATTTAATTCTTAACATTTTACCAGTAGATATAGTTGTATTCTCTTTGAAGGAGGTTGTAGAAATGAACTATTAAAAATAAAGCCAACTCAGGTTGTTTCATATTAAACTCAGCATTCAAAAGCACCTACAAGTTAAAGCACCATTCCCTCTATGAATCAGATTTATAATCACCATGTTACATTAAATTTCACCCACAAAGGGACTTTGGGTCATAGAGTTGGAAACCATTTATCACTGAGTGATGGCCAACAGATGATAGAGGACATACACTCACATCCAGGTGAGCTTGACATTGGCCAGCCAGAAGCCTGCCTCCTGGGTGGGCAGCTTTCCCACTTCATAGTAGTCGAGGGACGAGAGCACCTATTCACTCATAGAAAAGTTCCACCCACTCTGAAGATCAGATGCTTCACTGGAACTGAATCGGGTTATAAAAATCATTTTTAAAATATGCCTGTGTTGGCCCTTCCTTCAGTTCATGCATGGGACCCACCTTGAAGGAAGCCTCACTGTCCACTCAGGGGCGCTGGAGGGCAGCTCTCCTCTCGTCCCTTCATCCTCAGCTGCTCCAGCTTTTTCTCTACACTCTCACTTACACCTCCATGCAAAACCTCCACATAGGAACCATTGGTAACTCATTCAGAAAAAATGCTCATCTCACAGTAAGCAGACAAACCATTCCCAAAGCAGGACCCTTATGGGTTAAACTGTATCTCTCAAAAATTCCTATTTTGAAGTCCTGATCCCCAGTACCTCAGAATGTAACTTTTTTGGAGAGAGGATCTTCACAGAGGTGATTGAGTTAAAATGAGGACATTCTGGTGGGTCCTGATCCAATTATGACTTCTGTCTGTATAAGAAGGAGAAATCTGAACACAGATAAGCACAGGACAACAAAGGCAGTATCAAGAGACATAAAAGAAGGCCATGTACAGGCTGTGGAGGGAGCACCTCCCAGCATCTCAAGAGGGACCAACCCTGCCAACACCTTGACCTTGGGCATCTAGTCTACAAAACTGGGAGACAGTAAATCTTTGTTTTTCAAGACACTCAATTTATAGTCCTTTGTTACAAAATCCCATTACTAGGGGGCACTAGTCTTTTTGTTAAGGTGAGAGGAATTTTATTCAGAACAGCAATTCCTTTTCTTGCAGAGGGTGGGTGGATATCAGATTATTCCCAGAATGAGGCAAATGATTTACTCCAATGTCACAAAGACATGTTAACCCTCTCCAAAAATGTTACATTGCAGTATCAAAATATGTCATTATGATAGAATGGGAAATATGTATTTGCTCTTTGCCTCTGATTCTCAGCACAGAGTTCTTAAAATTTTTGGAACTGCCTGAGTGATAGAAGCATCTTTTTTTATATATATAACATTCCCCTTTTGACCATAACTAAGTTGATGTTACTAAAGTGACTCTTGAAGGCCCCTAGGCAACTTCAGGGAAGGAGCTGGTCTCCAGAAAGACCAAAGCACAATGAGGAGTTGCAAACTTCTTCAGTCCTAACCTCTGACTTCCCAGGAGGAGAGTGGAGGTGGAAAGTGAGTCCAATCACTAATGGCCAATGGTTTAACCAATCACACTCATATAATGAAACTTCCATAAAAACTGTTAAACAACAGAGTTCAGAGAACTTCCAGTGTGGGCCCTGCTGGGAGGCTGGTGCTCCCAGAGATGGCACAGGAGCTCCAGGGCTTTCTGTGCCTTGTCCTGTGACAGCTCCTGAGTTGTAACCTTCATAATATACTGGTGACAGTAAGAAAAGCACTTTCCTGAGCTTTATGAGTAGTTTTGGTAAACTACTGAACTTGAGGAAGAGGTTGTAGGAACACCCAAATTTGTAGCCAGGTCAGACAGAAGTGCAGTCAATCTGGGGGCCTCATACTTGAGATGGTACATGAAGAGAGGGCAGTCATGTGGGCTGAGACCCTGTGCCCGCGGAGTCCTGCGCTGACTCTGGGAAGTTAGTGTCAGCATAGAGCTGAATGGACGGACACCCTGCTGGTGTATGGAAAATCAGAGAATTGCAGCCACACACATCATATCATGAAAAACAAATGGGAAGATTATAGCCATATTGTCACTCGTTCATTCACGTTAAGGGATATTGGAGGTCGGCGGTTCCAGTTCTCTGAACCCACTTGACCTAGTTTAGTTAATCAGCTGAACTAGAAAGTTCAATTGAGGCCCAGAGGTAACCAAAAGCAAAACTGAGTGGAAACTGAAAATAAAACTGGAGCTGCACAGGCAGTGTGGAAAGAGAGCAAAAGTGACCTGCACATGTTTCAGGGTAACAGAGAGATGTTATTTAGAAAGAACACACAGAAAGTCTAGAGCACTTCCAAAGAGAATTGGAAGTGGGTCCCTGTCCTGAAGGAGAAAAGGAGAGTGAGAATGAGACATGAAGGCCTGCAGGGTGTCAATACCCTCTCTGGTTGAAACTGGTTGCAAGTCTTTCATAGACCTCTCTGCACCTGCAGGCAGTATTGCCCTTTTTCATTGGTCATTGATTATTGTGTCTATTGGTTATTGGTTACCTAGGTTACTCCATACCCACGTTCTTATGGGCCCTCCAGACTTCTTGGTTCAACAGGCCAGCTTTTCCTCCCACTCCCCTTTAAGATCCTTTCTTCGTGTCCCTTCTCTATGGATACTCACTACAAAGGAGGCTTTTGCTGGGCGGTGCCTGTGGCTCAGGAGTAAGGCGCCAGGCCTATATACCACAGGTGGCAGGTTCAAACCCAGAGCTGGCCAAAAACTGCAACAACAACAACAACTACAACAAAAAACCACAGAGAAGGCTCTTGCTGCTGCCACCCCTATAACTCAAAGAACTAGAAGGAGAAAACAACTGCTTCCCAGGAAACCCAGCCCCAGGATCCCTGAGAGTCACCTTGCGGCTGATGCTAGATCCTAAGTATCCCTTTCTACAGAGCCTCCTTGAAACCAGCTCCCCGTAGAAGCTGCTGCCTGGCCAGCAGCTGAGCGCAGACAGGAAGAGTGGGAGAGTGTGGGTGAAGGCAGGAAGGAAACTAACCTTGGCTTAACCTCCCACCAGATTTCCTTTCTTTTCCCTCCCACTCCCATTCTTCAAGGCTTTTTGGACAAGAAATAAAGGAAGAATGAAATACAAATTACTAGTTGGAGGTCACTGCTGTTTTTAAGTCACCCACAATTCTCACCTCCAAGCCAATTAGATTTCCCTGAGCCAAGGCAATTTCCCTTCACCTCCACCTTATACTTATCGTACATGAACACCCACCCCCAATTCACTCACCCCCAGAAACACAGACGTAAATGTCCTCCCACGTTCCCTGCCTCCCTTATCTTCTGTCCTTTGAAATGTTGGATGGGTGAACTTGTAAATTGTTTTGCCAAGTTTCTCTGGACTTTTTACAAGAAAAGTTCTCTGAACTGAAGACTGGAATAGGCAAAGAAATACACTGAGGCAAGTTCCTCCAAGAATGGAGGAAAAAAGTTATAGATGTCTAAAGGACAAGTTATTTCAAAGTTTAATTGACTGATTCAGATTAGCACTGGACTTCTCATCTGCAGAACCAGGAGCTAACCAACCACAGAGTTACATCCATGAACTATTTAGAGAAATGAAGTGGAACCCATGAAACCTGTAACAAGCCAAATGCCATTCCATTAGCATAATGAAAGAAAAATATGTGTAGAGATATGTAAGAATTCAAAGTATCCACTACCCAAGTACTTTCTAGAAGAAAAACTCTGGAGAATGAACCACAATCAACAAACAAATCAGAACAGAGATAAGAGTAGGATGTTTGAGAGGTGGTTGGAGAGGGTCAAGTTGAGTCTGAATGTAGATAAGAAGACTGGAAAATGTGAGCTAACTAAAGATCTCATCCTAAGAGGAGGCTGGGCTGCAGAGAGACGTGGGAGAAGAATGAAGTTCTTGGTGAGGATTTTTGAAGTCAAGTTCATATTAATAGTGAAATAATGGGCTTTACTATAGTTGTCTAGAAGGGAAAAGGAACCATTAGTACACTAGCAAAGTACAGGAATACCCCAAGTTAATAAGGAACTGTACTTATAAATGAGCTACAAATACAAAAAGGAAGGAAAGAAAAATGCCAAATTAAAGAACTTAAGAGTAAGATGGAAGAAACGAAAATAAGTTCATTATTATACTGGAGCTGACAAAAAAGTGTATATACATTTTGAAAGATCTTGTTGGAAGTAAACTTGATTATTCCCCAAAGGTATATGAATGCTAGTAGGTAAAATGTATATGTGTAGCATGTCTAGGTATACTTGAGCAGTAATGACCCCTTCAGTTCAATTTCAAAAAATAATACGTATAAGGTGAGACAAATAAGTTCACAAGCTCATCTTAGACAAAGTGCTACAAACTCCACACTGAGTATCACACAGTTAAAGTGCTCCCTTTGGCCATCTGGTGACCATGATGTTATTCAGCAACATTTTTCTAGGATGAGTTCACAAACTTAATTGCCAGACCTTAGGCGGCAACAGCTCTAATGGCCCTTCCAAGAAAAGACTTCCAAAATTTCTCTGCAGGGTAGACTAGGCACTGGCATCACTACCTCGCTTGCCAAGGGGAGTGCCCAGAAGGCAACCTTAGTGATATTCAGCAATGAAGTATGAAGTGCTTTTTTCAGAATGAGTTTGCAAATTTAATTGTGTTACCTCATAAATAACATCTTTTAAAACATGCATACATTTTTTGGCACTTCTGTATATGTTGTGTTAGTTATCTACAGCTGCTTAAAAATTAACTTAAAACTTGGTGGCTTAAAATAACAAGTATGTACTATCTTAAAGCTTGCGTGGGTCAGAAATTTGGAAGTAGTTTGGCTGGATGGTTATGGCCATTGAGGTAAGACTCTTGGCAGGAGCTGTAGTCATCTGAAGGCTTCAATGGGGCTGAAGGATCTACTTTTAAGATGGTTTATTCACTTAAGTGTTGGCAGGAAGCCTGAGTTGTTCACCTTAATACCTTCAGAGCAGTCCTCTACATCTAAAATTCTGTGTAAGCCCTCTGTACCCTGCCTGATCTGTTTAGAAGATTACCTGATCCTACCATCAAAATATTTGTCTTATTTGTGTAGGGATAAACCCTCAAGCGAGTATTCTTTGGACTTTTTAAAAGTTGAAGAGACCCTAGAATTTCACCAAGTTTAGAAAGATAGGGTATGTGACTGTTTAGGTTCCTAATTGCTAATGAACAGTTGCACTATTTTTTTTTTTTTTTGAGTCTCACTGTGTTGCCCTAGAGTGCTGTGGGTTCACAGCTCATAGTAACCTCAAACTCTAGGGTTCAAGCAACCTTCTTGACTCAGCCTACCAAGTAGCTGGGATTATAGTACCTGCTACAATACCTGGGACTTTATTTTAGAGACAGGGTCTCATTTTAGCTCAGGGTAGTCTCGAACTCCTAAGCTCAGGTGATCCACCCTCTTTAGCCTCCCTTAGTGTTAGAATTACAGGCATGAGCCACCGTACCTAGCCACACACGATTATGTTTATTTTAATATACAATCTGAAAAAGGTGATGGGGAGTAGATATTTAGTTCTTATCCACTTCTAGTTGTTAAAGGTTATTAATATTAAATAAAAAGATAATTGTGGTGGAAAGGAAAAGACTGAGATGTTTATGCCCAGTTCCCCTCCAAACTCACCAATCAGATAACTCACTCCACTTCTGGGCAGATATAAAGGGGGCAGGGACCCTATGAGGCCAGAAATTTTAAGGGAAAACATATTTACCAGAAAAGAATGGGTAGAGAAGAAATATTTCCTTATCAAGGGTCAAGAAACAGAATTCTGGCCAGTAAGTGATATCCAGCAAATTTTAGGAGGAATGGTAGTTCTGAGTAACACTGTGGTTCTGAGTCACATAGAACTTTCTTAAGAGCCATACCTGGACATACATACATCCAAGAAAAGGGATTCACTGTGGGTTGAAAAAGCTGCCAGTAGAACTTCCTACTTGTATCATTTGTTCTGCTGCCATATCAAAGTATAACAGACTAGGAGTCTTAAATAAGAGAAAGCTATTTCCTCACAGTTCTAGAGACTAGAAGCTTAAGATGGGGGTGAGGTTCTCCTGAGGCCTCTCCCTTTGGCTTGGAGGTGGCGGCTTTCTTGCTCCATGCTCACGGGCCCCTTCCCCCAGGAGTACATGCCCCCAGGGCTCCCCGGCATGTCCTGCCTCCTCTTCTTCTAAAAACATCAGTCACATTGGATTAGAGGCCACTCTGTTGGCCTCATGTTAACTTAATTACCCTTTTAATTGCCCTAACTCCACATACTGTCATCTTCTAAGTACTGAGGGTAGGGCTATAACTTCATGAATTTGAGGGGAGACAATTCAGTCCATGAGAGCCATCTGTGCCTGCATGTGGCCTTTTCACTGTATGTGCCTGTTTCCTAATTTCTTCTTCTAGGGAAACCAGAAATATTGGATTAGGACCTACCCCCCATAACTTCTTTTAACCTTAGTTATCTGTTTAAAGACCATATCTCCAAATAGAGTTACATCCCGAGATACTAGAGGATTGACTTCAATATGTGAATTGGGGGAGGAGGGTACACATTCCAGCCCAGAACAGTAACTTAAACAGTCATGGGAGCTCTGTTCCAAGTGCGTTTAACACAAAGAGAATAAACATTTTCCTTTTTCTTCTAAGAAGATGGTCATGCACTCAAAGCATTTTGTTGGAGACTGTCGAGACTCATGTACAGTGGTTGTGACTCTTTCAGCCATTCAGCAACCACCGGAGGACGCTGTGACAGGGCTGCAGCAGCTCACAGAGGAGCAAAACAGTGACCAAGATGGACTCCATCAGGTTGGGGTCAAGCAAGCCTGCTGGTGAGATCCTTCCAGCTCTCCTATCCTTCCCACAGTTAAGCCTGTCACAAAGAGGGAAATCCATTTTCCTTCTAACCGTGTAAGAATGTAACTGGCTGAGAAGAAATTGCAGGCATTAGTACCAACACACATCCTCTATTTCTCTATTTGTGAAATTCCATAGATGTTAGCTGAACACTTAACATATGCCAAGTGCTGTTGCAGGTACTGGGGACCTAGGAGTGAAAGAAGCAGGAAGGTGACATCCTACTTGGGGAAGACATCAAATTAGATAAACCAAAAAATTAGAGAGAGCTGAGTACCAAGAAAATAACACAGAGAAATGAGCACGGGACGAAGGCTGCTTTTGCTATTGTGTTCATGGAAGTGATTTTGAATCGAAATTTAACAAGATGAAAGGGAAATGGCAGAAAGAGGATTCCAGGCAGAGAGGATACCAGAGCAAATGTCCTGGGGGAAAAAAAAATCAGCAACCACTCTTTTGGGTTTAAGGAAATAGAACAGGTTCAGCGTGGATAGAAAGCAAAAAGAAGTCAAGGATTATAGAAGCAGGAGGCAAATCATATCAAACCACGATTATGATATTTTATCTCCTTTCAGTAATAATTAGAAGTCATTCCAGCTTTTAAAAATAGAAATGAAATGATCAGGTTATTAAAATTTCACTATGGTTATGAAAGGCCAAAAAATGACAAGTAATTCAGTTAGAGAGGCTGGCAATAGCCCGGGCCAGATAGGATGCTAGAAGGGCCAGTAATGCAGACGGGGAGAGGGTGGGAAGGGGTTGGTTATGGCATTTGTCATTATTTAATAGCTGGTGGTTTGCAGTTATCAACATTCTTTTATTAGTATCGATGTAGCTCTATTACCAGGAAGGTTTGCTTGACACAATGGGATTGCATGAGAATTAATATTAATAACATATGATGTGATATTGCCTGAGAAGTTATTTACAAACACTTCATGATAAGAAGTAATGTACCTGCTTGTAAGGTAATTTCTGCCTGTGTGCTAACAATTTAAAGACTATTAAGCTCCCTATAGGAAATTCCTCCTTCAGGATTTGAGCCTCCATCTACTTCTGGTCACCAAAGGCTACTGTCTAGCCAAAGCCTGACAAATGTGAACTGTGCAGTTGTGTGTCATAAACCAGTGGCCTTGAGGGTTAGTTCAGTTGGGTCGCCACTTGGCGAAGTACAGCTGCAGGATTTACAGTTGACATTTAATATTCGCACATGCAGGGATTTAACTAACCAAGCACAGATTGAAAATACTAGTGATAAAACCTCACTAACAACCAAAAATATTACACCAATAAAGAATAATGCAAATTTCAAAATACAGTATAGTAATTTTTTACCTGATATTCATAGTTGATCCTTGAACAACACAAGGTTGGGATAGGGCCAGTGCACAAAGACCATCCAGAAAAGGATGAGCACACCAACCCCGGAACCCCAGACCCTCATGTTCCAACCCCGCCTTGCCCCTCACACTGACTTCCTTTTTGAACTTAACCCACTCACACCTGAGTGAGATAAACAGCCTGATTATGCACACAGAACCTAGACTCTGTGTTCCTTTTGTTCACCTCTCAGAATAACCTCTCAGTTTGAACTTTCGACCCACACAGGTCCACTTACACACAGATGGTCTTTTGCCTCTGCCACCCCTAAGACAACAAACACGCTCCTCCTCTTCCTCCTTCCCCTCAGCCTACTCAGTATGAAGATGGCCAGGAGGAAAATCTTTCTGATGATCAACTGTTACTTAAGGAATAGTAAATATGTTTTCTCTTCCTTATGATTTGTTCAATAACATTTCTTGTTTTCAAGGTTACTTTTGTAAGCATATAGTGTATAATACATATACACTATGTTATCAGTAGGGTTTCCCATCAGTGTAGGTTATTAGTAATTAAATTTTAGGGAAGTCAAAAATTGCATATTGCTTTTTGATGGTGGGGACAGGAGTTTGAGCCCCTGTCTTCCCCATTCTCAAAGGATCAACTATACATTGCATTGGGTATTACTTGTCATTTAAGATGGTTTAAAGCACAGGAGAGGTAGGTTACATGCAAATACTATGCCACTTTGTACCAGGGTGTTGAGCATCCTTGGATTTTGGTGTTGACTGAGAGGGGTCCTGGAACCAATCCCCTAAGGACACCAAGGAATGCCTGTATTCACCAACCCTTATAAGTCCCCACCCAATGTGCAGGACATTTTTATTTTAGGGGTTCTTGAGTGTCATGAGTCTTAAGGCAGATGCCTGTCAGCTAGCCTGACCCCATTCTCTTCTGTACTTCCCCTCAATCCTCTGAAATATTTCAGTCTAGGGAAAAGCCCATTCTCTTCTCAAGCTTCTCAAGAGTCACTTCCTCTCTGCCCTTCTTGCTCCATCTATTCTCCTCTGTTGTGATTCTTGTTTTCTACATTAAAACTTTAAGACCCATTAAGCCCAGAGCCAGAATCATCAGCAACTGAAAAGAAAAGAGATCAGACATGTTTCATCACTCCCTCTCCTCTTCTTAGAGATGTCCTTGTGACTGGCTAATAGGCCTAAGGCCAGTCAAGACCTACTTACTTGCAGGTCCTCAATTTGCATAACAAACCACTTGAGTTTGTCTGGCACTTTGTAATTAAGAGACCCTTTATTTTTAGCATTCCTTTTCACTGACTCCTGATCTTCTAGATAAATCCTAACTCTTTCAGCCAATTGTCAGCTAAAGAATCTTTAAACCTGCCTATCATGTTTAAGAACTCCCCCCTTCCAGATGTCCCACCTTTTGGGGCCAAACCAATGTATGTTTTCCATGTATTGATTTATAGTCTATAATTCCTATCTCCCTAAAATGTATAAAACCAAATTGTAATCCCCCACCATGTGCTCAAGGCTTCCTGGGTGTGCCCCCAGGTCATGGCTCTCAAATGTGGCTTAGAATAAACCTCCTTAAATGGCTTCTTTCTCATCAACGCTTATTTCACTAGGCTTTGTAATTACCCCCTCTCATACCTGTTGTGGCTGGTGACAGAAATGAACTCTTTTGGGCCACCTCAGTTCCTGATAGTGGGTGGAGCTATTAACCTGGTGTAGGTGAAGTGATCTGGCCCTTTGGCCTGAGAGTAAACAAGTCATCAGGGGTCAAGAAATGTGTTGAAAGCTGATTCAGACATGAGGAAGGGACTTAAAAGGTGGCCCAGGATAGGTTTTCAGATGTTGAGAAAAGATAACTCTCTTCCTAGATTTTAAAAAGCACATACAGGTGATAGCATTTGGGTTCTAGGGGAACTGAGTCTTATCAATATTCTCTGATCTGAGATGGCTAGTAAATAAACTAAAGGTAAAGTGATAAGGACAGAGAGATGTGACTAAGCTGGGTTAATGGACATGAACTCCCTGCCAGGTAAGTATTAGTAAACCTACCAATTTCTATTTCTTCTCTCTCTCTCTCTCTTTTTTCAGGATTATCTTTAAAAAATTATTTAATGGTCTTTATTTCTTAGAGCAATTGTAGTTTCACAGCAGAATTGAGCAGAAAGTACAAAGTTCCCACCTAGCCTCTCCCAATGTTATACTTTACCTTTTTTGTCTTTTTCTCTCATTATTTTGAAATACTGATATCAATATTTAATATTGATACCTGTCAAAACTTTCATTTGAAAAGTTAGTAGGAATTCTGGGCTGGTATGCTAGATGATGGAATTAGCCTTTGGTCTTACCTGTGGTATCACACTGGAGTCACCCAGTGTGATGTCCTTTTCTAAAAGCTAGAGATGAATAGGTCTTAGGTTGCAGCATTAGGATTTTTAAAAGTCATCCGGGTCGTTCTAAATGTGTCAAGATATAGGACCAAAGAGATGGAACCATGTTCAACCAAAGTAGTGATGATCAGACATAGTAAAGGCCTGAGTTCACCCCACTTGGTTCATCCTGCCCAGGGCGTCTCTTAGTTTAGAGCCTGAACAAGGTTGGTATACATAAAAGTAGCTGAGGTGCCAGCCAGTCCCTGACCCTGAGGCTGTGGACATCAGACCACATCCTCCCTGGCGCCCTGGACACAGTCACAGCATACAAACCAAAAGCCATTCTTTTGGCTTTAAGAAATAGCTAGCCCACTTATACTTTCAGTCCTCAAAGCTAATTTCTTCAAATAGAGTTTTGATTTTCCATTTTACTCTGAAACGTTTCTACTTGAATGAAAGGATGGCTTAAGTTTTAGCAATTCTCTTCGGAGCCTTGAACTGGTGAATAAACCAGTTATTGCCTGACAATCTCACTGACATCTGCCTCTTTACAATTTTCCATTTATAAATGGAGGCGTCAGTGGAAGAAAATGAAAAGAGGACAGTCCGGACGCCCTCTGAGTCTCTGCTGGTGTCAAAAAGCCCTCTAGATTTCTAAAGCCCTTTGTGAATAATCCCAGAGGCACCATTTAAAGTGAACTTTTGTTTTATTGTTCTGAGAATTTTTATATCTTTTCTCCTTTATCAAATCCAGATGTGTGATCTATCTTGTTTGGCTATGACCATTTAGGTATGAGCAGTACAGGGAGTCACTGATCTGAGCTCCAACTCATGGCAGACGGCAGAGTATGAGGAACAGTCAGGGCTCGAGTTGTGTAAAATTCCAAACTAGCTCTGTCAGTATAAGCCAGTTAGCCTAGACGTCTCACTGATAGTCTTTTCATTGTTACAATGGATAAGAAACAAACTTGCTCCTTAAAATGACAAAAATTCAGTGACATTATCTTAAGCACTGAGCATGTAGGCACTGAATTGTTATATTTTTGTGTTTTTCTTGTATTTTAAGCATTCATTCAAAATATTCAATTAAGTCAATAATCTCAGAATTCAATTCACTTGGCTATTCTAAAACTTTTGCTCTAAATTGTCAGTTATAATATTCACGTTAATGGAGCACTAAAACCAGGAGTTGGCAAAAATGTGGGGAAATAGGTAGTCTCATACGTATCATATTTAAAGGCAATTTTCCAGAAGGAAATAAAGTCTTCAAATTATGTGCACCTTAGCCTACTAGTTACACTTCTAAAAATTTATCTCAGAAAAAATAATTGGATAATTATGCAAAGACAGACATAGAGTCATCTTTCATATCCAAGGGGTGTTGATTCCAAGACCCCTGTAGATACCAAAATTGGAAGATGCTAATGCAGTATTATTATATTTGCATACAACTTACTCACACGCTCCCACACCCTATAACATTTCTATATTACTTATAATATCACACATACTGTAAATGCTATGTAAGTAGTTGTTATACTGTATTTTTGTTTGTATTTCTTATTGGTGTGTTTTTATTTTTTATTAATATTTTTGATCTGTAGTTTGCTGAATCTGTAGATACAGACCCATGGATATGAAGGGCAGACTGTAAAAACACTTATCACAGCATTTAATATAGCTATTAGGACTGCTAGGGAATTGGTTCAATAGTTACATATTTGAACATAAGATATCTATAAAGTGATGTAGTTCTTTTTATTGATTTGAATATCTATCTACCACATAGTGCCTATATACACACACAAACACACATGATATAATTTATAAAAATATACACAAATTCACATATATATACCTCATTTTATACAAATGGGAAATGCATATAATTTCATTTTCTATAAATGTTTCAATAATTAAACATCTGGAGGCCCATATACTATCAATGATGGTAGACATTATAAAGTCAGACTATGGATGACTCAACAATACTTTTCCACATCACTAAATTGTTACAATGTGTGTCTCGATTTGAACTTCTTAGAAGCAGAGGCTAACAGGCATTCTTGGGCAGATACTTTTTGTTGAGGGAGAGCTCTGAGGCAAGAGGAATCTGCTAAGCAAGAATGTCCAGCTTCCACCTCATTCCCTCGGGAGCTTCAGAGCACAAAGAGCAACACAGAGCAAGACCTACCTTAATGCAGGGGACCACCTTTGTGCACTCGGAGAATAAGCCTTTGGCTGCAGGCCACTACCAAGGGTATGTATTCCCATGTAAGGTGGCTCTTATGGGCTGAGAGTATTTCCCTGGAGAAGACAGCAGCTGTGAGCCATTTGGACCCAACATTCATGACAGCAACACCACCTTGTTTTGTCTAAACTTCACACTACTCAGAATTATTATGCTTGCTTTTTATATTAAATGTACAGCTCCTCTGGAATTCTGATTGGTCACAAGAAGTCATTCGTGAGGACCTCACACATCCCTGTGACAGTTGATTTCAACACCACAAGTGTTACTCAACATCTTACTCACAATATCATCCATTTTAAGTTTTCCCCTTTCTCTGCTAGACATTTGGTACCACAGAGGTCTTGCTTGGTGGTCTGACCTATTTCCAATGAGTCTGCTGCCCTGGTTTGTATGGCCTTATGTGGCCAAAGTTACTCCCTTTTCTCATGGTTAAAACCACCAGGAGAGTACTTGTTGATACCTCCCTATGTGTTCATCTGATAGCAAAATGGATTCCTTTCTGTTCTTCATTATATAGCAGCAGCCTGAGTTCCCCAGAATGGTCAGGGGTAATATTTTGGCCTTTATGGTGACTTTTTTTTGACTACTGGCCTGCTGGCATAAAAATCTTGAAGTAATCAATGGTATCCACAACTTTAACTTTAGTGGAACTCTTGCTATGCTCCTGGAAGAAGTGGGTCTGCTTTCTGGGACACACAGAGCCTAAAGTTGTTAGGACAGAAGCACAGAATTCTCTAAACACTGAGAGTAAAAGTGAATGAGATCAATCCTTTCTACCTCTTAGGTCTCTTCCGTGTTCACCACCTAATAAAGCCCTGTGATAGCCACTGGTTTAAGAGACACATCCAAAGAGTCAAGCTGCCTCCAAGCGTTGAGCGTCTGTTCCACCACTTTATCAGGCTAACAGTGACTGGATCATGTTGATGTGGTAGAGCCAGTGATCTTCTGGTTATATACGCCTGCCATAGCTACTTTGTCACACTGTTGGTCCCTTGGTCTGGGCAATGTCATTCATTGTATGGAAGCTGCCCAGGATGAGAGGGGTAGAGATGATCTCCAAACAGGGCATGAGCCATTAGCAACCAGTGCTCAGAGCAATAGGAATATAGATGCAATGACCCAAATAAAGGAATCTAGTTGGAAACCACGAATGTTTACTGTGGTATGCATGACTTGTATACCCCAAAATAAGGAAACAGCAATATAGTTATGAGAAACATTTTATACGCAGCTATATTTTTAAAGTGCTGAATTTACTATCATTTGAACACTAACACTATATAAACTCAAATCCTTATTTTTTTGTATAAGGGAATCAATGGAGTCTAAAATTGATGTCAACAGTAGAATTATAAGCATATTAATTAGGAACATTTAAATTAGACCTTCAAAATAAACACTCAATTTAGAAGTAGAAAACACAAATTTTATACAATTAAGTACATTAAGATGAAAATTGCTGAAAATTGGCAATAACCAATAGTTTTTCCTGGAAATACCAAACTAAGTGGGAGTTTAATAAAATATAGCTTTCAAGAAGAGTATTCTAGAATTAAGGAAAAAACCCTTTAGTTTCAATGTTTAGAGTCTATACTTTAGTCATTAAGATAAAAATGTTATTTATTTTTTAAATATCGTCTGCACCTCTTACTGAGACTTTCTCTAAAAAACATCGAATACCTGTCTGAAACAAGAATGGATGGACAAGTGTCTCAGCAGCTGATCACCAGCGGGTTAGGAAACCAAACGTCTACGTCTTCATTTCACAAGATCCTCCCTGAGTAAAGTAAAGTTAAATTACCTCGACCCTCCTCAAAGAAGAATTTTAGTCTATTAGGAATACAACATTAATGTATAGAGCTATCATTTAATAAAAAAAAATAAATAAAAAAAAAGGAATACAAGAGAAATATTATTCAGTGTTAGAAGAAAGTTAAATCCATATTTCTTTCTTTCTAACCGTCTTTGTTTTTTCTGTTTTCCCTTGATAGAGGCCAAGGTGACAATTAAATTGGCTTTGTAACTTTCGAAAGCTACAATGATTGTAAAGTACAGATCCCCCGATTCTCCATTATCTGGCTGCTCTTCCTGAGCATACGTGGCCAGCGTACATGGTAGAGCCACATCACTGAACAAACAAGCATAGCTCTATAATCCTGAAACTAAGAGCCAGGTCCAGGAGTGGGGCTGGGTTGGTTTGTGGCTGCATCCCAAGCTAAGCATGTTAAAACATTTTTAATTTATTGGTGACCATTGCTCAGGTCTGCAAGGATCAGAACTGCGGATAAATCTCCAGATGATAGTGACAGCTAGAAAGATTTGTGAATCCAGCTTTTATGGTCTTAATAGTTTGCTTAAATTCCTGGGGTATCAAGCTAAAAGAAACTAAAAATTAATGATTTTTTTAACATATCAAAGGCACACTGAAAAAATAAATCATTGTCCAGAGCTCAGCTCCTGTAATCTTAGATTGATTTTTTTCTACAATTATACATTCATATACTTAAATATGACTAATCAGTTTTTAAGTGTTAATATACAATTTTACTAAATAGACTTTGTTTTTTAGGGTAGTTTTAGATTTACAGAAAACTTGAGAAGGTAGTATATGAAGTTCCCATGTGTCCTGAACCCAGTTTTCGTATTATTGACATCTTAAGGTACATTTGTCACAATTAATGAACCAATGTTGATACATTATTATTGACTAGTACCCAAACTAAAACTTCATGTTTGCCTATCTTCGAATTTTAGTTTATTTCATTTTCTACCTTTTCCTCTTCCAGCATCACATCCAGGATACCACAGCACCTTTACTAGTCATGTCTCCATAGGCTCCTCTTGTCTGTGACAGTTTCTCAGGCTTTCTTTGTTTAGGATGACCTTGACAGCTTGCTGGTCAGGTCCTTTGGATGATGTCCCTCTACTGGAATTAGCTTGATGTTTTTCTTATTGTCAGAGATTATGGGCTTTACAGAGGAAGATCACAGAGGTAAAGAGCCATTTTCATCACATAATCTAACAATGGGTACTATCACACGACCTCACTGCGGGCGCTGACCTCCAGCCCTTGTCTGAGTAGTGCTTGTCTCCACTGTGAAGTTACTGTCCTCACCCCTTCCCATTCTGTACTCCTTGGAAGGCAATCATGCACAGCCCAGATCTGAGTGGAAAGTTATTCTCCCCTCCTTCAGAGTAGCGTCTCTTCATAAATTATTTGGAATTCTTCCATACTGTAGATTTGTTTATTCTCTCCATTTATTTATAAATCAATCATTTATTCATGTCATTATAGTTCATGGATACTTACTTTATACTTTGGGTTATAAACCCACATATAACCTAATCATAATGAAATAAATTATTTTTCCCCTCAAACTGTTCTGGCTTTGTCTGTTTAAAACTCTTTGAGTTGGTTCCTATGCTTCTTCGGCATGTTCCCATATATATGATTTTTTGTTTTTTAAGTTAGTAGGTTATTTTTTATTATGATATAGTTACCAAAAAATTTACCATTTTAAAATGTGTACCTTAGTAGTTCTTAGTATATTTATTATATTATGCAGCCATCTCATGGCTCTAATTCCAGAATATTTCTATCACCTCAGAAAGAAATCCCACACTTACTAACAGTTAGGCCAATTCCTCCCTTCCCTTGGCAACCACTAATTGGCTTTCTGTCCATGGAGTTGCTTATTCTGGACACTTCATGTAGCTGGAAGCCTTTTATATGCAAGGCTTCCTTGAGGTGGCAGGATGTCTTCTAGCTTTATTCATGTGTAGCACTTTTCAGCATGCTCTTCTTTTTTTTTGATTGGATAATAGTCCATTGTATATATATACCACATTTCATTTATTACTCCAATGGAAACAAAGTTGTTCCCACTTTCAGGATAATATGAATAATGCAGCTTTGAACATTTGAATGAAAATTTTTGTTTGAACATGTTTTCAACTCTCTTAAGTATATATCAAAAAGTAGAATTTCTGGGTCAGCCACTAATTTTGTTTAACTTTTTAGGAACTAGCATGTAATTTTAAGTCAATTTAATAATCTTCATTTAACACTAATTGTTCGTTTTTACACATCATTTATAACCCTCTTGCCAAAGAGAATACAACATAGTTCATTGTTTCAAAAATCTAAAGTAAAATTAACTTAAAAATTAATAAAAGAAAAATAAACAGCAAAATTATCTTAAGAAATTAATAAAGTAGAATAAACCCAGGTATATACTATACACATGAGTGGTTCTTAATCTTTGGGGACTAATCATTCCTTTGAGAAGCAAATGAAAGCCATGGACCCAGAGAATGTGATATTCTGGAGGGGGAAGACAAAGAGACTCTCATATCTTGGATGTAAGATAGATGAATTGTGTAAGGAAGAATTCCATTTGGAAGAAGTGTTCTGTAGCCAGTGCTACTTTGGCTTTAGAAAGAAGACCCAAGTCTTCCTAACTCCTTATTCCACAACTGCCACCCAATTATGATGTCATACTATAATATACTAGAGCAAAACCCATAAACATTCCAGAGTAACTTAAAGCTGATTCTGAGAAATCACGGATCTTAAAAGCCCATAGGTAAAAACCAGTCTCAAGAATGATTAACTGGCATAATACCTTGTCTCACATCAGCTGCCTCCATAGTGCAAGGACCAACTTACTATACCATCGGGAATGTTCCGTGCAACTTGCCAGATTAGATCCTGAGTCTACCTGCTCCCAACCCCCAGAGAGGAAGTTCTTCTTTTCCAGGGTACCTGGCCTAATTTATTTCCTATTATTGGATCAAGATCTTCCCAGAGCTAACAGTCCCTTCTGGGTATATTCTGGCACAATGACACAACCTCAATGGTCAATGGTTTCTTTCTTAGCAGGCTTAGTTTATGTTAAATGCCATTACACTGGAACACTGACACCTCGTAGTTTGCTGAATCTTGCATTTAGTAGTGAATGAGAGCAATTATCCACAGAAATATCCAACTCTACATTTGATGACATCATATTGTTAGTTTGAAATGAACCATGGTGGGTATTTACAACACAAGATGTGACAAAAATTATAAATTATAGCTTTTCTCCCCAAATAGCTAATTGACAAACATTTACTAGCATATCACTTTTGACACCCCAGTCCTATGGAGTCTTCATCATATGGAGTCTTATCCAATTATTATAAAATGTTTTATCTAGCATAGTGCCCAAATATTTCACAAACTTGGTGATTGCCTCCATTTCATGGGTTAAAAAAGTGACATTTAGAGACATTAAATGCCTGAAGTTACACAACTAAAAACAGCAGATCTGGAATTCCAAAACAGGTCCCTAACCCCCAAATCCACATGTGCATAATGTGATTCTCAAAACCACCCATTAGTCTAGCATAAAAAATATCACAAGTATTTATATAAATTTATGCATTTTATGTCTTACACCTGTGCTGAAACACAATCTAAAATAAGTGATAAAAAGATTATTTCTTCTCATGATAATTGCTAACACTAAGACAAAATAATTTGGGGAAAATATGTCATCATAAAGCCCTTTGTGTCTCCTATGCCTCACTACCTGAGGAATTTAAAGACTAATCCTAAATTATAAATTTCTTCTCATCATTTACCCCTATCTATACCTCCCCTTTATGCCACTGTCCAACCTTTTATTCAAAGATCATTTTTAATGTCAGTTTGTGTCTTTTCCATGAGGCTGTGAGCAGCCAGGTGATATCCACCTTGTTCCCAGTGCCCAGAATGGCGCCCTGCACAGCACTGCTTCTCAACCGAAACTTCGAAATTAAGTATCAACTGCTGTATTGAAATGAATCATCTCTGGCCTTGACCATGAAGAGCCAATACATGACTTTATTAATTTTATGACTGTCCCTCTCACCTTGTCATAAGGATAACCTACTGCTTTATTTCACCTTCGCTTTTTTCCTAAAGTCACGATTCTCTTCAAGTTTTCTATCAAATCAGAGGGAAGGCAGAAATACTGTGCAAAACACCAGGATCTTTGGGTGCTTATTTCACGCTACTTGTTAGAACACAACCCTTCCTGAGAGTTTCTGTCTAGTATTGGTTTATGTTTCTCTGAAGAGAGTTATACAGTTTATACCTTCTCTGAACACTGGTACAGAATTGCCTAAGATTCAGTACAGTCTGTGTTATGGACATGTCTTACTTCATCTAAGATTATGTATTAACATGTGATTCTGTAAATCATAGCTGGTGTGATAGAGACATTGTAACTCTTAATTTACGATTTAGTATATTCTAGGTTTGAGCAATGGAATCACAGAAAGTGCATTTGCCATTAACCTTAGAAATCAATGACCTCATCCCTGAACATTACCAAAATATTAATCATTGTATTCCACCACCTCCCACCCTCTCCACCACCAAACATGTTGTATGTTGCCATACGTGGTTCTCAGTTCCACTAGGATTGGAGGGTATAAAGTTCTCTATAAAAATGTACCCTTAATCCAAAAGCCTTAATAATTGTCCTAAGGGTCAAAATTCTTTTCTTTTCAATTTCAGTCTTATACTTACTTAGAAGCCTTTTTGCCAACCTGCACCATTTTTCTCCCACCTCCACCTTTATGGGATTTTGTTATTGCTATCAGACTGTTTCTGTTTTGTAGTCCTTACTCATAAATCATCTACTTAGGCTTGTAATCATTTTATTTTCCTCTTCAGTTAACTCTCTGTAGGTAGTATAAGTCGGATTATTATGTTAAGTATTTGCATAATTTTCCTAAAGCACATCAAAGAATTTCTTACATGCTTGATTCTAATAATCACTCTCACAGCTCCAGATATAAGATATGAGGAAAAATCCATATATTTAGGCAAGGTGGAAACAGCCACCAAGTATTTCTATCAGAGGTGGGTTTGAACCTGGTTTTAAATGTTACTCTGCACAAACCAGATTTGCTAAATTTTACTATATCAGGCCTGAAGACATGTTTCTACAGGAAATAGACAATGCCTCTGTCTATTTCACCACTTTTGAGAAATACAGTGTTCTCTGATTATTTCACAGAGCAGAACAAAACCAACATTTGCCTCTGGTTTCCTCAGAAACGACTTTCCACCCATCCTCCAGTGAGTATTTCCATGACACCTGTTTGTTAGTATTGACCCTGGCCATTCTGGGCCTTTGACCCCCGTCTTGATTCTATATCAGCTTCCACAGTGCTCCGTATCTGGAGATATCCAGCGGAGAGAACTGGTTAAGAGCAAGTGAATGTGGACAGAGATATGACTTAACATCCTCACATAAGATGTAATAGGTCAGCCTCACAGAATCACCCCTCCTAATTGTCAACACTGCTGAACTTGAGAAAACCCAGCCTAGTGTAAAATCCCTTCTTACCATCATCTCCCCAGTTCCCTGAGATTCCCCTAAAGACAGGCTTATACAGCCCTTCTCTGAGTGTAAGCTACTCTGTAGTCTCACTCTCCACCTCCTGCTTCTTTTTCTTTCCTGCTTATGGGAGGGATTGCTGCAGGTACGGTGGACCATGTAGGTGAGGAAAACAGTCATTCAGCTTCATTCCCTCTGGGCCAATATGAGGGCTATAGATCTTGAAGAGAGGTAGGGAGAAGTCAGGACTGGGCCTATACAAAAAATGACTAGAAAGGCAAACTTTGTGTCCCTCCCTACTCCCTCTCACTGACACCAAATTCTTTCAGCCCTTGCTATTTATTTTTTTTCCTCCTGGCACCCCACATTCTCAGTATTTCCTGCAGGCTCCTTTCTCTTACAGAAGTTACTGCTCTCACAAGCAAATATACTAATCAGTTACTGGATAATACACAGAGTGTGTTCTGAGTGAACTAAATAAAGAGTGAACTAAAATGGAGCATCTTCTTCATAGCAAACCATAAGCTAAGTGCTTTGTATGTATTATCAGAATAAAACTGTGCACAAACTTGGAGACCGGCACTCTCTGCCCCAATCTGCAGGTGAACTATCTGAGGCTCAGTACAACTAAGCAATTGGCCTAGCATCATACAGTTAGCAAGTGGTGAAGCTGAATTCAAATAATAGCTTTCCATCCCCAAAGCCATGCCATTTCTATTTCATCATTTCACTTTCTAGGTCACATTTTTCCTTCTCTCTAGCAAATAGTGCCTGAATCCAGCAATTCCTTCATGGCTTACCATCTTGGTAGTAATTTCAGACATACGTCCATTTTGGTTTGACACATCTTCCAAGGGACAAGTCCATTATCACTTATGACATCCAATCCACATATATGGCATGTCACACCTAGGAGGACTTTGAAATATAATTCAGGCAGGCAAGTTTTCTTGAGACCAAGTGCCAATCAATACCATTTATGGTGAAGTATTATACTCATAGCTGAAGTCTGGCTTCCCTGCATATACCCATCAGTATAAACAAGGCATTAGCTTTCTACCCATCTTCTCTGACCCTGAATCAGGGAACTCCTATACTTTGGACTTCATAAATGCAATGAGTCATATCTCTAAACATTATTTCCTTATATCAGATATGAAAGTAGCTTTCTATGATCAAAGGGGAATGCTCCGAAGGCATAGGAGCCTCCAAAACTTTCTATCTTAATCCAGTGGTCTCTTAATTCATCAATGGAGTTTAAAAGGCATATCTTTGCAAAATTTCATACACATTTGCATTTTTTATATGCCTGATGCAATATTTCTTCAAATCCCCCACAGCAACTATAATTCCTGAATTTAGAAATCACACTTTTCTACCTCACAGAGCTCACACCATAATTTCTGTTACTATTTTATCATTCTGGATTAAAGTATAAGGGATTTAACTCCTTAATACTAGCTTGGGGTCCTGGGTGTGTGAGAACAGAAGGCAAGCTTGAGTCACAACCCTCTGCAACTACCACATCCAGAGGTTCAGGGATCTCAGGATTTTCATCAAGAAGACATCTCTGAGTATAGGAAAATTATTAGAATATTAATAATTTCTTGATTGATGCAGAATAAATGTGTCTTCCTTCAAGGTGTTTTTGGAATCTCTGTAGGAATTTAGTAAAAGTAGAAAATTCAAAACATCCTGTGTTCAGCAGCCACCATGCCTTCCGGCAGCTCCTTTTACAAGGAATTGTCACTTTCTATCTTGCAAAAGAATCTTAAAGTTGAAAGAAGCATTCAAAATCCAGCTTTCTATACGTAGGGGAAATTTGATTTTGCAATGTCCCTTGCTCAGAGAAAGTCATCCCTCTGATGTCTGGACCCTCTTAATAAAGTCTTACTTCAGCTTGTAAAGCAGGCTGTTCTGGTGTTAGACAGTCCTAAATGTGCATTGAGTTAGAAGATGAACCCTTGTAACATTTAGTCAATTCTTCTATTTAATCAAATATTTATTGAGAAACTACTTTTTGGCAGGTACTATGCTAGGCACTCGGGATATTTAGACAGTATCCCTAACCTCTTAGAGAATATACAGCTAGCTGAGCACTCTCCCTGAAGTGGGCCAGAGTGAGTTGATACCCTCTTTCCCAGGACAGCCTTGGCACTTGAGATGTTGATCAGGTCCCCTCAAGTTCCGTCTCCTTTCTAGGTTATATCCCTTGAATGTCTCTGTCTGTAGTATTTTATAGACCTCCCCACGATTCCTGTCAGCTTATTCTACGTAGGAGTCTGTTTCTTGATATTCATCTAAATAATGTGTTGCCTAGAATCAAACATAATAGTCAAGTCTGGTGATGCTAAGACAGAAAGATCGACTGATTGGACAGAGCCTGGACTATGTACTTTACAAACCCTCCTCTAGAACACTGATGGTCTGCTTAATGTGGGGACCATTACAGGGTATCTGACCAGTGAGGAGGACAGTGAGAATTTGTGGAGACTGCCAGTGTGGCTCTATAAAGCTTTGGCCAACCAACCCAGTACTCTCATCTAGTGGTGCAGTTTTTCTTGTGTGATGGTGAGGAGCCTACTTTCCTGGACCGTGCCACTGTTTCTGAGCTAAGCAGCGCTGACTCCAAACCCAGTCACATCATCTTCTTACTCCTACTTTCTTCACTCCCTTCATATATTGATACTCATAGTATCCCCATTAAATTCTCTGAACAAAAAATTTAAAAATGTGTTTCCTGAGGCCACCTGATCTAAGACAGGGACCCACAGGGATCCAGGTTGAGATAAGCTCAATCCAATCAAGTTCTAGAGTTAAAATGGCTCAAGTTGTTTTTGGTAAGTGGGCCATGACTTTATTTCCCAAATTGCCTGGTCATTGAGTATAGGCTGGCCTTGGGAAGTGAATGTGTCCTTGGCCATGGCACAGCTCCTTGGCTGAGAACAAGTCCCAGCATCTGAGCGGATCCAGTATCTCAGGCCCATGAACAACATATTACAGCATCCACTAAAGTCCCTGAGTGACTGTGTGGAGCAGAGCCCCCACCTGCTTGCCCCAGACACATAGATAAGTAAAAATTAACTGCATGCACATGCCTGCTAAACCCTGAGGTTTCACGGTTAATTTGTAACCTAGACCACCCTGCCTAACCTACCTCCTAACACCACTGGAGGAAAACGTGGGAATAAATGGGAATCATCTTATCTAATAGCCACTTTCAATGTCTGCACTTCCCTGATCTCTACAGAGTGACAAACTTCAGATAATTGCCTGTTTATAGCGTTACCTCCCCTATCTTGTGGTTCTCAGAGCATGTTGTCTAGAAGAGCAGCATCAGTATCATCTGGGCACTTATCAGAAATGCAAATTCTCACTCAGCCCATTCCAAATCAACTGAATGTGGCCAGGTGGTTCAGCACGCTGTGGGTTTAACAGCCCTTCCAGGTGATAATGATTCATGCTAAATTGGGGAACTACTGCTCTAACTCATTTCCTTAATTTGCCCAGACAATTTTCCTGATGTCCAACCTAAACTATGAGATCATTTGGGTATCGTTCTTGCTTCTAGGCCCCAGCCTACTCTTTAAATTCCTTTCTTATCCTTACTGTATATTATGTTCTATGATTTGAAGTGTGTTTCTTCTCATGAACTAGGCCCTTCTGCCAGGTAGTATTAGGTAATCATTATGTTTGCATACCTAATGCCTTGCCCTGCTTTGAGTACGTCATGAGTGCTTCAGAGATTCCTTCCATTGATAAATACCTATTTAAGGCACGTTACCTACCATGAAATTTTCTAGGTATCTCCAGAAATTCCCATTTAGTAAGAAAAGACAAACAATTTCAAAAATAAATGCAATGCAGTGTTACAGATACTATGGGGAAAGCACATGATGTACTGGCACTCTCCTAAGTGGTTTGCATGTGTTAATTCATTTGATCCTCACAGGTATGATTCTAGGGAAAAAAGCAGAATTAATTCTGAGGAAGAAATGTTCTTTGGTTTGGCCACAATTATTAGTGAGACTTTTATTGCTAAAAGGCAAGAACATAACCCAGTCTGGGATGAGGAAAACAGAGTAAGGGTAGGTAAAGTGAAGGATGGTGTAAACAGTTGACCTCCTTAGAACCTAGTGCTTTGATTTTTTTCATCTCCCATGAGGGAAACAGGGGGAAGGGCAGAACAAACTGATACATAGAAAATGTCTTCAAAATCAAGAAAATTTTAGCTCAAAGAATGACTCTCTAAGGGTAGAAACTGAGACACTAGGAGCAACGAGGGAGACAAGGAAATAAGAGACCTTCAGATTATAGTTCCTAAAATAGTCAGCCTGCTTTACCTTTAAGGTAAAATCTTCATGTCCTTTCCCCAAACTCTGAATGCTTTCTTCGTGTGGTACTTCAAGGAGAAAATCAAAGGAGGTTGTTTTCTAATCTAAAAAAGTTATTGAAAAGCAGAATTTTAACACTATAAATCCATAAAAGAGATTCTTGGGTTCTCTTTTCTGAATTTGCCTCTCAATAGATTCATGACTAGGTTTGAATTATTCACCACTATTTATATCCAGCAATTTTCCCCAACATTATCTAACCTCCTCTCAAGGCTATATTATCAGGAAAGGGAAAAATCTATAATTTCAGGCAACCTAAGTGATTTTATAATTAGCATGACATGGTTTTCTACACTGTGACATTAGCGATGAGCATGAAAAAAGATTGGGACTAAATCTGAGCTCAAGGTATTAAGCAGATCCCTTTTCAGCGTGTATGAGACAAAACAAGCAATAGTGATCATGCCATTTACATCAGAATGCCAGCTGTCAGGAGAAACAGGAGGCTGGAAATCTATGTATTACAGAAAATTCAAGAAAACAAACTGGCAGTGCCATAGGTTATATAGATTGCATCCATGACCCAGTTATTAACCTCTTCCTGCATCCACCCTTTGCTATGGGACTTTGTAGTTCCTCCCATAAAAGAAGGAAAATAAATTTTCTTGCCATCTGATGTTGGGTTTGGCCACTTCAATAGAAAAAGCAATAGTCACAGTGTGTCAATTCTGAAACTAAGCACTGAGAGGCTTTGTATGGTTCTTCTGCTTGTTCTCTTGACCTCTGCCTTCTCAATGGGACCAGCATGCCCAGCCTACAGGTGCCAGAAAGATGAGAGATCCATGGATCGATTCACAGCAGGTAGCTCTCCTAACTAAGCTCCTTTAGGTGAGCCAAGCACCTGCCAATTCACAGATGTGGTGTGAGAAAAAGTGTATCTTATTGTTGTATGCCCTGGGTGTTTTACACTATTTTGTAGCATTACTATGGCCGTGTTTGAGTGTTACATATGGGTGTCTGTTCTTTGTTCCAAGGCGACTTCAATACAAACATGACAGTTAACCAATAATAACAGCAACCGGATTCCACATCGAAATGTACCAAAAATAGGAAAACTAGAAATGAACCCAGAGACAAAGACTAAGAAAAATTAATGGCTGCTTAAATTGGCTTTCACTTCAAAGAGGACAGCAGAGAAGAATTCAGCCCTCTCAGTGGAACTCGGGGAGTACGGCTTGACACTTTTAATTAAAAAGACATTAAAAAATTAACACAGAACTCTTCCTACTTTGCTCCAGGGCAGCTCATGAAAGATTGCCGTGTTGCCATCTGAATGCATAATATCTGTGTCCAGACCCATCTGCTTCCCCTCCTACCGGAAAGATTGTGAGTGTCAGAGCCTCCAGTGAGAAGCCGTCCTGTTGAGGCTTGACTTCCTGAGTACTGATAATGTAAAAGCGATCTGGCAAAGTAAATTAGTGTCTGATTCCAAAGCAAGATTTTTGATCATCTGCCATATTCCTGACGAATGTTATAATGGTCAAATATTTTTCACTATCAAGTATGTAAAGAGGCCTATTGGAAACTGCACGATCCTATTTTAGCCACTAAAATAAATCCCGTGGGGTGTGATGGGACATAACTCCCCAGGGAGTGGTTCTAAAACATTAGTAGACATACAAATCACCAGGTCATGTTGCAAGTAGATTCTGTGGAGTCGGTAGGAAGTAAGTTCGGAGATTCTGAATTTCTAAATATCTCCTGTAAGCAGCCAAAGACTTCTAGGGGCATATATGTGAATATTCTTTTTTAATCTATGAATAGCCTCTGATAAAATGAAGTTTTCCCCAACTTTGAGACTGATTTTTAGTACCAAGAGAGAGTATAAAATACCAAAATCAAGTCCAGACTCAATCTAGTTGGTTAAATAGACTGCCCCTTCATCCAATTTGATATATATCCTTAAGAAATCTATTACATATCACTTAACCTGCATTTCTTTGGGACTAATATTAAAATTTCTATTAATTCATGGACACAGAGTTAATCTATAGTAAGTCTTGCTGCATGGTAACCAGTCAATAAAGTTCCCATCTTTTAATAAATACAGTAAAATTTCAATTAACTATTATCTCACTTTCCTTAATTAATTGCCTAATTTTATATTAATACATTTGGAGAAAATTATCCTTTTTTGTGTATTTCCTTATTTTGTGAAACTATCATAAAGATACTTATAAACAAGACTTTCTGAGATATCTGAAATACTTCTATGCTATTTATGCTAATAAAATTTCACTCAAGGCATATCCTTAGTAAAACTGTAATGGTGCTTGAAATTTTCAAATACAAGTTTTTACACCCTGAAAGAAAGTTAAATTATATGAGGCACCAGATCTCATCTTGTTTTCATAGTATTATCATCCTGTTGAATCTGTTTAATTAAGACTTCCTAGATTCTGGGATTGAACATATTTCATTAAGTGGTCCTTTAGTTTATAGAGGCATTGGGTTTTGTAGAATCAAAGAAATTTTTCCCAGTGATTTGGATTTTGGAATCTGTCTTGAGCAGCTGCTTTGTGGTACAAAGGAGGGTAAGTAATCTTCATGTCTCCCAAACTCGATTCTTCCATATTTGTGCAGTCCTAAATATAGGTCACTGGGAAATGTCTTTGAAACTAATAGGGAAAAGAAAAAGGCAAATGATACTACTAAAAAAAATTATAATATATATTGTTTGAACAAAAGGAAATTATTGAATTGGTGAATTCTTGAAAGTAACTTCTCAATTCTTGCACGTTCCATTTGTGGACCCCTTCTTACTTCCTCACAGAGATCTTATATCCCAAATAAGCTATAAAACCACTTTGGTGCTACAAAGAATCTTCTCCCAGGGCAATGGAAAACCCTACTTCCGTTCTGTCCACTCCTGAACTGTGTACAGTCACCTGTGCCAAGAGCTGCCAGAACTGGTGATAAGACTGGCAGGGTCCTGAAACTATGGAAAATGACATAGCTGGAAGGCTTCTCGGGAAATTAATGCAGGCATTCAGTTCAGGTTTAATGGGGGTACTTTTTTTCTACCTATGAGTGCCAATCGTGGGCGTCTCTAAGTTGGCAGAGTTTGTAATTAAATTATACACATTCTTATTATATAACTACAGAATTGCAACTGGGTAAACAAAAGTTATCCAACTCATGCATAAGTTCCATATTGGTGTGATGAAGTCAAAGAGAATATGGAAATTAGAAAATTTTTATGTTTTTATAAGTTGCTTTCCTTGATGGACATGCTTTAGATTCCCAGGGTAACCAAATACCCCCATTTATTGAGCACCTACTATGTTCTAGATACATGCTTATCTCTTTTGACCCCTATAACTTTATCAAGTAGACACACTGTTATCCTCCCAATTTACAGATGAGGAAACTGAGATTCAGAGTGATCAAATAACGTCTTGCATGGGGCAGGACACAATTGTAAGAGAGACTTTACCTAACAAATGCAATCAGTGTAACCTAATTCATTATATCCTCCATGAATCCCAAACAATAAAAAATAAAAAAATTAAAAAAACAACAAATAACATTTTGCTCAAGCCAGAGAATTGCGAAGTGGCAGGGCTGGGGTTTATATGGTCTCTGACTTTCAGATCCAGTACTACCTCCACAATACAGAACAGTTTTTATAATATTGTGCCAATGTATTATGAAAGTACCCCTGGCTCGGCTCCTGTGGCTCAAGCAGCTAAGGCGCCAGCCACATACACCTAAGGTGGTGGGTTCGAATCCCCAGCCCAGGCCCGCCAAACAACAATGA
>NW_003852399.1:10728460-10782457 GCF_000181295.1 Otolemur garnettii
ACCCCCTTTTCCTTTGGGAAGTAAAATACTATTTAGAATTAATGAAAAAGAAAAAATTAAATAAATGACAGCCTCTGGGCTACCTTTAACTGCCACGATAGCTGTCTATCCAAATCTTTTATGAACCCTGAAAAAATGAAAATATTTGGCTGATTTGAGTTTGCCATACACTCTATACACCTCAATATGGATTAGGGACAATATGAGCAGTGGAATATCAAGAAGTGAGATCATGGAAGGGAAGGGGGTAGAACAGTGGAGAGCTTGGAGCAGTCTCTGAGAATAGGGGATTATTGGGGAATAGAAGGCTCAGATGGGTCTATACAGTCATGAAAGAGGTTTCCTCATTAAGACAAGTTCGTTTTTTTAGCAATATAACAGGAAATCCCCTCCCTAAAGGATACCAGCTTTGTGGGGAAATATGTCCTTCAGATCCCTTGAGGGCAAGATTGGGAAAGGCAAGTTTAGAGGTGGTAGCCAGAGGGAAGAAAAGCAAGCTACCCAAGACAGGGGGAGGAAGAATGGAGTAGAGAAAAACAAGGTCCTGGGGAGGGAGCTCCAGGAGAGCCAATGAGGAGTAGGGGACTGGGCAAGGTGAAATGCAGATGCTCTCTCAGGTGGCCACAGCCCCTGACCTCAAGGATTTTCAATAGAGACTGTCAAAAGTATTGATGTGAATGAAGAGGCAGAATCTTTGTCAGGGTTGCTGTGACTGGGCAAGAGAACATCTGACTTAAGGCCACATTCAGAATATAAATGAGCTATTCCTCAGCATCACAGGAGAAAAAGACTCCGACTACATAAGGGGAAGGGAATGGGGAGGCAGTTAGATCTTTGATTCCTTTGAAATTGCCAGGTTTAAATAACTCTCATATGGTTCAGGCCTTATATTATCTTGATGACATGGCTCTATCCTCACCCTGTGGCTCCTGTCATACAAGAAAATAAATGCCCCATAGCAAGATGTGCTTGAGAATCATCTTTGTACACCTTTGATGTCTATTAAAATGCTTAACCCATTTTTATATTAACAAATAATTACTGAACATTAGAACATGTTTGTGATCTGGGTTGCACTTCACAACTGTGTGCCCTTGGACAATTTATGTAACCTCTCTGAGTCTTTTTTTTTTTTTTTTTTTGCCTGTGTGTGAAATTAAGATCATACTCCTAATACCCACTTCATGGAACTAGTGTAAGGATTAATAGGAATCTTCTTTGCTGCAAGTGTGTATATATGTATGAAATGTATGTCGAGCATTTGGCATAGTAACTGCAGTGTGGAAAGTACACAAATCAGAGATCTTAGCTGGTGTGTTTAAGTTATTTATACTTTTTTAAGGTCTATTGATTTTGATTTGAAGTCTAATTCCATAGACTGGGAGTTCAGAATGCTCCTGATATTCCTTCCAGTTCCCAAGAATGACTGTCCTTTTTATCTTCCTCATTTCCATATCCAAGCCCACTACCATTCATAAGAGATCCTTCACCACGTCTGTCTCTAACTGCTACCCTGCATGTATATACACCAAGCCCACTGCCATTCACAAGGAATCCCCACATCTGTCTCTAACTTCTACCCCCCCATGTATACACACCATACAGAGATACTTATGCATTTTAGGAACAATTCAGTTTTTGAAGTTTAGAGGGGAGGATCACCTTGCAGCTCATGTACCAACCTCACCATTGTGCCAGCTCCATTGCTTCTTCCTTTTCCTCGACACTTCTCTGATGAGTAAGAAGAAAATCTATTCCCGTACAAAGTACAGAGAAGGAAAGCTCATATTTATGTCCACTGGGTTCAGCCCTCCATTCTAAATGCTTTACCCCCACCCTCCAAACAAAATCAGTTGTTTTCCTCTATGGAATTCTGATGAATAAAAGGTTCTCCATTCTTATAAGTTACTGCTAATGTAATAAAGAATTCCTCGATGGTGAGTTTCACTAAGGCTGTAAGAAGTTTACTAGGGCAGCTACTGAATCTTTTCTTTCGGTAGGGTTCTTCAAAAGCAGATATTGATTAATACATATGTGGAGAAGGAAGCTTGAAATTCTCTACCCTTGAGCCAGTCTAATAATACAAGGTTTTGTATTTATAATATGAGCTTTGTATAAATGACCTCAAATACAAGGATTTGGATTCAGGAACGTTCAGAAACCTGTAGATCCCTGATTAGCAGCAGAGTAAAGATAAGAAATTGGGATTCCTAAGCCCTAGACCTGTTCCTCTCCACCACACACTACTTTATACTCAATGTCCTAGCTCTACCAAATAAACCTCTGTAGACCTCTGATTAGAGACCAAGCAGTACCTTCCTTCCTGATCAAGGCTGACCTCAAAGTTCTAACTCATTTACTTCTATTTTAGTTTTTGTTTGTTCGTTTTTTTATAAAAAAGGACATGCTTTTCTTTTAAAATGATGCAGTGTTTGGAAACATCTCCAAGAAGTCTCTTTCCTTTTTGCAAAAATAAACCTCGGTGTCTGGTTTTGTTTGTTTGCTTGCTTGTTTTTGGTGAGGTTGCTCTTCAAAAGGACCCGATGCACTTGGGTTGTGCAGCCATCTGCCACTACATGCTTAAGTATTGTGGTTAAAAAAATCTGGCCACCCTGCCTTTGATATAGGAGAACCACATGGGGTTGAGTCATATGCTGTGGAGAGAACACAGCTAATTATGGGATGTGCTGGGTCCAGAGAAGATGTTAACTGCAACATAATTACAACTGCAATCCAAGGGGACAGAGTCATGGAAATCCAGTTAATATAAGGAAGTCAACATAAAAATACTGAATTCTCAGCCCCAAACTATGAAAATATAGTGTCATTCTAGAATTTTTATTCTCATAAACTTCCAAACTTAAGATCCGGTTTGTCATCAGGGATGTTTGTGATCCTGAAGCACTTTCTGGCATTGAGTAAAATGTTGTTTAAGCAATGCTAGGTTTTGATGGTTTGCATGAAGATGAAAAGACAGTACCCAAGAGCTTGGCTGTAGCTTCAGCTCTAGAACTAAAAGAGCCAGAGACTTGATATAAGAAGGGTAGGTTGGAAAGAAATGATTTCAGAATGTGTTTGAAGTTTCTTTTCATGATGGATAGAAATAGTCCCTTTCAAAAATGTTATTGATCCTCAAGTTCATGACAGGAGATGAGTAAAGCAAGGTGTAATAGTAAGTTTCCTGGGATTATTAGACTGTCTCTAAATGTCCCATAATTTGGAAAGGTCATGATGGTAATAGAAATCTTACCCTTTTCGCATTTTCTTTTTTACTTTTTTTATAATTCAACTAAAATTCTGATCAAAAAAAGTAACTTCTCATCATGATGAATGGACTAAGAAGTAGTTATTATAAGAGGGACCCAGAACAGATATTCAGGGGCATTTAAAATGATTATTAAATAATATTGGATAGCTAACTAGCTATCCTGAATCAGGAGCTCTGCCAGTGTTTATGTAAATGAACAAGTAATACTTAACACCCACCACCTCAAAGCTAACAGGTTTTTCCTTTGTGAACTGGAGATGATGCCTCTGCTCAAAGAAGTACCAGTGGCATATCAGGGGGATCACGTATTTGTCTGGACACTTACCAAATTTCAGACCAAGCTCTATTCATAGCAAAGGGGCATGCAAAAAGATTGAAATTGCAACATGATAAATGTATCTAACACGCTGAGATGCCTCAGACTATGGAGGGAAGAGGAGGCTTTTCTCTTAGGCATCATGTAATAGAGTCTGTCCCCACTCAGGCAAAATTTTTAGGGAATTATGAATGACTAAATCAATAGCTACAGCAATTTATGGCCAATGAGTTCAGGGTATTCAAGAACTAAACAATAATACTACTTTGTTTTTGTTATTTTTTTCCCCCAGTGATGATGAGACATTAGATCTAAAAGGTAACACATGTTTCAGCTTGCAGGGAACTAAAATAGTCTCCTTCCCCCCTTTTCTTATTATGCTTGATTTTCTTTTGAGCCAAAATATGTGGAAGCATTAAAAGTCACATAGGATTCTACATCGGCACAAAGTCCAAGCCTAGTTTAGTTATTCAAAGTGATGCTGGGTGGGTGTAAATCAAATATCTAAATTAAATGACTTCTCACAGTATTATTTTTGGATAGACATTGTCCCAGCCTAAATATCTAGAAATCATTAAAAGGAGTGGGAAGGACAGCAAAAGGTTTTGGTGACTTTGGAAAGGCCAATTGGAATTGGAAAGTGAGGATTTTAAAAAAATATCTATTTGCATTGCATTGCATTGCGTTACATTATTTTACTTAGTTTTCTCTTCTGGCCTATTTTAGGTGAATTCACACTCATGTCTCCAGTGCCTAGTATGATAACTGGCTTATAATATAATAAGTATTCATAGAATAAGCGAAGCAACAAGTACATTTAGTTTCTTTGGCCACAGGGCTGGAGTACACTGAGAGGTGAGACTCGTTAGTAAATGGAAATGCCTCTTCTGCATTCAAAGAAAGGCATTTCAATGATAAGCCAACCTAGTCTGTAACGAACACAATGTTTTGAAACGTTTATATTAGCCTAGAACCAATCCAGTGGCCTAGACTTCATAAACGATGGATGAATAGTGGTTGACTTGAGCAACCTCATATTACAGTGATAAGCAAGAAAACCCCACTAAGTTAATACAACCCTGCACCTATAGGTAGGTTTTAAAAAATATTTGAAAGGGTATTTTTAAGATTTTATTTCCTTGCCATATTGAGAAAAAAATTCTGAAAGATTGATAGGTTGAGTATTATTACTCTATTTTACCAATCAAGAAATGACCCAACATTTAAATGTTTTTTTTCCTAAAAATCACATAATTTAGTAAGTGAAGAGTAGAATTTGGACCTTCTAAACTGGCTTTTCTTGGTCAAACCCACTTTTCTATTGAACAGAATTCTGCAGGTAACAGATGGGTTAAAGTCAAAGACAACCGTGGCATAATTATAAAGCCAACATGATCTTGTCAATTATCTTATTATCAACATAAAGCTGTCTGGAAATGTATTTGTGATTTTGAGATATCAAAGACAGATTTGTTCACATAGTTGGGCAGAGTACATTTATGGTATTCTTTTAAAGAATCAATAGGATAAATCCACAGAGCTAGCCGCTTTTAACCAATAGGTATTGTTTTCTGACTCTCCAAGTCAAATACCAACTGCAATTCTACTGATCTATCTCATAATCATCTCTATCTCTCTTGAATTGATCTATCTTAGAGTTGAAAAGCAACTTCACACGTGGCCTTGATAAGACATTTCGTCTTCTTTTTCTGAGTTACTTTTCCTCTTTGCTGAACATTTAAATTAACTATTTCTACTATTTTGGGGACACTGCACGGTGCTCGGCGTCCTCCAGAGTCCCTCACCGTACATAATTTTGAAAGAGCCCTTTGTATTTTGAAATTAATCCACTTGATGCTTCAGTATTTAGGTTAAAGAGACACTGCATCTCTGAATATAAGAAGAAACAGCGGACATCTGGCAGTTCCTTTCTCTTGAAATGTTTCTGCATTTAGCCAATTTTAGTATTGCGAAGCTCTTGCAACTATTAAGAGCTCCACTTTGGGTTTCTTCTCCTGTCAAGAGCTCCACTTGGATAATGTGATGAATAGCTCCAACCTGAAGAGAGCCTTCAAGCAACGTGCTTGGGAGTGGAGCTCAGTGAACCAGGTGTCAGGTTGCAAACCCAGAAGATAACTCTTCAGGCTATCAAATTCTACTGGAAGTTGATTTAAATCGGCACAGTTCCTGGGAAGATAGATGAAATTTCGTGAAGTCTTACAGTTATATTACTGCCCCAGACCAGGCCTATGGTATGCAAAGAGTAAAACCCATAAGCCATTTTTCAAAGGATGGAAACTAGGAGGTTAGCATGTGGATTTCCTTATAATCAGTGGAAGACTATTGTTTAATGAGTTTTCTTTAGATTTTATAGACTCCTCTAACTGGCAAGCTGGCCACGTGTCCTCAAATGCAGCTGATTTCCAGTTGAATGTACATAAGTGGCAAGTAACAATCTCAAAAAATATGTGATAAAAAACAAGATGCAGTGTGCCTTTGCCAAAATATTTATTTTGTAAAATAGATGGCTTTTGTGTTAGTTACGCGCTCTGCAGACAGTAAGGGGTGTTGTAAAGCTCGCTCTTTTAGCATACAGAAAGTCCTCCTGGAGTAAATGTTGTACTGTTACTTATTAATTTTATAAATAGATGTTTGACATTAGATTGAGGCCATGTCTATGCAATGTTCTTCCACCCGGCTGGAGTGAATGGCACTCTCTCTCTCCAAATCCCCATAATTTGATTTGGCAGCCCTTCTAAATTAATCCACACAAGGAATAGAAGGAGATGGTGATTTTGAATTCTGAAGTCTCTCTAGTTGATATTTGTTCATTTAAATGTGGAAATTGTTCTGCAGGGTATTGAGGGAAGGCTTGGATGGAGTCAGAGATTACAGTTTGGTTCACTATCGTGCTAAGGGACTTTCGCAAGTCCCTCAATCTCTCTAAAATTCAGTTTTTCTTTTGTAAAATGGGAAAAATATATAGCTCAGAGGAATATTCCAACAACCCTTCAATTGTATCTATAGTGCACCAAAGGAGGAAAACATGATTCTTAGGCGGAGTCAACTCTCAATGATCTATGATAATGAGAAACTATTATTGTAGGAAGTAAGAGCATTAATAAATAATCTAAAAATTGTATTTCTTTTCTTAAGTTAAAATCTTTATTGTTTTTCATTATAAAATTTATATATGCTCATTGTAAAATTTTTAAATGACATAAACAGTTATAAAGCAGAATTATAATTTTATACTTATCCACTCAAAGATTTGGTGATTTTTTTCCTATTTCTGTATATGTATCTATATATGTTTAGATATAATATTTTTAAAAGGCTCATTTTATATTTGCTTTGCTACAGACTGATTCAGATCTGTCATCTTCAACCTTTCTTACCTTACATTTAAAATCCTTTCTTGCTTTAAAATGCTATATGGGAATATAGGGCTGTTTTGAACATTTAGATTGCTTGCATTTGTGTGAATCACAAGCCACAATTAGTAAAACCTAGAATTTGGATGATGGCACCTGTTTTCTCTAATCACCTGAAAATAAGTTACAACATTTCTGGAAGGAAGAAAATAAAAACGTAAAGGTTTGTTAACTCACCCAGCAACTTAGTATATATGATGTCAAACAGCATATTTTTAATGTTATTTTTGACTCTTACTGATAGTTTTCCTAACTGGGAGTTAACTGAATTGGGGAGCACTTTTGGAGTCATGCTTGCATAGCCTCTCTGGATTTTTTCCAACCCTCTGACCCTGTGCATCTGTTCCCACTGTGAATTGCCTCTCCAAGCCACTCCTACTGAATCTAGAGTCAGATACAAAGGCTTCTCAAATGATATGTAAATTTAACCAGGAAGACATCTCAGTGTCACACATCCGTTTTGTGGATGAAATGGGACAGGATTTGGACTTGACTTTCATTAGGGTTCATTAACTTTGGGAGAACGTTGAACAACCCAAACATTATAGAGTTGCTAGCTCTTGATGGCATTATATATTGGCAGATATTTTTTGAGCAGACACCCTTGGTTGCAAAGATGAGTGATTCCCTTCTCTCTATTGGTTCTACCCATACTATGTGTTTTCAATTACAACGTCAATGAAAATTTTCAAATGGACATTTACTTACTAATCCTAATCAAAAGAGTATCTGCCCAAAAGTAGCCAAGAAGTTTTGCATCAGAAGAATAATGTATCAAATCAGAATCTGATGTTATAAAGGTGACCCTATAATCTGAAGATAAAATAATGCACTATCCAAAATGTAGCAAGAAAAATCAGGTATCTATTTGGAAAAGACAAGATATATTTTTCATTCTAAACACAAATAAAAAATAAAATGTATAAAAAAGGTTTAAACATTATTAAAATAAACCAGATGCCGATAAGATTATTAATAAATTATGACTTGATGTGTGAACATAGATAGAGCACTGGTCACAGAGAGCACTGGTGGAAAGCATAGGATCCAGGTATTAGGCAGGGAACATCTTTCTAAGCAACACACAAAACTTGATGCCTGCTACAAACACATGAAATTTCAAAAGCTGAGAGCTTACTTCAATTGAAGGAAAACTCAGAGAAATTCAAGCCTTAGAGGGGTTCAAGGCACCATAGCTAGCTTGAAGATGAAGAAGGCCATGTGACCGGAATGCAGGTGACCTCTAGAAGCTGACAATAGCCCCCAGCTGACAGCCAGCTGGAAAATAAGGAGCTAGACTCTGCTGACAATCTGAATGAGACCAGAATGAGACGGAGATTCTTCCCAAGATCCTCCAGATGAGGGTCCAGTGAGACGGACCCCTGGACTTTCACCTTGTGATTTGCTAAGCACACACTCAAGCCTCTCAGACTCCTGACCCACAACTGTGAGATAACCAACATGGTGGTTTTAAGCTTCAAGTTCCTAATAATGAACAAATAAACTAATTAACAAATAAAAGTCTGTTAATGCACAGAAAAAAGTCACATGATACACATCACGCTCTTTGAAAAGGAGATTAGGGGTTGAGGGATGAGAACCTTCCTTGTGCATTTCATAGAATTCTGTAGTGCTCCTTTGTCAGATCAGTTTGTATCAAGTTTGTAAGGAAATGTTCTTAAAATCAAGTACATTGGACCACAACTTGGTAGGATTTTTAAGAACCAGGTGCTTAAAAATTCTATTTATGATTGTATATCTTCTATAATGTGACATTTTACCTTCATTTTATATCCAGGAAATGCATTACTAATCTTGGTAATTTCCCAGACTGGCTCCCATATACTTAGGAATCTTCCTTCCAATAAAATGTAGCTACTTTGTAACATACCCCAACTACACAAAACACATGAAATGATTGAGGGAATGACTCGAGGGTTCAAAAGAGTGCAAAAATACCTGGGGGAGACCTGGACAGTGTGGACTCCCTTCAACTCGCTTCACAAAAAAGGCTGGAGGAGATACAGCATGGAAAAAGATCATATGTTTTCAGACATTCCCTCATTTTGGAAAAACACCCAAACCCTACAGGCAGAGAACATTCAGAGTCCGTCTTTCTTTTGCACCCTCCTTTGTGCTTCTTTTTCATCTAAAATCAAAGTGATACCTTAGAAAACTTAATGAAAGGTTTTATCTCAGGGCCTTTTAGTACTGATGTCAAAAAACAAAATGAATACCATTGCCCACTGAAAACATACCCTTGCAGGGTAGTATATGAAGTCACATATTTACTAAAGCACCAGGGTAAAGCTATCATTCAGGAAATAAGGAAATTGCCATGGTCAGGGTTATGTTCTCACCAATACATGACTACGATAGTCTTTTCTCTACTGTTGTCAGATTCATGAAGTCCTAACTTCTGCAGCCATGTTTACCTACCTAATTATATAGTGCAATCTGCATTTGGAAAGCTAGTATCATTTTATTATAGTTCCCCAAGGAGAAGAAGACAAGTATTTGTTTAAACTTATCCACTGGACAAAAAAATGACTGTAATTTTTTTTTAATTTAATGGATACCAGTGTTGGATATGGACTTTGGAATGATGAGACTGATAGCTGTCCAGGTGAACAGACAGTAGGAGAATCTTAGGGAACATCACTCTGTCCCCACTCCACAATGAACTCCTCAGGAGGGTATAAATCTCACCTTCTTGGGTCACCTAGCAGACACCATTCCCAGTCCTTCTAATCAAACACCTTCTCCCAACCACCAGGTACCGTCACTGAGTTCTGTCTGGTTTGGTTTCTCCTCTGCCACAAAACCAAAGAACCATGTCCGTTTGAGGACGACACACGCTTCCAACAGTAGCATGCCTGCAGGCCCGCCTTGACTCCCAGCATCGTGTGCTCTCAGAGCTCCTAACAAAGGGCGCTCCACTTACCTGTGTTAGGAAGTACCTGGGATCAGGAGCTCAATGCTTAAGGTTTAGGATGTTGGACTCATTTGGACCACTGAAGGGAATCCCCGCTCTGCCACTGCGTGTCCTTGTGCATATCACCTGACCTTCTATATCTAGAAAACAGAAATAATGAAGGTGCTTACTGTAGGTCACTGTCATCACCAAATGGGCTAGTATGTTATTCAGCACCTTAGAAGGTACAAAAAACAAGTTAGCTCTAAATGCATTTCTTATTATTTATCTGCACAGCCGTGTGTTGGCCAGACTTAACCCAGTAAAACAGGTGACCCAAATTCCCAGCAGGCCAGCAGACCATTGCCGTTTCCCAGGCTGTGGGCACGGATGCCACATTGAAGCAACCCCCACAACAGGGAGGTGAACTGGAGCAGTCCCCCTCAAGTCCCAGCTCTGCA
This sequence comes from Otolemur garnettii, assembly GCF_000181295.1. Taxonomy (NCBI): domain Eukaryota; kingdom Metazoa; phylum Chordata; class Mammalia; order Primates; family Galagidae; genus Otolemur; species Otolemur garnettii. The sequence goes on from NW_003852399.1 coordinate 10,738,854, forward strand.
TCCCCCTCCACTGTCCACTTCACTTTCTCAGCACCCAGAGAAAAATGACATAGTTTAGCGGCTCCCTGACTTTTTATACACCTCCCTTCTTCCTAAGATCAGGGCCTCCGTAATTTTAATTGTACACACCTGTCTCCTTTGCTAGACTGTGAACTTAAAGGAGGGACCACGTGTTTTTCCTCTTTGTACTTACTTGGTGATTTGCCTTGTAATAATCTGGGAAAGAGTTAATGCTAAATAATGAAAGAATGAATGGTGGGACTATTTGTAAGCAAGTCAATTGGACCAAGCTAAAGTAAAAGGGAATTTGCCTTGGTACATGTATTTCCCAGCTCCCGGGGGAGCCCGGGTCCCCACCTGTAAACAGCATTCTTTGCTTGTTACTAGGACTCTCTGGCACCCCTCAGCCTCCCTCCAGCCCATGCTCTGGACTCCTTCTCCCCATGTCTCTCTATCAGAACCCTACTCTCTCCTACCAAGAGGCAATTGTGTGCAGCATTCATTAAGGTGGTAGCCCTTTAAGACAAGGGCCTGATAAATCAAAATAAGAGAAAACTAAAACAACTTAATTCAGGGAAACTCTCGTCTGCAAAGAACCCAATATAGGTCACTAAAATGGGGCAATGCCAAGATCTGTATCAGGCAGGTGGGAGAAAGACATCTATTTGATTGTTCTTTCTCCTTAGAATCCTAATGGTCTCTGTAAATGGCTTCAGAGAAATACTGCTCTACACATAAGACCGGAATAAGTCTGGTCAGCGGGTTCCTGCTATACTAATTCTATCTTCTCTCTTTGATTCTTCCAGAGCCACTCTCGAAAGAATCAAAGTTCATCCAGGAGGCACTGTGAGAATGGCTGCTGCATTGTTTGCAGAATGGTTTCAGAGAAACTAGCGATAGCAGAAAGGTTATCTAGTTCCTCTTTGGAGGCCAGCAGCGGCTTTGTTCCAAATACAATCAAACGTTTGATCTCTCTGGATAACCACATCTAACCCCTATAGATAGCCAACGAGTAAACAAGACCAAAGGCTGGTACTTTCCCTCTCGGTTGAGACTCTGCTAATGGAATCATAATAGCTCCATGAGAAAGCGAGGGGAAAACCCACCATTAGCTAGTTAAGAAATTTTCAAGTATAACTGAGGAAGTAATTGGGAAAAAAATAAAGCAGAAAGCCTAACAAATCAATGGCTTTACAGATAGCACCACCTACGGTGCCCGACATTGCCTAAGAGTTCCCTGGATTAGAGTGTGTTACACTGCAGGGATTGACTTTAGGAAATCAGAGCATAAACTCTCTAAGATAAAACCTCACACAGCGTAGCAGTAACAGGGGATCCAGGGACTCAGTCTACCTTGGTCTTAGGACAGCAGCTGCAAGTGTACGTACCTCTCTAACTTTGGGTTAATTATTCTACCTGTCTGAGAATCATTTTCATTTCTGAACAATGAAGTTGATGATATCACGCTATCTACCCTGTAAGATTACAGTTACTATTGCTTATGTTAAATCACCCGTCTAAAACCCTCTGTACAGGGCCAGGCACGTATTAACACTCAATAATTACCAATTGCTACTACTGATTGTTGCGACCCCCCAAGTACAGTGCTGGCTACACAGATCATTCTCAAGAAAGATGCAATTTAATCAATAACTCCCAAGTGTTGCCCCATGGAACAGCTACCTTGATGTATAAATTAAATGGTCTGGAACAATTGTTGTCATCACATCATTATATCCCTCGTTACCTTATCAGACAATTCCATTTGCATTCATTTAGTAGAATTTTACGAAATATTTGGGGCAGCTAAGTGTAATAGAAACTTAAAAATGTCAGGGGAGTTATTTCTTCATTCAACAAACACCTCTGAAGCCGATAGAGTTTTTAAAGCACTGTGAAAACACACAGAAAATTATAAAGAGTAAAATTCCCCTATTTTATTAATAACTTATATTTATCATTAAACACAGGATAGCCATTTTATTAGGCTACTTCCATGCACCGTTTCATTTCCCCATGACAAAAACCAGCAAGGTAATTATTATGCCCATTTGAAAGAAAATGGGGGTTCAAAAAGACTCAGTAGCTTCCCAACGTTTTTCAGCTAGAAATTTCAAGAACTGAAACCCCATTGTATTTTCAAATCCTATATTCTTTCCATTGTCTTACTATCACCTTAGAATAGAATAAACACATGATCGGAGCTACAATAAGTTAGTGCAGAACCCCAGGGGAGAGCAATGAATTTGGATGGTGGAGGATTTGGAAAAGCTTTGGTCAGGGCATTTAAAAGGAACTGTGTATGAGAAATGGAATTACAAAGGGGCAGGAGAAGGAGAAAGAAAGGAGCTTTAGGAAGGAAAATATGGTTGGAAAGCGTCTGCAGTGTCACCTTGGAGGGGATGTGGCTGTGTACTGAGACAGAGAACACAGGCGGTACAGAGGCAAACGTGCGGTGGGTAGGATTCCCACGGGATTGAATAAGATGGCTCTAAAGTATGGGCACAATTTCCCTATATCTTTACAAACCTTGTTGCATACTTAAAGCAAAGATAAACTTGAGTTCTACCTTACCTTTGGAAAAAGCATCAAAGTTTCTATTTAAACACGTCTGACATGTGTCCACAGCACACCCAGACACACAGGGACACACAACTATGAGCAGCTGATACACAGACAATCATATATCTTTACCCAATTTCTCCCATAAGGCAAATTGCCCAGAGATCATTCTTAATTCCACAAATGGCCGATCAGCAAATATTTACGGTAAAGTCAAAGGGAGAGAGAAAGGGGAGGGGAAGGGAGAGAAAGGTGAACAGGGAAAAGGGGAGGTTGAAGAGGTCAGAGAGGACAGGAGAGAGAAGAGGGGGCAGACGGGGAGGGGAGCCATAGAAGGGGGGTTATTAGTGGCTTGAAATCAGGTGTTTTAAGAAAAATGTTGAGTTTAGAAAATGGCAAGCCTGGGCATCAACATACTATGAGGAACTGGAAGTTCTGTAGACTTTGAAGATGGTCTGTTTTCTCCAATTTACAGATGAAAGGTTTAGGAAGCCCTGAACTTGCACCAGAACCCAAGGCTCCTGTGGCCCTAGATTCTCCAACCACTTCACGGTTTAATTGTCGTAAAAGCAGTGGCTGCTGCTTCTAGAATCCATCCCATTTGCCTCTAAAAGGAAGGCTTTTTTTGGCTACAGCAAAAGGAAAGTGGGAAGATAAAATAAACTTTAATTCATCTGTTCTTACTCACAGGCTTCCCATCAAGGATGGGTTTTATCCTTATTTAGAATCAATACTAAGTAAAGAAAGCATAAATATACCAATTGAAAAACGCTTGCTGTGGAAGCCTTGGCGGCCACAGTAAATTGCCTGAGGTTTAGAGACATCATGCGTTTCCCCCGGGTCTTATTCTGAAACCCTCAAGTGTTAAACCCAATCATTTTCTGGGACCCTTGATAAAATGGCAAGTAGGATCTGTTAATGGGGGTTCTTTTTGTGTTGAGGCAAATCCCCACTAGGTGGGTGGAGTTTCTCTACCCTAATTGCTTGTGCTGAATATTTCTCCCCAAGAGAGAATGGGGGCTATATCTGAGTTTTACTAGGTTTGGAAACCTAGGAGAATCTCGGTGAAACTTGGGGATTTCCCCTGGGTATCCCCAAAAGATTAGACTGGGGTCAGAGGCTCAGGCATCAGAGTGCTTCTTGGGTCTCCATATGCACCATTAGCACTGACATAGACTGTGAGTCAGGCAACCTCAATTCCCTTATTAATCCTCAAACTAACTCGCTCTAGAACCCAAGGGTAAGTCAAGCTCCCGGGGAAGTTCAGATTCTTCATCTGGAAGGTAGGAGAGTTGAACTGACACATCCCTTTAGCACAGGGGTTCTCAACCTATGGCTTGCGACCCACAGGAACTGTATTAAAGGGCCGTGGCATTAGGAAGGCTGAGAACCACTGCTTTAACACCTCTCCAGTGAGTGTCTAGTCCATTTCTTTGGGTTACTGGAGGCAAACACAACTAAGCCACAGGTGGAGGGCACAGAGCTGTCTAGTCTGAGAACAGAGAAGGGAAATTACATAATGGGAATGCACTTAAAGAGCTTAAGGCCACATTTGTTCTCTGGCTTTTAGGAGACCTGAATTGCTTTGGCTAATGAGGCCTCTGGATCTATGATCTCAAGCTGAGGACAGTGGAGGTAAATTATTTTCATAGACGGTGAAACCAATACAACCTGAGTGATGAGTCCAGGTGTTGGACCACTCTCTGATCACTTTTCTTTTGCATTATACCACCTAGATATTTTCCTTGATACCTAGAAGGAAGGAGACTTTAAAATAAAAGGCAGATTACTTGGGAAACACTGAACTGTTATTTCAAGCCTTTCTAGAGACTCTCCCAGATGAGTTGCATATAAAATGCTTTGAAGGTGCCAACAAGAATCCAGAAGAATGTTAGGAAAGTACTACTGCAAAGATATCTGTATACAGTTTCTTAAACTGGCATTTTCTAACTTATTTGGCCAACGAGCACACACACATGCTGTATGCACACACGCTCTACTCCACCATTATCATTGTATCTGGTTTTAAAAATGTAGAATTGACCCCACATAGAGCTATGGAAAGATCATTTTACCTGGTCCGTGGAGCAATCACCTCACTCATCTTAGCACGTGCTCATTAGCAGCTCCTTTTCCTAATTAGCTTCATTCAACACAGGCTTGATTTTTAGTGCAGTGTTGACAGCCCCATCTCAGCTATTTCCTCATTATAGCCATTAACATCACACCTCTGTATACCCCAAATCACATGGCATAATACATCCATGCTATGGATACACAAATACTTGTGATTAATCTGTAACCAGTTCATATAAAGCTTTTTAATCCTTTTTCTGTGGGGGCAAAAGCATAAGGTGAAGGTCCAAGTTGGTCATTTACACACAGGCACCACTGGTGTCTATCACCCCTTGGTTTGTGGGCTACTCTCCAATGATTCATGCGCAACCTTTCATGGGTTAATGAGAGGAGTTCAGCAAAGCTAATCTTCCTTTAAGTGGAAATGCAGGGTAAGAGAAGGCCAAGCGAATCCTCCCTCAAAGTTGGTACACTCAAATCAAGGTCAGCAGTGAAAGGCCCTGGGCATCTGCCCAGTGACCTATCTTTACCCTTGGGGGCTGGTTCAGGTCCAGATAAGCCCTGGTGGGGAGGATGGATGTTGGTGAGGCATGAGGCCAGAGGGTCCGTGTGGCCTGGAGTGGCTCCATGAGGTCCAGCCCCGCCCAGGCCATTCCCTGGCTGGAAACCCAAACGATAAAGTCACAGACAATAACAAAAAGCCAATACAAATGGCCATAGATGACCAGCCTCAGCCATCTGCATTTATTGATCAGAAGGAATAAAAACAATTTCTTTAAGACAAAATTAAGGTGCTTGGTCTATTGCATTATTTTTATCAGCGGTCTCTAAATAAGAGGGTTCAGATTGCCGTCTGAGGTATTGTGTTCAAAGTTCTCTGGATCCCTCAATTTAATCATTTATAAAATAAAAATTCAATAGAATTATAGAGAGCATATGGCATGTAGGCAGTTCCTAGCATACAGTAAGTATATGTTAAACTTTTTAAAAATGGGACGATGTGACAATCTCACCATTTTGTCATAAGTCGGGATTTCTTTGAAGGTGATGACCTCCCCCAAACTACCTCAATATATCTTTCTTGCCTTAGTCCTCTCTTTCCTTCACTTTCTCATCCCTCCTTCTCCCTTCTCATTCCTCTCCTCTCTCTCTTTCTCTCTCTCTCTCTCTCTCTCTCTCCCTCTCTCCCTCTTTCTCTCTCTCTCCCTCCCTATACACCAGATCAACCTGCTCTTCAAATGCCTACTCCTCTCCCACAGGAGGAACAGAGAACAATGTCCTCGCTGGGAAAGGGGGACATGTTATCCTCCTGGATGTGCTGGTTACAAGTGGCCACTGGAGTGAAAGAAAGAGACAAAATCTGGTAGCAAGAGCTGCCTCACGTCTCAGGATCTGACAGCAATGGAGTAAAGATCATATTTTTGTACCTACCATGAAATTCCTATGATCTAACCCCCCAATCTCTTCCCCAACTCACTTGCATCTCATTAAGACCACTCAGTTCTTGGTTCAACTGCCTTTGATTGTATTGAGGGTAGTACAAACCTGTCACCCCAAGACATCCATCAGGCAACTGGCCGGGACATACTAGCCCCTTTTTCTGTAACCAGAAGTTATTTACTTAACAGACATCTCTCAGAAGAAGATGATAAGCACATGACCTACAGACACATGAAAAAAGGCTCATCATCTTTAATCATCAGAGAAACGCAAATCAAAACCACTTTGAGGTATCATCTAACTCCTATAAGACTGGCTCACATAACAAAACCCCAAAACTACAGATGTTGGCATGGATGTGGAGAAAAGGGAACACTTCTGCACTGCTGGTGGGAGTGCAAGCTAATACGTCCCTCTAAAGAAGTATGGAGAATTCTCAGGGATCTAAAAGTAGACCTGCCATTTGATCCTGCAGTGCCTCTACTAGGTATATATCCAAAAGACCAAAAATCGCTTTATAACAAAGAGATTTGCACAGATTGTTCATTACTAATTTGAAAAAAGAAAGCAAGTCCATTTACTTAGCCGAAGCTCCATGACAACACACACACACGCAAACATCTTTCTAATAAACATTAGCAACATTTAAATAATCTTTTAAAATTAAGTATAAAACATATTCAGAAAAATACAAAATGATGGGCATACAGCTTGATAAATTTCTACAGAGGGAGAACAGCCGTAGAAGCATCACACCAACTGAGAAACAGAAGATTCCTAACGTCCCCGAGCACCTTCGGCATCTCTGCCATCCGCATTCCCTCTCAGGGTAATGCTGTCCAGAGTTCTATCATCATAGCCTGGCTAGTTTTTGAACTTTCCTTAAATGGAATTAATTGGTCTCTAAGCTGAAGGGTTTGACTTCTTGTGTTCAATGTATGATTGTAAGATCATGCTGCTGCATGCCCCCAAAGTTCATTTGTTTTCATTGATGGAGATTAGGGCTCATCACCCTATTTCAATTAGCTTTATATATCAAACCTAGCACACTGCTAAGTGTTTATAAGCAGATGCCATATATGGATTAGAGGCAAGATCAGCAATGTGCTCAAATTTAAACAGCCCTATTTATTCTTCCCTATACAGTCTTCCACTTGGCAATAACCCAAGCCCAGCCTTTAAAATGGACTTTCAAATTGTGTATTTCTTGCCTCCCTTTAGCAAGCTGTGCCCCACCCATCTTCTGGCAACTCCCCTAACCTCCACCACAACAGCTGCTTCTCTGGTGTTCCCAAAAGTATGAACATTTGAGAAATGGAGGAATAATACTTTTTCTCCCCACCAATATGGAAAAATAATAACCTGGGCACAGAATGTTGGCCCATTTTTCTTTTTGTTAATTTCAAATTAAAATGAGGGTACAAATTTTTAGATTACATTGTTTTCACTTCTAAGGTAAATTTCAAGTTGTAGCTAAGCCCTTCACCCAGGGGGTATAGTGAACAACCCCTTCCTGGTTGGGACTTCACACAGAAGGATTCATTTATTTATTGAAGTTCCATGAATATCAGAATAAACATTTGTTCCCACATTAAAACAAATATATTGGCCAGGCGCAGTGACTTGCACCTGTGATCTCAGCACTTAGGCTTAGGTGGATAGATAACACAGGTTGGAGACCATCGTGAGCCAGAGTGAGACCCCATCTCTAAAAAAATAGCTGGGCATTGTGGCAGGCAACATTGTCCCAGTTACTTGGGAAGCTGAGGCAAGAGGATCACTTGAACCTAAGAGTTTGAGGTTGCTATGAGCTAGGATCCCACGGCACTCTACCAAGGGTGACCCAGTGAGACTCTGTCTCAAACAAATAAACAACAAAAAAGCAAACCTATTTAGGATTTATCTGGGCCACTGCTTTTTTCTACCATCCTAACTTGGTGGAGATAAAAGAAATTTGACCACAGTAAACTAAAGCAAGGGCTAATATAACATTAAAATAAGCAAATGCTGGGAAGCAATGTATTTGGTTAAGTCAGCCATGGAAAAAAACCTGAAATATGGAAGAAAGTCGGACACACTAAAAATGAAAGAAAGGAAGCATCCCAGGCAATACGGCGGCTCCACCAGTGTCTTTCCTGCCCATCCCAAAGGGGCATAAATAGAAATATTCTGGAATTTAGCACCACTGATATTTAAGCTCAATTTCCAGCAAGGTCAAGACTAATAGTGAGTTATTTGTTTTACTAACTTAGGTTGCAAGTGCCTTGGGCGGATCCTGTGCCTTCTTCTATATCTCACTCAGGGCCAAGAATACTCTCAGCCATCAACAAAACCATAATAGACCTAGAGCCTTATCCAAAGGCCAATGAAAACACACACACACTGAGCTAATGGAGACATTTACAGGCAAAAGATTCCTGTTTCCTTTCCGAAAAGGCCACCAAGGCACCCTGGCTAATTAGGTCTCAGTAAGTGACACTGACTGACTAGTGAGGTCCACCTGCCTTTGTGTGTTCACCACGCCTGTTTTCTATTTGTTCGGCTTTCATTTTTGGTTTTGTATTTCTAGCTATAAGTTAAAGGGGTTATTTTTAACATTTCAAAAGGCTTTATCTGATATCTAGCTTATAAGTTCACAGTAATTTCAGGAAAGTGGGAACACAATGTTTATCACTTCAAAAAGTAAATTTATTCATTTGGAGCTGCTTAGTTATTCCTCTCCTTCCCCTAGTTACCTTCCTTTTGGCAAAATCTAGAAAAGAAATTTTGTCCAAGGCCACTCTGAAATGCAATGACAAGTCTACGGATAAAATTCAGACATTTCATGCAATCTTGTCTCTGACTCAGCCTGGAAGTAGTGGTAATTTTCCCAGTATTCTTAGTAGAAGTATACTTGTGATTTGTCTAATTCAGCCTTTCTTTGTGTTTCTGAAAATAGCCCAAATAGATGGTGATAGACATTGCAAATATGGGGCAGGGAAGTAACACAGACTCAAGGACTAACCAGCCTGTCTATGAACAAGAATGCCTTTGACTTCAACCAAAGTCCAGCCTAGAAGGAAAGAGCACAGAAGGTGAGTGGTAACACTAGGAAGCTCAACAAAAATGACCAGAGCAGGTTCTGTAAGTCCTCGGCACAAAAATGCCTCTCTGTCCCACATATTCTCTTCTTCCAAAATACTAGTGGAAAATGATAAAACCATAAGTCATGGCCTTCACCCACAATAAATAAATAAATGAATAAATAGACAATTTGGGAGGAGCTTTAACGTGTCAGCATAAAAGTCAAAGCATACCAAAACATTGTAATGCAGTAAGGGAGATCGGGGAACGGACCCTAGGAATAGATACATCTACCGGCTGATTCTAGTTTCATTTGCTATTAGCTTTGTAGTTTTCTAAACTCTTGCCTTTGTTTCCTTATCTGTAGAATTAGGACTAGGAATGACATAGACTCAGAGCTCTTTCAACTACAAATATCAAAAACTTAACTCAAGCAAAATAAATACATGAATAAACATAAAAGAGCTTATGAACCATGTACCTGGAAAGCCTAGGCTCTGCCAGCTTCTGCCACACCTGGATTTAGGGACTCACTATTGCTAAGACACGCTATCCTCCATAAGTCGGCTGTCTTCTGAAAGGGCTTAATTTGGAAGCTTGTTTTCCCATGATAGTGGTCCCAGAACTCAAGGATAATTCCTTCACAGCTCCAAGTGTGATAGAGTAAAGACTTCTTTGTTCCAAAAGTCCCATTTGGGAATTGAACCTCACTTACTCCGATCGTGTGTTCATTCCTGGAGGGAGCCACTACAAGGAATTACATGCTATTACTTGGATAAAGGGCAATGGCTTCAGGAAAGACAAAGGCAACCTAATGTCCCCTAAAATAACACACATCCTAAGGCCACTGAAACAACAAATGTACAAAACTGCTCCCAGTGTTTATAAGTTTCATTAGGACAAGTAAAAAATGAAGGTGATTCTTCTTGCTGGACAAATCCTTGGCATCCAGGACACATTTGCCTGTATTAACTCCAGTTAGAACACATATGGACTGGTGCGACCTTCCTGACTTATCCAATGTTCTGCCAAAATGATAAGGAATGATTAGGTAAGGCTGCAAAATGGTGAGATTTTTAGCTTGATTGAAAGGGAGTAGGAGATTTAACTAGGTGAAGAGGAAGCAGAGCTCATGCTGAGGGGAAGTCATAAAACAAGTGGATGACTGTATGTTTTGCACCCAGGAAAGAATGTTGTCAGTAAGATGAACATCCCAGCCAATAGAAAACGACAAAGGGTGAAATGGATTTTGTAAATATTAGTAGGGAGGTTTTGCATACCTCCGGCAAAAATAACATCGAGAGAAGGCAAGTTGTTTAAAATGTCATTCATGAGGAAAGAATTTTTAAGAGCTCGTTCAACACAGCTCTTTGAAATTCCTTTTTAAGCTGATCTACTTTCAGCAGAGTGGCCTGTGTACAAACATAAATTTGACAAATTAAGTTTAGAGCTCTTCATTATAAGACACAATTAGCTCACTCTCACAACAACAGTGACTTATGGCTTCGAGAATGTTAACAAAAGCTTGGCCACAACTGAGAAACAAAAATAATTTAGAATAAGAAAATTGCATTAATATACATGATGTGGGTTCTAACAGGGGCCAAAACAAAAGCTATTTCCTGGATTTCAGATAGAGTCCTGTCCAACAACAACCTTATTTTGAGCATTTCAAAGGTAGACTTCAAATAAGTTATGAAAAATAAGATAGAAACATTTAACCAAATGTGAAAAGAGCCTTTTTAAACACATTAGGAGTGGCAACCGTAAATAATTTTTGCAAGCAATACTAAGCCAGACTTACCATCCTTCCGGTAATACACGTACATCAGGCACCAAGAATCTTTATTTCTGGCTATGATGAATTCAGATGAGTTCCCCATTCTCAAAAAGATGTCTACAGAAGGCGCCACTGGCTGCCAAAAACAGTATTCTCTCAAAATAGAAACCCCTTCTCAGCTCAACTTAACAGGTCTGTTATGACAATCTCAGGGAATTTAGCAGTCTGGGAGCTTTATTTCATGTAAATGGAGTGTTTCCAAGGTTTGAGGAAATTCACTCCATATTTCGGGAAATGAACATATGATAATTTTTACATGTTGCTTTAATAAACGATGCCATAGTTCTTTCTACAAGGCACTCTGAGCTGCTGAGGAAAAGCTGTTGTACATTCACAGCAAAGTAAAAATAAAGCATCACAATGAAATGAATATAATAAATTCACATCTTGAAAAGAGGGAAGTATATTAAGGCCATGATGAAAAAAAAATTCAGTTCTAAAACAAACAATTCCGTAATTCACCCAATTGTTCTTGATTAGTATAAAGTTGTCTCTAACACAAACTCCCCGAGGAGTTAATATAGCAAGTCTTCATTAGGACGGTGTGACGTTCCCAAACACCTCTGTTGCTCTGAGGGGTGGGCTTTATACTTGTGGATTAAAGGGCCCCTTCTGAAATCTTCCCCCACCCGAGGGCTCTGAATTCAAAACAGAGTTAAAGATGTGCCTAAACAAACTAGAGTTTTGAATTTAAGAGAAATGTGAACAGCTTTCTGAGTAGAAGTCAGCCCTGGGGTCAGGCAAATGAGACAGACACCTAACTTCATCTCCAGAAAATAGGAAAGGCTTCCATGAGTAAAGGGTATGGAAGCCTTGACATAAAAGAAAAGGAGAAAGAGCTATTCAGGTTAACAAAGTCTCAAATGATAATGGCATGTGCAAAGGATCAGCAGCCAGTGTGAGTATTTCTCTTGGGGGAAAAGGTTAGTGCCCAGTGGAAAGAATAGTGAATCATGGTGAAGTTCAGTGAGAAGAGGTTAGAGATGTCAGCATGGACAAGACCATGCAAGATCTCATAGACCATGTTCAGGATCTGAACCTTTATTCTAAGAGCAATGGAGAGCCATCTAAATCATCAGAAAATGCTACACATGACATACATCCAGATTCTGCCCACATTTTAAAAATGTCTTTACCCCCATTGTGGTCAAAGCCACTATCAACTTCTGCCTGGAATATTGCAATAGCCTCCTGACAGACTTCTCCACATTCCCTGGTTCCTTCCAGGCTCTTCTGCTGGTGGTCCCTATGCCTTAACTCTATTTTCTCCCGTAGCACTTACCATCTGACGATTCCTAAGTTGACTTAGAAATGCTTCATCTGTCTTCCCCATCAGAAGGGCAAGAATAAACTGGGGTTTTGTGGCTAGATAATTTGCTTTTAGAGGAGAGTCTGGCACTGCACAGATGCTCAGTAAAGTGTAGGTATCATTGAGGACTTGCTTGTCCTTCCTCTGCCCACACCTCCAGTAGCTTACATCTCACTTTGATGAAGTTTCAGACGCCTTAGGAAGGCTCATGGGGCTCTGCGGCAGCTGGCCTTCTAGCGGCTGCTTTTCGTCTCATTCCCTCTACTAGAGACACACTGGCTAGTCTGTTCCCTGGACATAGCAAGTGCCCTTCACCCACAGGACCTTTGCACTTCCTCTTCCTTCTGCCTGAAACACTCTCACTCCACATGATTGGATCCCACATGTCCTTCAAATACACCCAAATGTCACCTGCCCAAGATGCCTTTGTCTACCACCCTCATACAACAGCAGCCCCTTTCTGCCACTCTACTCTCTTCTTCCTTATCTGGCTTTGTTTTTGTTTTGTTTTATTTTCATAGTTCAGAAAAAATAAGAAAAAGCACTACTAATCATGTTGTGTATGAATATGTGTTATCCACCTAACCCTACTAGATCAATTCTGTGAAGGCAGGGTTTTATTGGGGTCATAACTGTTCCCTGGCATTTAGAACTATGCCTGATACATGCTAAATACCTGTACCACAAAGGAGTCAGATGGATACCAGAAACCACACCAGTTACTTCAAAAGAGAGAATTTAATATAAGGAAGTGATATCTGGTTATAAAGTTGCCAACTAGGTATGGGAAAGGATGCAAAGAGAACTCAGGTATCCAGGAAGCAGCAACTGTGGCAAACAACTACTAATTCTTATGCTGGAGGAACAAGGGAAGATGTAGAAATTTTTTTTTATTTATTTATTTTGAAGACAGAGTCTCAAGCTGTCATCCTGGGTAGAGTGCTGTGGCATCTCAGCTCACAGCAACCTCAAACTCTTGGGCTTAAGCAATTCTCTTGCCTCAGTCTCCAAAGTAGCTGGGATTACAGGCACCTGCCACAATGCCAGGCTTTTGTTATTGTTGTTGTTGCAATTGTCATTGTTGTTTAGCAAGCCTGGGCTGGGTTCGAACCTGCCAGCCTCACTATATGTGGGCCGGCGCCCTACCGACTGAGCTACAGGTGCTGCCAGGAAGATGCTGAAATTATTAAATCTTAGAAAGGAAGGTCTTTGAGGGGTTGAAACTCAGAACTTGAGGAAGGGGCTCTCCATGGTGGGTATTTTTAGCTCAGATAAGTGGACTGGTGGGATTAGGACCCTTTGAAGAGAGACAGACGGCCAGCAGGCGGGGGCTGTCATGATGGCAAGTGCTGAAACAACTGCACATTGGAAATGGTGCACTGGGTCCAGCTATAGCTACAGAAAGAAGCCACTGCTGCTGGGTGAGTGATCCCACTGGGAACAGAAAGCAAGATAGAAGCTCTGGGAGGGAGAAGAATGTCTCTGCTTCCTTTTCCAGCCTTTCAGTCCCCCTATGTCACCTACTAGAAGAGGCCATCATAGAGCCTATTGGCCAAGCCAGAATGTGGTTTGCACAGTCCTAGCCCCCAGCCTTACAAAGCTGAGTATAGAAGAGTGAGTTGGAAGTTAAGTGACAATAACTTCATAGTTTTCACAGTACTCAGTAAATGTTTGTCTGAACAAGTCATTGAAATGTTTTTGAACTTTTTCAAAAATCACTTAAATTGCTTGAAAACGAAACACGCTGCTAACTAGAATAAAAAGCAATTAAAAAAACCATTATCCAAAGGGCATAGAGGCAACTGAGGCTATCCAGAGACTAAGGACAAGTAAAATAATCAATTTCTATCTCAGGCAATGAAGCATATTCAGTTTCCTGGCAACTGAGGCAAAAATGGAAATATGCATTAGGAATTCGTTGTGGTCTTTGGTGCAGATAGAGAGGAGGACGCCTAGAGGAAGTTAGGATTGTTTTCTCAGAACAGAACCCTGATCTTCTCAAGCCTGTGTCCTTATTTGGAACCCCACAGTTCAATGCAAGGCAACATGAAATAAAAAGATTTAGTACATAATTATTACCTTATAGCCACGTATGTCTGTGTGCACACGTGAAGCCAGTTACTGTGGTGCCATCTTTCAAAGAACATCTCTACATAAACTGGCAAACATTTCTTTTTAAAAACTGAGATCCTGAGAAGCCATCCAGATGAATTAAGAGCAAAAAGCATGCCTGAAAAACAGAATAAAACCACTTGTAGGCTGAGAGTGACTGAATCCTTACAAAAGACATAATAAATTGTTGCCTGAGGCTATTTAAGATTGAATGTCTAACAAATACAGTGAATTTTTTTGTTTTGTAGATTTTATGCTGAGTTGTTCCTTATGAAAGTAAAATGCCAATAGTCCCCTACCACTTCAAGTTCACCCCCAGACAATATGCCAGGTTATTAGCATGAAGGAATGCACTTGGATTTCCTTTTTTTATAGCAGGAGGAGATGAAGTCAATTGATTTCATATTTGTATTATGTTGATAAAAATTAAAAAGACAGATGCTATAATTTTGTCTTATTTGACCTCATTTAAGGCTGGATTGAATTTCATCATAAGACTATTTCTACCTATTTTAATTTTGATAAATACATTAATAAATAACGATGACCATAACAATAGCTCAGGGACTGTCTGGCTTGTGTGGGTTGGCCCATAGACAATTGTTGTCCATAGAACCACAGTCAGATGATGAAACAATGAAGTTTACACATGGCCTTGAGATGTTCTTAATGCTGAGACATTTCAGTACATAACTATCAAAATAAATTGTTGTAATTTATATAGTCATTATGGAAAACAGCATGACTATTTCTTTCAAAACTAAAAATAGAGTTGCCGTATGACCCAGCGAACCCACTACTGGGTATTCATCCAAAGGATAGTAAATCAGTATACCAAAGGAATACCTGCACCCACATGTTTATTGCAGCACTATTTAGAATAACAAAGATCTGAAATCTACCTAAGTGGTCCTCAAGAGATAAAAGGATACAGAAAATATTTTATGTATACACGATAGAATACTAGATGACTACAAAAAATGAAATCCTGTCATTCACACAACATGGATGAGCCTGGTGGACATTATATGAAATGAAAGCAGCCAGGCATAGGAAGATAAATGGGATATGATCTCATATGCAAAACAGTTCCCAGAGAAGGAGATTGGGCTGGTTTTTCGAGAAATCGGGTTTTGAGAAGTTTGGGTTGGTTTAGTTTTGTTCTGAAGATAGGTGATGTTGTAGCATTTTGTAAGCCAAAATGAATGATCCTAAAAAGGAGGGGAAATGAAACATCACAACTGAATTGCAGGATCTAACGCCTAGAGAAAAGGAGGTAAAAAGGTTTAAGGACATTGGTAAAGGGATTGGTCTTAGCAGTAGTTGAGAACAAATGATGAAAAGTTAGTTGAATTTTTAGGAGGAATATAAGATAGTTCACATCCAAGCATACTTATTTTCTCTCTAAAGTAAGCCTCAAATTTATGAACAGGGAAGAGGCCTATGGAGAGAATATGTTTGAAATTGGAGCAGAGAGGAAAATGTCTGAAGGTCTCTGAGAGAAAGAAAGTGCATGTCCTAGGGAAATTTTATGAGGCAGCGTAGAAGCCTCAGATTTTCAGATTTTTACTATTATAGTATTGCACAAAATAAACAGATAATTTGGTTTGGCTAGGCTTGGGATTTTGCCAGATAAGTAGTATCATGGAGGGAGAGTGGAGGAGAGGGATTAAGAATGTTTCCTATTAGTATAGAGTATAAATGTCTTAATGTAATTATTAAGTAAACAAGATAAGGATTATATTGACCAGTGTGATGTAAGCGTTCCTAATTCTATATGAAATCAGCACATTGTACCCCATAAATGCATTAATGTATACATGATCTATGTGTTTATGATTTAATAATAATAATAAAGGAACGTTCCCAAGGGAGTGTTACAGCACTAGCTTGTGAAACATTTAGGCCAAGGAGAAAGGGACGTAAAGGTGATAGATGGAGGAAAGGAGTCAGGCCCATGGGTTTAAAATTTGAATGAGGTCAGAGAATGTTCTCTCAGGGAGTATAAAGAAGGTAAACTCGAAGGTTAGCAAGTCAGAGAGAGGAGGTTTGGAGTTAAAATTTTGAGCATGCTGTAACTATTGATGAAGACAGGAAAGCTGAACTAGGATGGAGAAAAAGATTGTTGCAACTAACGAGGTCAGGGAACCAGGAGACCAGGGAGCAGGCTAGATCATCCACTTCCAGGATCATCCACTTCTCCAGTTATTTCCTGGTGATCTCAGACTACTTTATATCCATATTTCTCAGTTCTCCACCTAAAAAGGTCAGCAGTTCACAAAGCTGTTCAAAAATCCAGATCAGTTCATGTAAGTAAAGTGCTTTCCACAGTGCCCAGCATAGTATATAGCAAGCATTCAGTAAGTGTTTGAAATTAGTACTATTTGCATTTGTATTACTTTTTTTTTTTTTAACAAAATGATGTGAAAGGTTCTGAGTTTATTGGATGTTCATTCTATGGCAGGCACTGTTCTGAGCACTTATCTTTTTTTTTTAAATCTCATTTGATCACTCCAATGTCTTTACAAGGTAGGTACTATTATTATACTCACTTCACAGATTAAGGGAAAAAGCACAACTAGAGACAGGCTTTAAACAAAGTCATCCTGTTTCTGGAGTCTCTGCCCTTCCCCACCATCGTAGGCACAGGAGGGACAGGAAACAGGTGAAGACATCATGAACGAGAAGACATTGTCTCTCTTCACAGTGAGGGAGGAGAACACACTGGTCGTAAAAACACAGGAACAACAAGGAGGAGTAATGGATAACAAAGCCCATGACTTGTATGTCCAAGAATCTGGGGTTTTGAGGACGGAAGGAGGAGAGACCGCCTGCAAGTGACAGTGGGGAACAAGGCTTACAACACACAGAAGCATTTCAAGCATTTCCGACCAAAGGACAACATGAAAAAAATAACTTCAAATTTGGGCATAGAGTGAACTTGGCAGTTCCTTAGAATTCTGTCCTTGTCATTGTATTTATATCCCAGGGAGAGGAAGTTCTTGCAAAGCCCTGTCCTTTAGCTCAGTCTTGTTAAGGACTATACTGAGTTTAGGGGTGAAGGTATGAAGTTAACCAATGGGATACTGAGATGATTTTTGGACCCTCAGACCAGTTTCCAGGTGAAAGTATTATTTTAAAAACAAAGAAAACCGTCAAATTCAGGGACTTCACTAAAATGCAACATTTCTAATTCTATTTCTTTCCACAGCAGGTTCAAAAACAGATAGATGGAATGCTTTTCAAAACTAAGTAGACAGGCCTGGGCACAGTGGCTCAAGCCTATAATCCTAGCACTCTGGGAGGCTGAGAAAAGTGGATTGCCTGAACTCAGGAGTTCAAGACAAGTCTGAGCAAGAGCAAGACCCCTCTTTAAAAAAATGGTTGGTCTTATGGCAAGTGCCTATATCCCAGCTACTTAGTAGGCATAGGCAAGAAGATCACTTGAGACCAAGAGTTTGAGGTTGCTGTAAGCTATGACACCATGACACTCTACCATGGGTGACAAAGTGAGACTCTATTTCAAAAACAAAGCAAAACAAAACAGGGTGGCACCTGTGGCTCAAAGGAGTAGGGCGCTGGCCCAATATGCCGGAGGTGGCAGGTTCAAACCCAGCCCCGGCCAAAAAGTGCAAAAAAAAAAAAAAAAAAAAAAACTAAACAAACCCAAGTAGACGTAGATGAAGGATCAGCAAAGTAGAGCAACCCAACCAAATTCAGACCACCACCAGCATTTGTATGGCCTGAGCACTAGGAACAACTTTTACATTTTTAAATAATAGAAAAAATTAAAAGACTAATAATATTACCTAACATGACAAAATTATATGAAATTCAAATTGTAAATGAAAGAACTTAGAACACTTTAAACCTCAATTAAGGAAAATGCCATCCCACCTGCCCTCCCCCCCAACCGGAAAATTCTATTCTTTTTATTCCATTGCAAAATTGTATAGCTGATCATTATTATTATTATGTTTGGAATTTAATCAATAAGAAGTTGGAGGAAATTATTTTTTCTCCTTGTCATGCAATTACATATGAAGGCTTTCCAGAGAGTATCCAGCCACATATGTTTCCATTTTTTATACTTTTCATATTCTTATGTTTACCATTTAGCCTCAGAAGTTTAAAGAATATACTGCTGGCAAACTTGTTGACTCAATCCAAAACTGCTTCCTAGGTCCATTACATGATAAGTCTATTGTTACCTGTTTTCCTTCTTATCCCAACAAAAACATGTAACTCTTGTGGGAGTAGGAGAATAATGTGCAGAGAAAGTTTATATTGCTATAGTTATCATCACGTGAATGTTATGAGTATGCTCTGTGGATGTCTGTGTGTAAATGTAGCCATTTGATCATGTATTCATTCAACTCATAGACAGTTATTGATCACCTAATGTACACCAGACACTGTCCCAAGTGCTGAGGATACAAAGTTGAAAATACTAGTCATTGTGAAAATACTAGTCGTTGCTCTCAAGAAAATCATAGTCACTATTTTATTATAGTGGTAATTTTGATAGAATTTAGGAAGAACAAAGAATTTTCCTTTACGTGAATAGGCTCTCCTCTTTATCCCACTCAATTACGAGCTATTATTGGTTATAGAATTTTAATGTTTTATATAACAGGTGATAGAGTCACTGGTTTTCAATCTTGGCTGAAAAATTGGAGTGAGCAAATATGACATCTCTCTGCTACTTTTTACTCCATTGGAGTAAGTGTCTTGTGACCTCTGTCCCTCCTCTACTTACCCCCTATTGTGTCATTTAATTTGTTGGCACGCCATTGGGATAAAGTCATGTAAGTTCTGAGCCTTGGCCAAGCTGAAGTGAGCATTGTCCGTTATCATAGCAATTGTGTTGCTCATCTGTGGATTCAAGACCTGAAGCCATTTCCATATTTTTCAGTAGCTAACTGTTATCCTTTTCTTTCTAAATTGTCTCTGACATCAATTGCCCTGCAGGATTTCAGTGTGGGTTTGGGAGATTGAATAGCCAATGAATACGGGACATTCTTATAGCATGCAATCATAACTTGTATTTAGCTTTCATAACAGAATCCTATCCAAAACCATCTCAAAGACGCCAAAACCAATTCAAAACCACTTCCTAGGTCCATTGCATAACAAGTGGATATGTTCTTTCTCACCACATGATGAAGGGCACTAGGTAACTAGATGCCTCATCATATGAATGTGAAAGTATGTGTCTGCCTATTATGTCTAAGCTACAAAGATTTCTGGTTCCATGTTGTTTATTGAACATTTTTCTATTCACATTCATTACTCTTCCTCCTTTAACTCCTGGGGAGAGTGTATTGCTATCTCTCTTCCCTCACATCTTACAAAACATAACTCTTGTGGGAACAAGAGAATTAGGAATCTAAGGCTTTTACACAACACCCACAGATCAAGAAATAAGGGAGAAAGAAAATGAGTATTTAATGGTTGCACTGATAGAAACAAAGAAACCAGAGGGAGGACAGAGTTATTTTAACATTAAAAAAGGTTTTTCATTTCCCACCCTAAACTCTACGAAGGAGACTGGGTTTATCTCCCTTGGAAAGACCAAGGATTCAGGAATTCTGACTCAGTTCAGCAATCATCTGTTACCCAAAATGTCTCAGAGGCAGTGGTAGAGATTCTCTGTAAATCCCGAGTCCATGGAAAAGAAGAGTCCATTCCTTTCCTTTTAAATTACAAGCACACCCAGCTGAGGGCTCTCAAGTTGTAGCCAGTGCATTTTGTACAGACAGAAGGGATTGGAAGGAACGAATGAAAGAATAAATTAAAGACTGCAAGGGAAAAAAATTGAAGGAAAAACATAACAGAGAAAGGAAGTACACAGGGAGGTTGGTGTTACATTCATTCCAAGCAGCTGTCCACACTTTGCTCCACCCCACAACCTGATCAATGAAAAGATATTTCTTCAACTGTTTTTCATGGCCACTGAAACTGCTAGCATTATCAAAAATCCTAAAGGGTGTATTAGAACAGGGATGTATTTTAACTTGATGAAACCAGTCTGACGCCACTTTAGTAAGAAAGTATATGAAATGATTAACGAAGTTTATTTTTTCTTTCTTTTTTGAGATAGAATCTCACTATCTTGCCCTCAGTAGAGTGCTGTGGCATCACAGCTCACAGCAACCTCAAACTCTTGGGCATAAACAATTCTCTTGCCTCAGCCTCCTGAGTAGCTGGGACTACAGGTGCCTGCCACAACACCTGGCTATTTTTTTGTTAATTGTTGTTTTAGCTGGCCCAGGACGGGTTTGAACCTGCCAGCCTCAGTGTACATGGCCAGCACCCTACCCACTGAGCTATTAATAAAGTTTTGAGCTTGGGTTAAGCCTATTCTATACCCAACATCATCAAAGCTAGAGTCTTCAATCCAGTTCATGTGCATCCCACATCTCTGGAAAGACACAACCATGGTTTAACTTTCGTCATACTCTTTACATGCATTCTAGATTCCCCTGTCTCTCTCACCATCTCTCCGAACTTTGTCATCAGCAATCACCAAACTAGGCCATGTCTATTTGCTAAATAATTCTCATCTCTGTCCCCTTCCTTCTCGGCACACCGCCACTGCATCTATCTCGGCCATTCAATCCCTTTTCTGGATTTCTGATATAAACTAAGTGGTCTTATTCCTTGACTCTACTTAAAAGACACTCATCTAAATTGTAAATCTGAGCACATTACCTTGTTGTGCATCTTTCTTCAGGGCTTCCCACAGCCATTAGTATAAAATTCACACCTATCCCCTTTGGGGCAGTGCTTTTCCTTTGCAGCCTTTCCTGAAGAAACCATCTCGTGTCTTTACTTGCTTGGCAATAGTGCCATGGCTTCCAATATTCGAAGCTGTCTCATGCTTTTGCAGCTTTGTTGCAGTACTCACTGTTCTTGCCCATCTCATGAAACAAGTGTATTTATTTCATAAATGTAGGGACAGTGCCTCGTTTATCGTAGACATGACACTTAACATCACGTCTGGCACTTAGTAAAATGAGGCAAAAGATCGGTAACTTACAAAGCAAGCTGACATTTTCGAAAGGAAGGAGTGTTTGCTGGCTGGGTGCAGGTATCACAGTAATAACGACAATATATTTTCAACAGACCTAAGAAAACATAACAAGCCCCCAAATAGGGGCCAAAGCGAGAAGGCTAACGTGACTGATGGGCACAAGGGGAAAAAAAGTAATACTCAAAAATAGAATAGTGCATAATTTTTCAGAGGACTGGCCCTTATGTAAAGGGTGGCTCAAAAAAAAAAAAAAATTACCGCCCCACACAGGAGTCAAGAATACCAATTATTTTCCTCTTAAGTAGGGCCAGACCAACTCAACAGAAAACCAGAGAGGACGGGCGCTGCATTCCTGGAAGGAAGCCGCTGGTGCTGGTGCCATCTGCCTGGCTGCCGGAGGAGACATGATCCAGGAGCCACCCAGCTGAAGGCTGGTACACCACAGACAGACGTGCTTCTTGGAAAAGACCTCTGGCAATTAGGAATTCAAGCTTAGCCCCAACTTTTCAGATGAAGCCTTCTAATTTTCCTTTCTCCTCCCCTGGGCCTCTTCCAGGAAACCTGCCTTGTCCTCTGCTGTGGTTGGAAAAGATCAAATGTGCCTTTTACCGAAAAGGCAGGAGTTTCCTCTCCTCCCTGCTCCTTTGTGCATACCCACATGTGGCAGCTCATCCAGGAACACTCCTGGGGCCTGACATGGGGCCACCTCAACTCTGTGCCACTCTGAGTGTGGGACGAGAGCACATAAGGTCAAGGTAGAAGACCAGACCTGCTGGGCCAAGACAGCAAATGATAATAGAATAATGCAACCATGAAAAACGCCATGTTGAATAGAATTTTTCCGTGTATACTTTGAGCCAAGACAATATTTTGCATGCTTTTGTGCCGTTCCATTATGATCTCACTCATGTAACTAATTTAACTAAAACTTTACCAGAAGAACTAGACAAAGCCATAAAAAGCCCATAGCCTACTCTATCAACTGCAAACAAAAAGAAAAATCAGTTGTTGAAATGAGAACAAGAGATTTGACTACATCTTGGCACCTAGCCTGTTCTTCAATGTTCCAGCAAGGTTTCCAAGCTTATCCAGATGTTCTCCACCTGCTTTCCTTGGATAAACAGTACAACCTTCCAGTAGGTTTCTTCTACACACTCAGCTCCTCTAGTCTACTCAGTTGTACTTATAATCATTACAGCACAGAATGATTCTCTTTGACTTCCATCTCTCCCTCTCTCTCTTTTTCTCTTATCATCTTGGGAACTTCTGGAAGACAGAGATTTGTCCGCATCATCTCAATTTATCACCATCAGGTCACGCCTTCCTTCTTACTACCACTTCCCACACTTTTCACTGCTGGATATAAACTCATTATAACCAGGAGGCATAGTGCATTTCAGCACAAAGAAGACAATCCATAGATTTGGTTGCTTTTCTAATTTGGTTAAAACATTGCTCAGTCACATATTACCACGCCCAGTGTTTTGAGGTCAAGTGTAATTTTGGTCATTTTCAGCAGCTTCCTTTTTTCACATTAAGTTAAACCCTGAAGATGGAAGAATTTTTGCACAATCTTGTGCCAACCCATGAGAAGGCTACAAAAGTCCAGGTGTTATTAACACTAAATGTAATTTTGAACTTGGGACAGGAGCAACAATGTGGTTTAGGTCATTTCTCACTCAGGATGCTCACAGGAAAGTGTCTACAAAATTCGAGCAGTATCGCCAAGGAGGCTAGAATATCAGAGTGCTCCTGGAAGTGGAGAGTCCAGAGCACCACCCAGCACACTCATCAAAGGGACACATACAGTATTTTATAGACCAGAGAGTTCCTGGCCTAGGACCAACTCAATTTCTTTGACAGCTCCACAGTATTTTTAGCCATGGGGCTGACCAGTTTCCTTTCTGAATAATACTCCTCTTTGGCTTATTTAATTCTTGATTCCTTCTTCCTAATGTTAAATATTATATTACTGTGTATTGTCAAATCACTGCCACGTTTCTTGTGTTTCTGGTGCCTGTATCCCGAAAACTCTTCTCTCCATGGGCATGAGGATTAAAAGTCTTCAAAAAGTAAAAAGAAAAGACATGAACAGAACAGACATATTCCACTTTATTTTCTACCAGAGTTTGAGCCCTTCCAGCTTACCAGGCATCGTTAAGCACTTAGCGCATATTGTTGCATTTAATATCCCAAACTGTAAGCTTAGGTATCGGTTAGTATCTCCAGTTTTATATATCAGGAAATAAA
Organism: Otolemur garnettii; assembly: GCF_000181295.1. NCBI lineage: Eukaryota > Metazoa > Chordata > Mammalia > Primates > Galagidae > Otolemur > Otolemur garnettii. The sequence continues at coordinate 10,762,542 of NW_003852399.1, forward strand.
CAAAGAGAAACTGTCCCAAAGTCATCTGCCAGTACATGATCAAGCCATAATCTCAACCTAGGTCAGTGGGATTCCAAACTCTGCTACCACTCTTCAGTGACTTTGAGGTCTGCATCTTCATTTTCCTTTGCTTTCTCCAATTCCAGCCATGTTCATCCATTTCAAAAGAATCCTTGTCTAACAGAACTGTGTGTCACATAAGATCACAGAAATCACAGGGTTTCTTATTTCACAGATGATATAACTAAAACTGAAGGAAGTTAAATGACTCATAAAAGATGTCAGTTACTCTATGCCATCTCAAATGACAACTAGGTTTTTCTTGTCCTCCTGTTGTTCTGTTCTTGTGACAATACCATAGCCCTTATATTTGCATTATGCTTTTTGGATGAGCAGTATTTCTTTCCTTTACAGAAGCAGCTCTATTTTTGCAAAGGAGGATGAAACATCTCACAAGCAGAGATCCAAATTCAGCTAATCCTGGAATCACGCAGGGGTTAGGGACACCAATCCCCAACAGAGCTGCAAATCCATGTATAACTTTTGATTCCTCCAAAACTTTACTAACAGGCTCTTGTTGACTGGTAGCATTGCCAATAATATAAACATTTGATTCACACATAGTTTGTATGTTACATATATTCTATACTGTGTATTATTTTAAACCATTATGCGCATACCAGATAAACTAAATATTTCAGATGCTTAAGGCATCTTGGTCATGAAAGATGATAGGCTGCAGGCTGTTCCTCCATACTTTGGAAGTTACCCATAGGAATTCACTCAGCTGGTGGATGAGACTTAATACCAGCCAGGCCATGCTAGGCAAACTTCATATTGGGTCTATTTGTTTTGAAATGACCTCCCATCGCCCTTTATCCCTCCTTTGTCTCCTGCCATTCATCTTCTTCCCTGCTTTTCTACTCTCGGTCTATATAGTTTCTCATCAATTTGGCTGCCCGAGCATAAATTGTACCAACCTCCTTCTCCTCTACCTCCATCACCCACTCTCTTCTTCACTTCCCTGAATCCTCATTCCCTAAGGTAGATGATCTCACTCGAGGTCTTGGGACCTTTATTGTTTCTTTCCTTCTCTTCCTCTACCCCTTTCTATATTCTGAGAGCACCCATGATCTTTCAATACCTTCCTTGACCTGTCCCCTGCAGAAGAATTCCACCAGAATGGAGCATTGCTGTAATTTGGGGACCTTTCCAGTACCTCTTGTCCATGACTACATCCATTAACTCAAAACTATCTGAATACCACTCCTTCAAGTCTTGCTGTGTCAGGTGGTTAGTGAGCAATACAATTAATAAGCTCATCCCTGCCCCTGCATGAGCTTCCTAATGTGTCAGCCCACAGTAACCAAATTCAAAAGCACGTGTGTACAGAAGACCCTCTTTAGGAATCTTTTAAGGACAGGTGGCAAAATAGGTTCTTCAAATTCCATAATGCAGACCAATCCTACTGACATCCTTGATCTTTGAAGTGAAACTCATTCATCCAAGTCTTGCTAATTACCACTTTATTCCATATCATGTTCATTACTTGTTTCTAAATACATGGTTTATAATTTCATTAGATGGTCTGAATACTTCATTTGTCCTTTATTTATAGGATTTATTCTTAATTTAAAAAGGGATACGAGCTAGTTTTAACAATCAAATCTAAGAACACTGAAGAAAAAATTAGCAATCTCACTCCATCCCATGTGGTCTATCCCACCAACCATAAATAATGAATGTGAACAGTTTAGGATGTATTCTTCCACCCCATTCTCCATGGTCCAAAAAGTTGCATTGAAAATAAAAGAATATGCTCACTCAAAGATATACACACATATAAACAAAGTATATTGTGTTCCAGACACAGGATCATTTTATGCATATGGGTCTTTGCTTCCTTTTGTTCTGAATAGCATATCACGAACATCCTCTGGTCATCATGTTCTCTGTTATAGAGCAATATAATCTAGTCGACTTTCCTACTATTAAAAGATATTCAGGCTGTTCCCAGTTTTATTGCCACTATAAATAACAATACAGGAAATATCACTGAATATAGCTTTACATTTTAGTGGCTTTTCAAACTGTAAGATGTATTCCTCAAATTGGAATTACACAGGTCAAAGAGTATGTACATTATTTTCCTGAAAAGGGGTGCTTAGAACAATTCACACTCTCATTGACAATATCTGAGATCGTCCATATGCCTAGGCAGCTTACAGTATGATTTTAAAAATTCATAAAATATTATTTGTGTATATATATGTATATACACACAATGTATGTATATGGGCTTGTGTCTAATACAGTTATACCTTTAAAATGAAGGTACAAAGGTAGAAAGAATGAGTTCAGTTGGTTCGGGCCCAACTTTAAAGATGTTTATCCTAACATTTTTACACTTGATCTTAGCCAAAAGGCTGAGAAGCGATATCCTAACATTTTTATACAGGTTAAAAATGATTTTAAATAGTTCCTATGATCCTTCTTGGAGTGTGAATGTGAAGTAGGGACATTTTAGAAAAGATAAATGCATTTTTTAAGAAGGGTGTGGAAAGAGGGAGGGTAGTATTATTGCCAGGAAAATTTCAAGAAGACTGCTTTGATTTGATACAGGTAGATAAATAATTTAACTGGTTAATTCACTTTACTGGCAATCTATGCAGCCACTTGTTCCCTACAGCAGCTCAGAGTGCACGTTAGAGCCAATGCAGTGTATGATTAATAACGATGATGGACACAGTCACAGTTGCTAGCACTGACTGAGTGGAAGGAGTTGGCTGCTCTTCTAAGTGCCAAATCCAGTTCCCTGATACCACTGTCCACTGCACCACCAACACCTGCAAATTGCCTGTGCTCTCTGGATTGACACTTGGTTCAAATCACATAAATGAACTGATGGTGTGGACCACTGGGAATTAAGTTTGAGTTTGGCACATTCTGCCTACATCTCCACCTTGCTGGCCCCAGAGTCTCCCTCTCACCCACATTGTTCCATAGAAACCACTAGAGAAATTCACCAGGTGCCCAATGCAATAAGCACTGTCTGCAGTTTTCTCTCCGTTTACATCAATCTTTATAAGCAACTTTCACTTCTGTTAGCAAGCATGTTAATGCTTCCTCTTGCCTGGTTTTCCTCCATTTCTCCTTCTTTCTTTCTTTCCCCCTCCCCATTATTCTCTTTAAAGCCTGGTTCCTCAAAGATTCTGAATTTAAATATTTTATCCCTCTTTGGAAAATCCAATTCATATCCATGAAATCAACTACAATCAATCAGGGGTCCTCAAACTTTTTAAACAGGGGGCCAGTTCCCTGTCCCTCAGACCATTGGAGGGCCGGAGTATGGGCCCTGGGATGAGTCAGCTGCTAAGCAGGACAGGTAGCAGTGGCAAAAACACCCAGCAGGCTGGATAAATGTCCTAGGCTGGCTGCATGTGGCCCATGAGCTGTAGTTTGAGGACACCTGATGTATGGGTTTCCAATAGATGAAACTAAAACTCCGGGCCTAAATCATTTCTGAGAACCATATCTTTTTTTCAACTACCTAGCAGAGGCACTAGATATACACTTGTCTATGATTAGAACATAATATCTTCCCCTTTAAGGAAACACTGACACCACCACATGCTTCTTATTTTATTTTCTCTGCCAACGTTGCACCCACATTCTCTGCATATCATGACTTATCCAGCTGACACTCATACAACAAATCCAAGAACATCATCCTAAATACCTCCTTTCCCTCCACATCCAGTAACAGTAGAAGTCATTCATCGAACTTTGATGTGGAGTCATATTATTTTCATATTTTTGATCCATTTCATTAAAAAGAGTCTTGCAAAATAGCAGCTATGATTCCCCACTTCATGGATGATAAAACTGAGGATAATAGATATTAAGCAACTTCCGCCAAGTCATACAGGTAGTACAAAGCCATCATGGTATTTAAATGAAAGATAATCTCACTGAAAAACCCAGGTATTTTCACCTACACCTTGCAGCTTCTCACCCAGTGCTGGTACTGGTAGTATTCTTAATAGCATGCATTGAACTGTCAGATACTCATACCTTTTCACAAATGATTTTATTTAATCCACACAACTACCCTATGACTAGGTAGTACTACACATATCTCATTTTACAAATGAGGAAACTAAAACTCAGGGAATTTTACAACTTGCCTTTCATGAATGACTCAAACAGAGAAGCTAGAAAGTGGTTTTGGTAAGACTCAAAAAACTCTCAATTTCTGGGATTTTCATCCCCTAAAAGCACTCAAATCTCCACTGCTACCACCCTGGTCCAAACCCTCATTACTCCTCCCTGCGCTATTTGCCTCTTCCTTCTCTATTCCCCTGAACCAACTCCACTCCATACACGGCTCCTTTATTAGCACATAAGACATTTTTTCCTAGCTGTTTACCTGTCAAAGGCTTCATAAGAGCAGATATTTAATCTTATTCATCTCTTCTTCCATCTGAACATCAATACATTCTAGATAAATGGATAAACACTTGTATAGCTTCCCCAGTCATCAAGATGGCTTGTTGATGAACAAATCTCTAAGTATCATCTTAGCCACCCATGGGCAGAGAGACAGATGGATGGGGAGGGGAGGCGAAGGATGGGTGGAGGGAGGGTGATTGGCGGGATCACTCCTATGGTTCATCTTATAAAGGTACATGTTAATCTTTCTAAATGTAAAATATAAATGTCTTAACACAATAACTAAGAAAATGACATGAAGGCTATTTTAACTAGTTTGATGAAAATATTTCAAATTGTATATAAAAACAGCACACTGTACCCCATGACTGTGTTAATGTACACAGCTATGATTTAATAAAAAAATCAAAAAAACAAAGTCTTTAATAGACCAAAAAAAATAAAAAAGAAAAGAAAAGAAATGAAATCAGTACGCTAACACCAACACAGGCTTCTTCTTTGATTTTCTCTGCTAAGTATTTGGCAAAATGTTCTGCAATTAAGACAAAGGTGTAGTCAAATGGAACACAGGGTTATTATTTGTTTCTTTGATTTAAAACACCATAAGGAGTTGTATCTGAGTGTAGACAAGGAAAGAATATGTTTCTGTATCCTATAATCACACCTAAACCCACATCTACCATTAACAATAATGAAGCTATCTCCTGTCATTAAAACTTAAACCATGCCATATCATATGATGTGGACATATTGTGTATGGTGTTATGTGGTTTTAAAAGTGATTTTTGTTTGACCACAATTTTCAGAGATGTCAACTTCCTATGAATCAGTATGATGGTGGGAACTTAAAAGAAGTTTTTAACTTTTAGAAGAGTAGGCCATTACCTACCCAAACACCCAAATTTGTAGCCACAAAAAACTGATTCCTTAGCAGAAGACATGGTTTCCTTCCCACAGACATGAGCTGAGCTGGCCTGGACATGGTAAATCTAGAGAACCAATGAGAAAAAGGAAAAAAAAAACCTGGGTTTCCCCCTAACATGCCAGGAAAGAGACAGTGGTGAGACTAAGTACATTGGAATTTTTCAGGACAATAGTCCATTTAAAATCTCAACCTATCCTTAAAAAATGCTAGGTTCTAGCTAGGCATTGTAGTAGGCACCTGTAGTCCCAGCTACTCAGGAGACTGAGGCAAGAGAACTGCTTAAGCCCAAGAATTTGAAGTTGCTGTGAGCTGTGATGCCATAGCATTCTACCACGGGTCACATAGTAAGACTCTGTCTCAAAAAAAAAAAAAAAAGAAAGAAAGAAAATGCTAGGTTCTATTCCTCTTATTATCTTAAACTTTCCTGGCTTCTAAAGATGGCAATTAAAAAATAATACATCCAGTCTTACTTACTTTGCATGAAAAAAAATTTGCTCTACTCAGATAAAGATGGAGTACCTTATCCATGAAAAATACCACTAAAGTTTTATTTGCTGAGTAATCTTTTTCTATTTCAATGAAAAAAAAAAGCTTTACAGATTCTGACATGCTATGAGTTAAATACAATTTTTCTATCTTAAAGTACATAAGATACTTTATTCTTCATTATCTCTATCTTTTAAACACATTCTCCTTAGTAAAGTATCATAAGAATGGAAAAACAATTATCCAATGTACTCAACACTAATATGAAATCAATATATAAACAACTACTCACCCACACAAAAGAAAAACACAAGTATATGGTAGTAGAGGGGGAGGCGGAAGTAGGAAAGGGGAGTAGACAGGTGATTGGTGGGTTCTCACCGAATGTGCACAGTTGTGAGGGTGTTAAGCACACTCTCTGGGAGAAGGGCTCAACTACAACTTGAACTTTACCCTAGAAATAAAAATAATGTAATGTAGACATTTGTACATATTAATCTGAAACTAAATAAATATTCTCATTGTTACTGAAATGAAAACTGACTTTTACTTTTAAGCTGTCTTCCACCAAGTTGCTAAAAACAAGAATTAGACAGCGTCTACCTCAGCAAATCAGATAAACAAAATAGTCAAAGAGAGTGGCCAGGAAGTTAGGCGGTTTCAAATATGACTTACCCTGATGTGGTAATCTGGGGAAACTCAGGACAATGAATGCTTGGGGGCTGAGATTTACCCTTGAAATTCTGGGTCAATGAAATCGTCGGCCTGAAGGTCACTAGTGGAGCTTAGCTATGCCTGGGAAGCCAAAGTATTGTAGCCATGAAGAAAAACATTTCTTAATATGTTCTTTGTTTTAGAGGCTTGCCACCTGTGTGTAATTTTTTATATACCACAATATGCAAAACATAATGAAATATCCTAAACAGAAACACAACTGTAAGATGTGCAACTTGAAGAAGCTTTTGTAACCTAACCCCTGAGGCCTTGACTCTGTCCATCAGTATAAACCAGATACTTGTTCTCTGACTATCCCTTCTCTGCAATAATGACAACCATTTCTTTTGACTGGCCAATTCCTGACAACTGCCCCTTAAAATTCTGTCATCAGCCAAGTGTTTTTCTTCTTCTAGTCTTCCTGCATCCCTGTTTTAGTTTATTCAAGCTGCTATAACAAAATACCAAACTGGGTGACCAAATTTTACTTTTCACAGTTCTGGAGGGCGGGAAGTCCAAGGCAAGGCACTGGCAGATTTAGTGTCAGGGAAGGGCCTATTCCTCAAACATGGTGATTGTCACTATATCCTCACATGGCAGATGGGGCTAGGCAGCTCTCTGGGGCCTCTTTTACAAAGGCACTAATCCTTCTCATAAGACCTGATTACCTCCCTGAAGCCCCAGTTCCTACTACCATTACCTTAGGGGTTAGGATTTCAATTTATGAATTTTGGAAGAATATGAACATTCAGACCACAAGAACTCCGTGAATCACCTTTTTCATAACATAGAAAATAACATGCATCAAAATACACTTATGTAAATGTAACATCCCTCAGTATAAAATCAATGGTTTCTTATTACCTACCAAATAAAATCCATGTCCCTAGATAGAGTCCAGGTCCAATCTCTATAACCTGGTTAACACCATGCTTAGCAGGAAATTTATATTCATATATTTAAAAGACAAGAAAAGCTGAAAATCTAAGATCCATTTGAAGAAGTTACAAGTATAGACTAAATGTCAAGTGTACAATAAAGAAAAATAATGAGATGAAAATTAATGGGGAAGAAAGTGTACAGTAAAGGACAATGAGCAACCCAAAGGCTAGTGCTTTGGAAAGACTAATTGAAATCACAAGCCTTTAGTGAGGCCAATTAAGAAAAAGGAGAGAAAAGGCACCAAAAAACACAACAGGGAGAAAAGGGAACAATCATTACCCCTTCAGACATTTAAAACGTAATAAAGGACATTACATAGATGCCAAATAAAAGGCACAGTGTGTAGTTAAGTTTAAATTTCAGATAAACAATGAATATCTTTAGTATAAGTATGTTTTTCCCAAATATTATTTATCCGATATAGATCCGAGTAATTTAAATTTTTTAAAGAAAATAAAACCATAATTAAAAACCATCCCATACCAAACTAAAAATACTCCAGGTCTATATGGACTCACTGAGAATTATATTCAACATTTAAGAAATAAGCTGTACCAATATCACATAAAAACATTACAGAGAACAGGAGAATAAGCAAATGCTTCCCAATTCATTTTATGCTACAAGCATAAACTTGATAACAAGCCAGACAGAACATTACGAGAAAAAGAAATCTGCTCAGTTTCACATATTAAAGTAGTACAAAAGATACATGATCCATAAAGATTAAACAACACAAGAATATTGGGTTTATTCTAGAAATGAAAGGTTAGTTGAACATTTTGAAATCGGTCCATGTTATTCACCACATTAACAAAACAAAGGAAATGTTATATGACCTTATTAGACACAGAAACAAGTATGTGATAAAGTCCATTTCATCTATGGTTGTCTTGCCCATACTTTGTTCTGACAACAGTGTGTGTTAAGTGATCAGAAGCATATGTGATATTTGAATTTCCAATTTTAGACTCATTCCACGTGGAAATAATGTCAAGTAAATAAAAGCTGTGGAAATAGTTGCACTCTGTTGTATATAAATCCTTTGGAGACTCATGTTTATATTTCTGGAATCACAAGAATGTGTTAAAATAGGAATGGTTTTGTCCAAGGAAAATGGGGTGACATTCTCTAAAAAGATAATAATATGTTTATTCTGAAAATTAGCACATGGTGATTAACCTCTGACTCATGTCAACAACATTATAAAGAAAAAAGCCCCATGCAAATAAAGTGAATAGTACATTGGGTGGAACAAACTGTGCTTTAGCTGTTTCTGCCCAGTTAGAGGATTGAGAGAGGTAATGGGAGACTCAGATGTAAGCTCCCAGGGCTTGCGGGTTATGAGTAAGACGGACTTCCAGCCTTCATGCTCAGCATACAGGCTGGGTTGGTCCATCAGCACAAATAAACCAAACATACCAATGCCCATGTTGTCATGTCTGCTGTTCCCAGTGGTCTTTCTTGCATGGAAGGAAATCTCAAGACTGATAAGAAAGCTCCCTCCCCGAGTATGGTGGTTTTTGAAGATTGGTTTGGGTTGCTAGCAATTAAGGCAGAATTTTGCTTTGGTTGTTTTTGGTGGAACTTGAGCCCACCTAAGGGTTTAGAAAGATAAATAAATAAGAGACTCAACGTACATTTTTAGAAATAGAGAAAGTGGCTCTTTCTACATTATTAATATCGCATTGTACACTAGACTTTGTATTTAAATTTTAAAATTTAATTTGATGTTCTGAGAATTCTTTCCTTTGAGGTGAGAGCCTCAATTATAGTGTTCCTGATGCCCAGGACTTAAAGTTGAATGAGTAAATGCAAGTTCAATATTAGGAATGATGTTAAGCCTTTCAGCCTTTATGTTAAATATATGGCTGCAAAGATTGAAAGGAGCAGGGAACTTTTAAGGGAAATTAAGTAGAGGTGAAGAAGATGAAGTTGAAAAGTATTGGGCAGGGTGTGGCAGCCTTACGTGCCAGAGTTTAAACTTTAATCTACTCTAAACAACACTCCCAGTTCAAAAAGCTTCCACGGCCCAGCATTGCCTATTGTAATGCTTTTCAAGATCCCTAAATCAGAGCCCAGGAATTACAGAAAGGTAACATAGGGTCCCAGGAATGGCATGGATGGGGAGGGCGGGAAGTGTGTGTGAGCTAATGAAAAGACCAGTTGTATGTTTCTGACTGCTCACTCCTACTGCAACCAGAATAGTCACATGTTTATCAATTTTTACTGCATAGTATTCTCATCGGAGCAAAAGCAGCTCACTTCCTTGACTTGAAAACCACTGAACATTTAGTATTACTCTATTCAGTGGTTAGGGAGAGACTGCACACACATTTAATAAACTATAGCAATGGTAGAAAAATGTGAGGCCAGTAGCTTAAACACAGATAAAGTGACAGATGAAGAGCAAAGTGGGCTTGATACCCCCGATCCTGCTCCCTCCTCCTCAAAACACAGGAAGACTATATCTCCCAGCCTTCTTTGGCCAACTGAACGTAGACAGCAGTGATATATACTATTTGCAGGTCTGGCTGTAAAATACTTTGTCTCTTCTTCAACATTTCTCATCCCTCATCTCTCCGTCCCTATCTTCTGGCTGTCACTGTGAAATGAGGACATGGTGGAGGCTCAAGATGGCGAGTCCCCAAGTCTCTACTTACAGAAAACCTCCCAGGACTGCCACTGGCTCAGGAGCTTCCATGTTTGACTTTTTGCTCACAAGCCACCAATTTTACGCTAATGTTAAGAGTTTAACTGTTACTACAAGATAGGCCAGTCTGCTATCCTCCATAAATACAGCGGAAGTCCAGCACATTCTATCCAGTGTAACTGACATCTGCGGGATCATTGCAGCACTCCTTTCTCAGTAGAAAAAATAAGTTCAAGTCACACTTATCATAAGGAAAAGAAACTAATGGTCAGAAAATAGCAACAGTTAAATTTTTTCTTTTATATATTTTATATAAAATGCCTTAATTTATTTTTAAATAAGATAAATGTGAAAATATGAGGAAAGAAGTAAAAGATTGCTTTTACCCATTGCTGTGTTTTTAAATGGAAAAAACATACCTATATATTTGTCTTTTGTAATAGTAAACGATACAATTGCAGTTTCTGTTTTTCTAGCCTTCGCTTTTTTTTCTTTGTTTGAGACAGAGTCTCGCTCTGTGCCCTGGGTAGAGTGCCACGGAGTCATCACAGTTCACAGCAACATCAAACTCTCGGTCTCAAGGGATCTATGCTCTTGATTCAGCCTCCCAAGTAGCTGAGATTACAGGTGTGCACCACCATACCTGGCTAGTTTCTCTATTTTTAGTAGAGATGGGGTCTCACTCTAGCTTAGGCTGATCTGAACTCCTGAGCTGAAGCAATCTACTCACCTCAGCCTCCCAGAGCGCTAAAAATATAGGTGTACTTGCACCCAGCCTTATAGCCTTAACTGTATACAAATTTTTCAATTATGTTTTCAAACTTAATTTTCTTTACATATTCATGCTCGATAGATAATATAGACTTTTTTGCCAATATGTTCTCTGACAGTTGATGAAAGACCATGTTTTATTAATTTTAATGTCATAAAATTTCTTTCACATGAAACAGAAATAGATACACAAACAGCTACGAAAATTCTTAAACATAAATCTAAGCCTGGCAAGGTTTCATAAAAATTCCATTTCATAATGAATTCCAGAAATCCATACTGTCCGTCCATATCTTTGTTTCTTTGGTATCAATTATAGTCACTTTGTGTTCACAGTCAAGAAAGTTCCCCTAAAATACTTTCACTAAACTTTGTGATAAATTTCTGTAACATTTAATAAAAACTTCTTATGTTTTTTTTTTTTTTTCCTGCATTAGGACTAGTGTCCATCTATGGGTGAAAATAAACAGGACATTTAGATATTATCTTCTTATTTTTTATTTGTTTGGGCCAGGGCTGGGTTTGAACCCACCACCTTCAGCATATGGGGCTGGCACCCTACCCTTTTGAGCCACAGGCACCACCCTATCTTATTTCTTTTGACAATGTAAAACCAGTATCTTTTATTATTCATCAGGGCATTTTTTCCTAATTTGATTCTTTTTTCTACATGTATATAATATCCAATCTTTACATTCTGAATAGCTGATATCATTTTCCACTATTTCTAGGTACCAGTCTTCAAACAAGTTGCAAGCTTGTTCCCAGTATAACTGATGCTGGCTGCTTGCAAACATTTTTATTTTTGGTTAATATTGCCTACAATTTCACACCAGAAAAAAATATAATTCGGAAAAGGAAAATCACATACAGTCACCTTTGTTTATCTCAAGTGCATTGTTTAAATAAAGAGATACATACTGCTGTGGGGGTTGGAAATATAAACTGTACTGGCATCAAGTTTGAAGAATTCTGAATCAGAAGGAACTTTCTCTCAAAATGAACATGGCAACTGAGTCCACAAGAGCTGAAGGCCAACTGCATAGCTGGGAGTTGTCTCAATTAACTACCACAGAGAATCAATGTTTATTAAATAAGTAATCTACAAGGTGTAATTTGAAACTTGTGTACATATTTTTAAAACTCAGCTACAATTGAAGAAATTGTTTGGCAATTAGACCAAAGAAAGACTTTTTTCTCTAACAGTACTTGAGAATTTCTGGGCATGGTGATTTAAAAGGAGATCAAATTTTAGCTAGTTTCATTATGTTTTTTAATTCTCTGTGGGTAAGGCACCCCTTAACCCCCTGGCAGTTTCCATTGCCCGGCCTTTGGCTGAGACACTGAGGACAAGTATATCCAATTCCTGCTCAAGTAGAATGGACAGTCATGTAAGTGTCCAACTATTGGGATGGACAATAAGCAAACCTTCACCCCCAGCAGACACAGAAAGGGGCATAGAAATAGGCCACTGCTGGTGCCTTTATTGATGCCTTTCAGCCTTTTCATCACAGTTTTGCAGATATTTCTATGACTGTGCATTTCCGCAATAGTCCTGGTTTCAATATTTTCCTGAGAAGAGAAACATTTCCAGTAATCCCTGACCTGTAAGGGCCCATTTCCACAGTATTTAAGGCTATTTTCTAACAACGGATTGTGGCCATCTTCCTTAAACAGAGCCCTATTCCCACACCTTTGCTGGCTGTAAAAGGCCATCTCAGACATAAAATGTGCCTTTTGGTCAGACAGAAACCACCTTTGTGGGTCAAGAAATAGGAACGTCCTCTTGATGCAATTTAACCTGTGTGTCTATCCCAAAGCTAGCACAACTCAACAAGAAGGCAGAGCAACCACTTAACCAATGAGAAGGCAAGAACCAAAGAAAAACCAAGACCAGCTGGGTCTTGGTGGAAGAAATTCTAGAAAGTTTGATGAAGTAGAAGCTGGAATGGCTGCAATATGCACAATGTCTCTTTTCTCTCTGGTGAAAATGCTTATGCTTAGTTTAAACAAGCTCTTCTAAAGACTTCCAGTTTCACCTCAGAGTTTCTTCTATTTTTCTTCTACCCCACCCAGCCACCCCAGCTAGTTAAATCCTCCTGCAAATAAAATACTTGAACAGTTGTTCTCAACCATCTTCTCTCAGCCATTATGATTTCATGCCAGCTCCCTGACTATGATCATATTGATCCATGTACCAGTGAAACAAAGCTTAGAAAAGCCCAAGACCTTGAGATATCCACCTCACAGCTCATTTTGACAGATTTTTTTTAACTCAGTTTGCTTCCTTTTCCAAACAAGAATATCTTCAACTTCAAGTCCAAATTCATAGACTTGCATGGTAATTTCCCTGGAATTAGTCTCGGTACCAAGTTCCCCCTCCTGCCACAACACAGCGACCACCAGACCCTTCCTCAGTTAAGAGGACAAATTACTGACTTCTAAAGCTCAGCCTAGTGCCCCAGCGCAGTGTGGTGTGACTGCCATCTGCTGGCGTGGGGCTGACATGACAGGATGGACCACCGTGTACTTCGTGGCAAAGCAATCAGGAAACGCTTGGAAAACAAAAGCTTTCTCTGGAGAAATGAAGAACAGGTTTCTTTCTAAACTTTGTCTATATTTAACACCAAAAAAAAAAAATCTTTACTCTGGAAAAGCTAAGAAAGAGTAGAAAATTGGTTTACGGCAGACTTCCAACTGCTAAACACAGTGAGGAAATGGGGTTATCAACTACAAACCTCATTACCAGAGCAGAACCCATTAGCATTAACTGAGAAGCCAAACCTCATTGACTCTGATACGGTGTCCCTACCTTTCCAAGCCTGTTGTGTGAAGATGTTAAAACCAATAGCAGGTTGAGGCATCTTCCTGAAGGTACGTACTAACAATGACTGTAATCTCTTTTTCTTTAAAAGAAAAGTTCTTGTTTTTCTGGAACCCAAACGACCAAAACTTAAGCATTGACATTTGGAGCATGAAGGCTTTTTTTTTTTTTTTTCCATTATAAAAGCTATGCCTCCAGGCTTAAGAATAAGAATCATGCACAAAAAATGTTTACACAAGCTCGCCCTTGAAATCAGAGCCAGGCACTTTTGCTCAATCCCCACATTCTTTCCAACACTTATCTTCAGGATTTGTGGAACTGCACAATTCATGGCAATGAAAGCCAGTTTCCTATTGCAGACTTCAGTGGGTGTTGCCACTTATTTCCACGTCAAAGAATGGGACCTTGTATAATTGTGAATAGACAACAACAGGGAAAAATTTCCCATAGAGAACACCCAGCTGGAAGAATAAAACCAAGCTCCTTGAAAGGACCTCATTCATTGTGGAAACAACAAATCCAACACTGAAGGCACTGTCCACCGTTAACACAAATTTCTTCATTAAAGGCATGGGCCCCAAAACACATTTCAAATTTTATAAAACCAAGGGCATATAATAACTACTATATTTTATACTTATACGAATACAATTTTTCCCATCCCCAAAGCCTATTTCCTTGCCTATCTTAGTAACTGGACACACATCTGCTCAGCTGCTCAAACCCCAAACCCCAGATGTACAAAACCATCTTGCAAGGTCTGAGTCCTCACTCACTACCTCTGATTCCCTTCCATGTCTTGGCAGCCCTGCATCAACATCCACAGCTTCCAACATCTCTCTATATCCACAGGGACCATTGTAGTCCAGCCCACTATTATTTTTCCTTGTGAACTACAGCAACAGTCTGCTAAATGATCCCTGCATCCCTTTGGCCCCTTCATCTTCAATTTTCAGCAGCACAGTTGGAGTGATATTTCTGGAATACAAACCTCCAGGGCTGACCCAGAAAAATAAAACTCAAGCTCCATGGCAGGTCTGCAACCCCTTCCATGACCTGGCCTCCACCTACTCTTCACGCCCATCATCATCCTTTCTTTCCCTCATGTATTATACTGCAAACGCTCTGACCTTCACTCTGTTCTTCCATCCTTTCTAGGTTGCTCCCACTTAGGAGTCTGGATTTGCTCCTTCCTCTGCAGAGCACCAGGTTTTGCATGCCCAGCTCCTTCTTTTCATTCCATAGTCACAGAGAAGATCACTGCCTCACCTTAGCGTACCTTCCCAACCACCCTGCTACTCCACAATCTGTTTTACCACTTCATATTGCCTACCATGTCAGTGATTATCTCGTTCCTTATTTTCCTTTTTTAGTTATTACCTCTGCTCTAATATTAGAATGCAAACCCATGAGAACAGGAGTCTTGCTATCTTATTTGACATTGTGTTGCCAATATCAGACATGATCCATAATAAGTACTTAATACATACATGGTAAAGGAGTGAATGTGTGTACACACCATGCATCTAATTTCATTTTCCCATAATCAGAGTTTTATCTTATAAAGAAGAATAACTGACACTTTTCTAGAATAAATCTCAAATTGGTTAGTGCATGTGAGTTTGAGTTCTGATATCAGCAACTATTGGTTGGTATCTTAGATCAGGATACCCTGCACATCAAACTATCAAACCCTGAGAGAGGATTCATGTGCAACTGAAACATGAGGTCTCATTCTTGCCATACTTCACTTAGGAGAATAATCTCCAGATCCTTCCAGGGTGTTGCAAAAGCTATTAATTCATCTTTTTTTTTTTTGTGGCTGAGTAGAATTCTATGGTGTACCTATACTACATTTTATTAATCCATTCATAAATTGATGGGTACTTGGGCTGATTCCACATCTTTGTAATTGTGAACTGTGCTGCAGAAGATATATGAGTCCACATATCTTTTTGATAAAATGACTTCTTTTCTTTTGTGTAAACACCATGTACTCACCATAATAGGAACCAACCAATGAGCACACAAGTGCACAGAGGGAAGGAAATAAAACTCAGGGGAAATCAAGGAGGGGAAAGGAATAAACCAACCCAACTGGTGCCATGAACACTATTTGGGTGATGACACACCTGTAGCCAGGACTCAACCATAACAAAAATGATCCGTGTAACCTAAAACACGTACAAGGAATCAAAAGAAACAAAGAAGGAAGCCAAGCAAGGGTGTGACTTCAGGCAAAGCGCCTGAAGAGGAAAATGAGTCCAATCCCAAAGGGGAGCACTAGAATAGAAGTTTCCCCTCAAAATCATCCCAATTTGAGGCAAGGGAGCTAGGATTTCATAATCCAGTGCTGGCAGGCTCAGGCTAAGGGCCTCCAGAGTGGGGACTATAAACTTCTAGGCCCTGCTTGCAGGCAATGCTACTCTGGCAGCACCCAGCTGCCCCAGTCCATAGCAATCTGACCTGGGGAATGTGGGATCACGTTTCTTAATTTTTTATTCTTAAATCATAAAGACATATATCATGTATATATTAATGCATTTATGGGGTACAATGTGCAGATTTCATATAGAATTAGGAATGCTTACATCACACTGGTTAATATATACCTCATCTCATTTAATTATTATATTAAGACATTTATACTCTATACTAATAGATCCAACATGTATCCTTGCATTATGCACCATAGGTGTGATCCCACCATTCACCCTCCCTTGATCTGACCTCCCCACTCCCCCTTCAGCCCCTCTTCCTCCCTCCTTCATCTTGGGCCATAGTTGTGATTTATTCTTCATATGAAAGTGTGAGTCATTGTAAATTGGTTTCATAATAATACTGAGTACATTGAATATATTTTCTTCCATTCTTGAGATACTTTACTGAGTAGGATATGTTCCAGCTCTATCCATGTAAACATAAAAGAGGTAAAGTCTTCATCATTTTTAAGGCTCCATGGTGTACATATACCACAATTTATTAATCCATTCATGGGTCAATAGGGCACTTAGGCTTCTTCTATGACTTGGCTATTATGATTGAGCTGCAATGAATAATCTGGTGCAAATGTCTTTGTTATAAAGTGATTTTTGGTCTTTTGGAGATACACCTAGTAGAGGAATTGCAGGATCAAACGGGTCTACTTTTAGATCCTTGAGTATTCTCCATACTTCTTTCCAAAAGGGACGTACTAGCTTGCATTCCCACCAGCAGGGCAGAAGTGTTTCTTTTTCTCCACATCCACGCCAACATCTGTAGTTTTGGGATTTTGTTATGTGAGCCACTCTTACTAGAGTTAGATGATATCTCAAAGTGATTTTGATTTGCATTTTGCTGATGATTATAAATGATGAGCATTTGTTCATGTGTCTGTAGGCCATGTACCTATCATCTTCAGAGAAGCTTCTGTTCAAGTCCCTTGCCCACAATGAAAAGGGATTGCTTGTTCTTTTCTTATTAATAAGTTTGCATTCTCTGTGGATTCTGGTTATCAAACCTGAAGCATAACCTATCAGAAGCATAACCTGCAAATATCCTCTCCAACTCTGAGGGCTGTCTGCTTGATATATTTACTGTGTTCTTGGCTGTGCAGAAGATTTTTAGTTTGATCAGATCCCAGTAATGTATTTTTGGTGTTGCTTCAATTGCCTGGGGAGTCCTCCTCATAAAGTATTCTCCCAGGCTAATTTCTTCAAGTGTTTCTCCTGTACTCTCTCCAAGAATCTTTATAGTTTCATGTCTTAAGTTTAAATCTTTTATCCAGTGAGATTCAATTTTTGTTAATGGTGAAAGGTGTGGGTCCAGTTTCAGTCTTCTACAAGTCGCCAGCCAATTCTCCCAGCACCATTTGTTAAATAGGGAATCTTTCCCCCAATTTATATTTTTGATAGGCTTATCACAGATCAAATCACAATAAGTGTCTAGGTTCATCTCTTAGTTCTCAATTCTGTTCCACACATCTACCTCTCTATTCTTGTGCCAATACCATGCCATTTTGATCACTATAGATTTATAGTATAAATTGAAGTCTAATAGCATGATTCCTACTGATTTGTTTTTATTTCTTAGTAATGTCTTGGCTATTCGAGGTTTTTTCTGGTTCCATATAAAACAAAGTACTATTTTTTCCAGATCTTTAAAGTATGCTGGTAGTGCTTTGATAGGAATTTTGTTAATTTTGTAAATTGCTATGGGTAGTAGGGACATTTTAACAATGTTGATTCTTCCCAGCCATGAGCATTGTACATTTTTCCATTTGTTAACATCTTCAGTTATTTCTTTTCTCAGAGATTCATAATTCTCTTTATAGAGATCTTTCACATCCTTTGTTAGGTAAATTCCCAAGTATTTCATCTTCTTTGGCACAACTATAAAAGGAATAGAGTACTTGACTGTTTTTTCACCTTGACTATTATTGGTATATATAAAAGCCGCTGATTTGTGAGTATTGATTTTGTATCCTGAGATGCTACTGTGTTCCTTGATCACATCTTTTGTGATTGAGTCCCTGGGGGTTTACACATATAAAATCATATCATCTGCGAAGAGTGAATGCTTGATCTCCTCTGACCCTATTTGGGGGTCAGATCTTGATTGCCTTCTCTTGCCTGATTATGATAGCTAAGACTTCTATTATAATGTTAAAAAGCAGTGGAGACAACAGGCAACCTTGCCTGGGTCCTGATCAGAATGGAAATGTTTTCAATTTTAATCCATTCAGTACGATATTGGCTGTGGAGTTGCTGTAGATGGCCTCTATCAGTTTAAGAAAAGTTCCTTCTATTCCCATTTTTTTAAGTGTTCTGATCATGAAACAATCCTGGATATTGTCGAAAGCTTTTTCTGCATCAATTGAGAGAATCGTATGGTTTTTGGTTTTTAGTTTGTTTATGTGATGCATTATATTTGTAGATTTATATATATTGAACCAAACTTAAGATCCTGGGATAAAACCCACTTGGTCATCATGTATAACTCATTTGATGTGTTGCTGGATTCTGTTTGCTAGGATCTTATTGAATATTTTTGCATCTATGTTCATTAAAGATATTGGTCTATAGTTTTCTTTTCTTGTTAGATCTTTTTCTGGTTTGGGAATCACAGTGATATTTGCTTCATAGAATGTGTTGGGAAGTATTCCTTCTTTTTCGATGTTTTGAAAAAAGTTAAGTATACAGGTACTAGTTCCTCTTTAAAGGTTTGGTAGAATTCTGATGTGAAGCCATCTGGTCACAGACTTTTCTTTTTTGGAAGATTTCATATAGCTGATTCTGTTTCAGTACTTTATTTTAGTCTGTTCAGCATTTCCAATTCTTTCTAACTAAGTCTAGGAAGATGGCATGCTTCCAAGTATTGGTCAATTTCTTTCAGATTTTCATTTCTGAGAATAAAGTTTTTGTAGTATTCATTAAGGATTTTTTTAATTTCTGAGGTGTCTGTGTTATTTCACCTTTGTCATTTCTAATTGATGAAGATACTATGGGCTTTAATTTTCTATTTTTGGTTAGTTTGGCCCAAGGTTTATCAATTTTGTTGAATTTTTCAAAAAATCAACTTTTTGACTCATTGATATTTTGAATAATTCTTTTGTTTTTGATTTCATTTAATTCTAAGTTATTTATTTTCTTCTGCTGGGTTTGAGGTTTGAATGTTCTTCCTTTTCCAGTTGCTTAAGTTGTCCCATTAAGTTATTGATTTGTTCTCTTTCTGTTTTCTTGAAGAAGGCTTGCAATGCTATAAATTTCCCTCTTAGGACTGCCTTTGTAGTATCCCACAGGTTCTGATAATTTGTGTCTTCATTATTTTGTTCCAAAAATTTGGAAATTTCCTTATTAATCTCATGTATGTCCCAGCTATCATTTAGCAAAAGGTTATTTAGTTTCCATGTCTTTGTATGAGTATACAGATACCTGTTACTGGTGAGTTCAACTTTTATTGCATGATGATCTGAGAAAATACAAGGAATAATTTTTATACTTTTAAATTTGCTGAGGTTAGACTTGTGACCTAAGATGTGATCAATTTTGGAGGATGTTTCATGGGCTGATGAGAAGAATGTGTATTCAGGGCAGTGCCTGTGGTTCAAAGGAGTAGGGCACTGACCCCATATGCCAGAGGTGGTAGGTTCAAACCCATCCCCAGCCAAA
>NW_003852399.1:10782477-10917197 GCF_000181295.1 Otolemur garnettii
AACAATTGAAGAATGTGTATTCAGTTTTGTTAAGATGAAATGTTCTGTAGATATCTATTAAATTCAATTGCTGTATGATGAAGTTTAAGTCTATAATTTCTTTGCTTAGTTTCTTATTGGAGAATCTATCCAACACTGCCAAAGGAGTGTTAAAATCTCCAACTATTATGGTGCTGGAAGCTATTAAATAACTCATGTCTGTTAGGGTCTCCCTTATAAATTGAGGAGCATTCTGGTTGGGCCTATAAAAGTTAATAATTGACATCTTATCATGTTGACTGTTTCCTTTAACAAATATGAAGCGACCATCCTTATCTTTCCTTACTTTTGTTGGTTTAAAGCCTAGTGCATCTGCAAATAAAATTGCCACTCCTGTTTTTTTCTGATTTCCATTTGCCTGGATTAGAGATGCCCATCTGCCTGGATTAGAGATGCTCATCCCTTCACCCTGAGTCTATATTTATCCTTTAAGATAAGATGAGATTCTTGTATACAACAGATATCTGGCCTGAGTTTTCGTATCCAGTCAGCCAACCTGTGCCTCTTAAGAGGACAGTTTAAGCCGTTTACATTTATTAAAAATATTGATAAGCGTGGTAGTATTTTGGGTGTCAAGTTTTTCGAAAGTCCAGTGGATATTTTGAATCTTTTCACCACTGTGGAAATTGGTTTTGGTCAAGAATTTCAGAGTGAATTTACTTTGGTGCATTGTGTTGGTCATTATGAAGGATGGGTCTGAGGATATCCTGAAGAGCTGGTTAGGTTAAGGCAAATTTCTTCAAGGTGTGTATGTCATTAAAGTATTCAACTTCTCTGTCATAAATAAAGCTCAATTTAGCTGAATACAGGATCCTAGGCTGAAAGTTGTATTGTTTTAGGAGATTAAAGGTTGATGACCATCCTCTTCTGGCTTGAAAAGTTTCAGTAGAGGATCTGCAGTCATTCTAATATTCTTTCTCTTATAGGTTATGATTTTCTTACATCTGGCTGCTTACAGGATTTTCTCCTTCATATTAACTTTGGTGAGGTTAATTACAATGTGCCAGAAGATGCTTTATTTGGGTTGAGTCATGATGGGGTTCTGAAACTGTCTGCTATCTGAATTTTGGTATCTCTTGCCATGCTTGGGAAGTTCTCCTCAATTATCTCTTGGAGTAGAGTTTCTGTTCCTTCTGGACCATCCTGTTCTCCTTCTAGGATTTCTATGAGGTGAATGTTTGCTCTTTTGGAATGGTCTCACAATTCTCATAGGGAATGATTCATTTTTGATCTCCACTTTTCTTCCTCTTTGAGTATTTGGGAGCATTCAAAAGCTTTGTCTTCCATGTCAGAGATCCTTTCTTCTGCCTGCTCCATTCTGTTACCAAGGGATTCTACTGTATTTCTCCCATCTTTGAGGGCTGCATGTTCTTACCTCAATGTGTCAAATCTTTGGTGATTTTGTCTTTGAATTCATTGAATTCTTGAGACAACTTTTGAATTGCTCCTTGAATTTCTAATTCCATCTTTACTTCCATTCTGATAATCTTATTCGCAATCCAAATTCTGAATTTGATTTCTGACTTCTCAGTCATTTGTTTATGAACAGAATTTACTGTTGTGTCTCCTTTGTCATTCCTTGGGGGAGTTAATCTACTCTGATTATTCATGTTGCCAGAGTTTTTCTGCTGATTCCACCCCATGATTAATTTTCACTGTTTGGCTAGAGAAGCTGGCAAGTTGAAATTGAATTGAGGGCTCCTGGACTGGTAATTAACCAGCCCTTTACCAAAGAACTGGGACTGGTGATTGCAGCTTCTCCCTTAGAGCTTTACAAAGGTTCCATTCAGAACTACTGCCTGAAACTCTGGGCACTTGCTTGGTGTGATGGGGCTAGATGGCACTGACCAGTATTAAGTTAGGATTCTGTTCAATCCTAGTGAATCAGTGGCTTTGGGCTGAAATCTCATCCATGGAGATATATAAGCAACTAAGACACCCCACCCCCCGACAGGTGACAATTGGAAGAGGACAATCCCACACTCCCACAACAACACAACCAGGGTACAACCTTGGTGGGTCCCCAGGTGATGGGCCCAGGTCAAGAGTGCCAAACCAATTGTCCCGGTGGACACAAACACCAATTAGGTGTGACAGTTCAAAAGGTCTTCAGCATGTAGGCAGCACGAGTCCACTGGCAGCTCAATTTGACCTTGGAGGGAGGGACCATGGAGCTGCTACCACTGTCAGGGAAGTTGCTGCCACCGTTGGGGTTGGCTCACTGGTCTGGGTTACTGATTTGTGCATGTTGCAGGAGATGGCCAGGAGCTGGAGGGCATTGCCACAGGCTGCAAGGGTCACAGGAGCCAGGCAGAGAACCAGAGGGTAGAGCTGCTGACCCCTGGTCTCATGCTACAGGAGCCAGGCAGGAAGCCGGAGGGCAGAGTCGCAGGCCTCGGTGGGCCTCAAGAGCTAGATGGGAAGGGTTGCAGGAGCTGGGCAGGAGTCCCCAGCTGCAGGCCATGGGTCTCAGGAGCCAGGCAGAGAGCCAAAGGGTGGAGTCACCAGCCCTGGGGTGGGTCTCAGGAGCTAGATGGGGAGCTGGAGGGTACAGTCTCTGACCATGGGCCTCACAGGTTGCAGGAGCCAGGTGGGAGTCTCCAGCCCTGGGCCACAGGTCACAAGAGCCTGGTGGGAGTTGCCACAGGGGCTGCCAGTTGCAGGAGCTCTGCAGGGATCTGAGCTGCCCACCAGGCTGCTGAGCCAGGGAGCTGGTAGGCCACAGTCCCCAGTGGTCATTAGCATGAGACTCAAGTAATGCTCTTTCCAAAATGGGGCAAGTCTCTCTCCCCTTGTGACTCCCCGCCTCTATTTAAGTTATAGTTTATTTATTTATTTATTTATTTTTTGAGACGGAGCCTCAAGCTATCCCCCTGGGTAGAGTGCCATGGCATCACACTCACAGCAACCTCCAACTCCTGGGCTCAAGCGAGTCTCCTGCCTCAGCCTCCCAAGTAGCTGGGACTATAGGCGCCCGCCACAACACCTGGCCATTTTTTGGTTGCAGCCATCATTGTTGTTTGGTGGGCCCAGGCTGGGGATTCGAACCCGCCACCTTGGGTGTATGTGGCTGGCGCCTTCGCCGCTTGAGCCACAGGCACCGAGCCTTAAGTTATAGTTTCAGCGCAACTATTCTATAGCTCATGAGGTGCCCTGCCCTAGCAAAAATCTGCCAAAGCTCCAGATTTTGCAGGGGGTAGTCTTCCAGACCTCCAGGAGATGGGGTAGGGGTGGATTGGGAGTTCAGGAAGGTAGGGAGAATATTAGATCAACTTTTGGCCCAGGCAAGAGACTTCCTGGGCTTGCAGAGGTATCTCTCCATGAAGAGAGACCTGCCCTCAGTCTTTCTCTCCCCTTTGGTGTAACAAAAGTTCCTCTGTTCTTTACTCAACTCAAGCTGCTTTCCTGGGGGGAGAGGAGAAGGATTCCTCTCCTCTTTGGGATGGGTTTTATACCTGAAATTTGTTTCCTTACAGTCCCAGCTTGTCACAGCAGGGGTGATGTGAACCTATCAATCCTCTCTCTCAGCTCAGCTCCCAATTTTCTGCTTTATTGGGTTATTTCTGGCCATTATTTCTCCCTCTGGACAGGAGCCTCTGCTGAAAGCTCGCTTCAGTCAGCCATTGTGCCTCCCTCCTCTCTGGAATCACATTTCTAAGCATGAATTTGTGAGTAACTTTCTCATATGCAAAATGTATGTTAAATGAGACGATGCATATAAGAAAAACTGGAAAATAGCTGTTATTTATGTTCTGGCTTTTAAAATAATCTGAAGGTTATAAGGGATATCTAGGAAGTTAAGACTATAAACTGAACAGCACCTCTGGTATATCATCCAGCTCTGTGCATGAAAAACTAAAAATAGAAGTAGAGAATGTAGGGGGAAAAAACAGATAACAGATCCAAGAAAACAAAACAAGCATCATTACATCAATGTGATGGCCCAATGCTTACTCTTACAAAGATATCTGTAAAATTTCTACTGAGGTAACTTAGGATCTAGGAATACTGGCAGAAAAGAAAGAAGCTCAGCTTCCTGGACTAGGCTATGGGAGGTCTAACTATTCTCACTTCTTTGAGAACAAGAGAGGTAGGTTCAGCCATAGTCATAGGAAATGGGGGCCAATCTCTAAAATAATTATGTTCACATTCAGAGAAACTATGAATAGTTATTGGTGTAGTTTGGGATTTGTCTGTATGCATTGTCAAAAAGTAACATTTTTAGACAGCAAAACAGCTGCAGTATCTTCAGTCCCAGAGGTGCAGAGCTGGTCTTTTGGCTAATTTAGGAGAATTCTGCAGTCTGAACTGGGGCTTCAGAGAGAAGTGATGGAGTTATATTTGCCATTTGTGCATCAGTGGCTGGTGAGATTGTTTAATAAGCTCAGGTGAATCTTTGAGTAAATGCTAGAATTTGGATCTAGAATAGGTCAAGAGAAATGATCAAATCCCAAACCTCTAGAGTGGCACACACTGAAAGGCCAGGGTCTGATTCGCTGGTGACAGAGCCACCACCTGCTCTTCACATACATGCACATTTGGGGCCAGTGTTTCTACACCCCACCCCCCATCAGTTCTTCATGGAGGACAGAGCGACTAGATAAGATGCAAATGTCTTTATCTCCATTACTTTACTCTTAGCATAATAGGATTGTTGTGAAGATCAAATAATCTGTGTTAGGTGTTTGACACAGTGTCCAGCATGCAGTGAAAGTCCAATAAATGTTATTTTTAATTATTCCTATTTCATGGCTGTTTTAAAATAAAGATTAGAGAAGTTCACAAAAAGGAAATTCTCAGAGGCCTGGAAGTTAATAAATTGCAACTCTAGAACTCAACTTGTAGCAGCTAGTCTTTTGACTCCAAAGCCATGCTCTTACCATCACTTGGACTAAGTGTTAAGTGAGTTCAAGAGTCAGGGTTCTGGCAATTGCAATAATAACAAAAATAAACAAATAGGACTTAATTAAACTGAAAAGCTTCTGTACAGCTAAGGAGACCACAACCAAAGCAAAAGACAACCTACAAATTGGGAAAAGATATTTGCATATTATAAATCAGACAAATGCTTAATAACTAGGATTTATAGAGAACTTAAACTAATCCACATGAAAAAAAGACAATAATCCCATATATCAATGGGGAAGGGAGATGAACAGAACCTTCTTTTTTTGCTAGACGAATGGCTAGTAGACATATGAAAAAATGCTCAACATCCTAGATTATCAGAGAAATGCAAATAAAAACAACTCTAAGATTCATCTAACTCCAGTAAGAATGGCCCACATCACAAAATCTCAAAACTGCACATGCTAGCACAGATGTGGAGAGAAAAGAACACTTTTACAATGCTGGTGGGACTGTAAACTAATACAACCTTTTTGGAAGGAAGTATGGAGAAACCTCAAAGAACTCAAGCTAGACCTCATTTTTGATCCTGCAATCCCATTATTGGGCATCTATCCAGAAGGGGAAAAAAAAACCTTTTATCATGAGGACACTTGTACCAGACAGTTTATCGCAGCTCAATTTACAATCGCCAAAATGTGGAAACAGCTTAAATACCCCCCAACCCAGGAATGGATTAAAAAGCTGTGGTACATGTATACCATGGAATACTATTCAGCCAATAAAAAAATGGAGACTTCACAGCATTTGTATCAACCTGGATGGAAGTAGAACACATTATTCTTAGTAAAGCATCACAAGAAAGGAGAAGCATGAATCCTATGTATTCAATCTTGATTTGAGGACAGTTAATGACAATTAATGACATGGTTGGGGGTGGGGAAAGGGGAGAGCAGAGAGAAAGAGAAGGAAGGAAGGGGGTGGGGGAAAGAAGAGCAGAGAAAGGGAAGGAGGGAGGGGGTGGAGTCTCAGTGTGTGACACATCTTGTACCCTCAATGAATCCCCAACAATTAAAAAAAAATACCACAAAAGCAACAACATCAAGAAGTCATAGTTCTCCGGAGAAACAGAGCCCATAGAGATAAATGATGGATATAGATGGAATAAATAGAGAAGGAGCTGGAGGAACAGAGAGAGGCAGACAGAGGTATATGTATAGGTGATACAAATATAGATCTGGGTAGACTTATTTTAAGGAACTGGCTCACAAATTGTGGGGGCTGGTAAATCCAAAATCTGTAGAGCAGGGTGGAAGCTTGAAATTTCTAGAAAAAGTTGATCTTGCATCCTAGAAGCCAAAGGCAATTGGGACACAAAATTCCTTTCTTTCTGAGGGACTTCAATTTTTAATCTTAGGATCTTCACCTGATTGGTTGAGGGACACCCACAGTACAAAGATGTTGAAAGTCTACTGATTTACATGTTAATCACATCTTCAAAATCCTTTCCCAGCAGCATCTACAATACCAATTGACCAAATAGCCAAGCCATAGCCTTGCCAATTTGATCCCCAAATTAACTATCACACAGACAATAAATGCAAAAGCGATGTAAAAAGGTGCCAAATCCTAGGCAAAAAAAAAAAAAAAAATGTATCATTGGTATTAAACAATATGCCTAATCATGGCAGCAAACCATGCCTTGGCTTTCAAACCCTTCTAAGTTTTCGTCCACATTTAATAGATGAGCTGAGGGAGCTGCTTATGCAGGTCCACTTAGCCTATTAACAGGAAGGACTATAGAAAACAAGAGAATGAGAAGAGAGAAGTCCCTGCAACTTCTAAGGCAAAAGACAATTTCTGCCCCTGAATAATGTCTGTGCAGTGTGCAAGATTATTCTACATGTCTTTAATTGTCATTCGCCCTTGAAGGTGAACAGCTCCTTAAGTCACACCCCCCCCAAAAAAGTGAGTGCCCAAATTTCTGTCATGATTCACCATCATTATGTTTATTTTTAATGTGTGATATTAAGGTTAAATTCGTGAATGTTCCTCCTCCACAATCTTTTGAAACTTCTTTTATACTCGATCTGTGACAGAACAAAAGTACTAATTGAATTAGACAGCACCATGCAATTAGAAAGGCCTAGTCTCCAATTCCTGCATTATTTTCTGGGAATGTGAAACTTTTGAAGATTCACTCAAACCAAGAAGCAAAATATTGTTTGTACAGAAAGTCCCAAATGTACCCTAGTGAGCTATGGCAGAAGCTCTTATTATTTGTCCTAAACGATGGTAGGTGCTTTAGGCTGGTTTATTGGAGCATACCGCTGACTTGCTCATTCTAATACTCCAAAAGCAAACAGAAATTCTCTTTGTTAATGGTTTGCAAAGAGTACCTTGTTTGAAAAGTCATCACAGAGTTTAGGGCATTGGCAGAGTAGAAATAGCAGGCAGCTTTCAGAGCCACATCAGGACATGATGTTGCCTCAGGTAGCCCCATAATTTGGAAGCCCTTCAAGGCAATACTCCTCAGATAGCTTTAGGTATGTGTTTTCAGAAGATTCTGAGCTCTGCATGAGGAAAGAAGGTCACAAGAGCACCTCAACCAATTTAGTTCTGACCCCCTAACTTGTATCCCCATTCAGAATAAAACTAAAAGGCCTGACCTGAACAACACTCCCTTTTTTAAAAGGCAACTTAGTTAAATGTAACTAACCTGTTAGCTCAGTTTTTCCATTACACAGCCCCCTACATGGACTGACAAAATTTCTTTCCAATCACATCTATTAATTTCCTTGATAAGAATTCTGCTAGGTTCTATTTTATCCATCTAATTCCCTTCCCTGAGCTGTTTTAGCAACCTGTACTAGTCAGGGTTAGATCAGAGAAGCAGAACCACAGGGAGGTTTATACAATAGGGGGTTTACCATATGTATTTGATCATAGGCAATTGTGGGATAGAGAATCTATTGAGCTATGACATCTGAAGTCGGGGAAATCAGACCAGCCAAGTCTGACAGTTGGAAATGGGAACAGCCAGCTTAACAGGAACCCAGCAGGGATGGATTGGATCCAAAGGGAGTGGATGAGAATCTACATCAGACTGTCTATCTGGAGATACCACATGACCCCAAGGTGAGCCAGCAAAGACCACATGTGAGAGCTATAAGAGCACATCACATGTGGCACTGGTTCTGGAAGAGGAATACTGCTGCTACTGCACTTCTGCCTCTCTAATCTGGTACACAACATCTTTGTGGCCCCCTTCAGCCTGGAGCTGTGCATGGAAGGGAATTCTGGGAACAGCAGTTCCAGATTACCTCAATCAACACAATATAAATCCACCGCATTTCCCTGTAAATTGGTACTCCAGGAAAAGTTTTGGTTGGCACATTCACAAATCCAGTAATCAGTTAAACAGTAGTTTTGTGACATCAGGATGTAAGGTAGAGACAAAAGAGAATATTAACACTAGAATATTCTTAGAGTAAGCCCACCCTGCATTTTATAAATGAATTAAAATGAGATCCCAGAGGGAATAGGAACTTTCTCCAGGTATCACAATTGCCCAGATGCAGAACAAGAAGACAGCTTCCCTGTCTGCTAACACATTATCTCCAAATCCAGAAAGACATGTGAAGAAGTAGAAATTCCCAGGTAAGCCTACCCCTGGTAAGAGGCAGCGTGTATGAATACATATTAAACTGTGGCTGTGGCATTCCCCGTTGTTAAATATATATATATTGCATAACCTATGTTTATAATTTTTATTTTGATCCTAACATTTTCTTTCAGCATTATAAATAAACGTTCATGATAATGGGTCATTAGAAAATTCATCTAACAATAAGCTACAAAAATTAAAATTTTTCTTTAAAATTAGATTCTTGATTATTTTAACTTGTGATCCCCTCATATGAAAAGCTTAACTAAATACAATCAAGGTATAGGTTATATTAAAGTTGATATTTTTAACCTTAGCCATAAAAAGTGGTATATTGCATGGGATTCATAAAGCTCCAACTTCAGATATGAGCTCTGCTACTTGGTAGTAATGGGGCCTGCAGCAATTCCTCCAAATTTTAAAGATTATTTCCTTTTCTTTAAAATAGAAATCAGACTGCTTTTAGGATTAAATAAGGTAATTCATATGCAATATTTACTACAGTGCCACAGAAATAAAAAGAGCAAAAACATGGAACATATTAATAATTATTATTGTTACTGCTGTTATTATAATTGGCACCACTAGTAATGGTGTTACAGTGATTACAATTAGAAATTAATTATTGTTAATAAGCATTATTGATACTAATTAATCACTATGAGCATATTGGACCTAAAGCATTCGATGTAATACAGTAGAATTTTTATGAGTTCTCTCATTGAAAAGAAAAATTGATGGGATTTCTTTAAGAGGTCATATTAATGAAACTAGGGTTTAATATGAATAAAACCTGATTTTATCATCATATATGCCTTACAGTGTATTAGATCTTACAGTATGAGAATTGTTTCACAAATGTTAAGCCTAGATTTCAGCCTGAGGAATAGGAATTGTATGAAGTTAAGTATATGATTTTGCTAACATCGTACCTCTAGCCATTTTTCTTCTCTCAGTTGTCCAGGTTTCTTTTCAAAATTAAGAAATGCTCATCAAAACATAACTCTGCTGATCCAGTAGCTTCTCTTCAACTGGTCTTGGTCACTGACCACAGTAACCTCTGCATGGACCATTAACACAGGAACAATCTATTCTGAAGGTATTAGGCCCCATCATTGAAACTCCGCAACTTTTTCACTGTTCAAATGAAAGTTCCACTGATAATTCGTCATTTAGAAAGCATTTCTTGCAAATTGCCTGATTCACAAAGGTTTTCCAAACTTTCCTGATGTCCTTGCACAGTGCAATGCAGGTTACTGAGAAACATGAGATCAGTCAAATTCAATTTGATATAATTCATCTCTCTCCAAGTTCCATTGTTGTTGTGACCTGCTTCTCCTATCTTCTATCTACTTTAGCTCCCCACCTAGATGTGTTATCAATCTGCTGACCTGAAATTTTATAGATCTTTGTCTTTTTCACATTATATGTCCATCACGAGGGGCCAGGATGTCTCACTTCATCTTGGTCATTCGAGATGGAGCAGCCACCATTGCAAAAATTGCCAGTTGCTGGGCTGGAAGAAAAAGAGGGCTCTACAGTGTCCTGGATTAGCTTCTAAATGCTCGACCTGAAAGTGGCATGAAGAAGCTGTAGGAGCCTCTTCTTGTAACTCAATAGCCAGAATGGTCACATGGTCCCATCTAACTACAATAGGGCTTAAAAGCACAACTTAACCAGAAGAGGATAAACCAGAAAGCCCTGGGTAAATGCTCTAATGACTAACACAGAATTTCCAGGATTCCAAACAGCAATCTTTAAAACAAACAACACAAAACCTATAACCTCGAGAAGGTTATTTACTCATTTTCTGTGAAAGACTTTCTGTGGTAAGTCACAGAACATACTTATGATATGAAAGGATTCCAAAATCAGATAAGTGTGTAGCATACTGATTAAAAACCTCAGATGCAAGTAAATTTCAGTCCGGGGGGGTTTAATAGCACATTGCCCTCGTATCCTAGAAATTACACTCACATGGCCTATTACATACTCACACTTTCCCCATCTTTCACCCCAATCGAGAACAAAATAAAGACAAACTGGAAAAACAGAACTTTCCGAGAGTTGTGCAAAGACCTATACCTACGGTTGTCAACAATCTGCCTCTGTGATGATATTTCCTAATTTGCAAAAACAGAATCTGACCATTTCTCTTAATTTATGTGTAAGATTACTAATTACTGTCCTTGGAACATACATGCTCATGCGAATGGTAACAGTTTATGTCTGTACCTAACGGTAGCTATTTTAACTTAAGCAAAAATAAAAAATGAAAAGTTCAGTTCCTCAGTCACCCTAGCCACATCACGAGTGATCAGTAGGCACCTGTAGTTGGCGGCTACTCTATTAGAACAGCACAGACAGCAGATGTTTCATCATGCAGAAAGTTGTATTGGACAGCTCTGGTCTAAGTGTTTTACTTTTGCTTCTGGAAATACGCCTAGTTGAATGGTCCCATTTCCTAAAGCCATACCTTCAGAAGAGTAAGCTGATTTCTCTAAGGACTCAAAGAACTGAATAAAAAGTCATAGCTTTCATAACAGAACCAGCCTTCATTACTGTTGGAACACAAACAGCTCAGCATGTTGTGATCCCATTGGTTTGAAATGCCTTGTACCAAAGTTGCAGGGAGTACTTCCAGTAACACAAAAGCAGCTTACATTCAAGGTCAGCCAAGCAAGGGGAAGAAAGCAGAACATCACAGATCAGGTAGAACTTAATCTTTTTTCTGCAACTCCTTCACTTCATAGCTCCAGGCAAAAATTTTAGAATAAGGTGTATTACATTTTTATGGAAATCTATTATGGAAATTCTAGGTCAATAGTCATAATTAGCACATAATAATTTATTTTGATCCTCTGTAACTCGTTCAAATGTTTCCATGAAATTGAGAATATTTTTATACCAGTCAGTAAAAATAAAGAAAGACTTGGATCAACGTGGGTTGTGAGGACAAAGGAGAAATGATGGAAGAAAACCGTCCTGGTCTTTCTCATCAATGCACATTCACATAAACTGTGCACTGATGTTCAAGATGGGAATGACTGGTGACTTCAACAGTGGTAATGGGCTCTGAAAACATGATTCAGGCAGCAGAGAAAACTTTAATATGTTTTGCTTTGCTTGTGGAATGAAATAAATATACTCATATATTGCTAATAGAAAGGTGTATATTACTGCAGCCCCAACTCCTCATTGTGACCCCGACTCCTCACAACTTATGTTTAATCCTACCTTTTCCCATTCCCATAAAGGCCGTTACATCAAAAATGAAGAATTACTTTTCACTGCCTCACCTCAGGTTGTCAAGATTCAGTAAGAGGACTGGAGATTTAATTATAAATGGCTTAAGTCCCCTATCTGATTTGAGCAGAGTTTCAGTAACAGTAAAAATCAAAACATTTTCCTGGACATGTTTTATTAAACCATGGCTATCATAGGCCAAAATAAATTCATTCTCTGAAACCTATACATAGTCAAGAAGACTACATCTTATTTGCAAGCAGGAAGGAAAAAGGACCATTTTGATCTATCAATTGACACATATATTACCTTTTTCCAGTCCAGCTCCTCAAATTAAGCTTTTAAGAAGAACTTTAAGAAATAATCATGAAACACGATCACACATGTGTAGGTATATACCATTGACTACAAACCTGTAGTCGTCAGGAATTAATGGTTTTAATGTCTGTGTTGTGTCATCATCTACAGAGACCAGTATTTAGTCTGTTTCTATCTGATAGAAACCCTAGCATGATGGGTTCTAGCCTTAGAGTCAGACTGGGATTAAAGTACGAGCAATGTTATTTCACAACTGTGACTTTGGGAAGGTTACTTTATCTTTCCCAGTCTGTTTTCCTGCTCATTAAAATGCAGAAAGCAACATCTCAGAGGGATTGAAAGTATTAGAAGAAAAGGGTGCAAATCATCTTGCGTATGGCAGACAATCGATGGAGATGTCAGTTGTGGTTATCTCGTGTTGCTGCTGCTGTTGCCATGATGAGACGGTGCGACAGTGGTGTGAATGTGCCCATGGAAGATGCAGTAACATCAACAACCCTGGAAAGCCAAACCACTTCTGCCTGATCACTTTACACATTGAAGGAATAAATGGCTCCCTCTATGGTGAACTTAGTCTAACTAGACTACTAGCACATGAACTATCACCCTTAGCCCCCATCTCTGCCATATGGGAACTGTTTTCCCTTTTAGAGAAAGGTGGTTGTCACAGAGATTCTATTTTTCTTTTCTTTTCTTTCTTTTCTCTTTTCTTTTCTCTCCTCTTCTTTTCTTTTCTCTTCTTTCTTCTCTCTTTTTTCTTCTCTCTTCTCTTTTCTCTTTTCTTTTCTCTTCTTTTCTCTTTTCTTTCTTTTGTTTCTTCCTTCTTTCTTTCTTTCTTCATTGTAGTGCTGGCTTTTTACATTTACTTTTATTGGGTTATATATAGGCATATATGTGTGTGTATATATATACATATATATATAACATAATAAAGATGTATACATATATAATTTAAGTGTACAGTTCAAGGGGAGTACATTTGCATCCTTGTTTTCTCCTTCATCCTCCCCTCTTCCCAGCCTCTGGTAACCACCAATCTATCTCTATTTCATAAAATCCCCTTTTTTTTAGCCCCCACATATGAATGAGACATGCAATATTTGCCTCTCTGTGCCTGGCTTATTTTGCTTAGCATAATGAGCTCCAGCTCCATTTGTTGTTCATTGTAGTGCTGGTTTTTGTTTTCTGTTTTTTGTATTTTTTTAATGCTATAATTTGAAATCTGAAAACCTGGTTTTGAATTCTACCTCTTTCATTGACAAGTTGTCTGATCTTAGTTGCTAAGTCTCTTGGCCTTGCTGGATTAAAATTTCCTTACCTATAAAATTGGGGCTTATTTTGAACATAATGTACACTGTTCTTGAAAGCGCTTTGCATAGTATAAATGCTAGTTATGATGTGGATTAAAGAAAAAAAAAATGCCAGAAAGATGAAGCTATAACAAAACTCTATTACCAAGATGAAGCAGCAGGTGCTTTGAGAACTTCCTTTCTCATTGTACTGGCCTGTACAGTTTATTCATTCTCCCAGGAATATTTATTGAGTGCTTGTTACTATATGTCACTTGCAGCTCTAGTGGGTGAGAATGTAACAGTAAAAAAATCAGATGAAGTCCTACATTCTGGGTGAAGAGACAGTCACTAGACTAGTAGAGACCTGCTTTAATCCCAGATAATAGTACCTGTGAAGAAAGCAGCCCAGGGAATAGGTTAGTCAAAGTTCTCCCTGGAGAGGTGACATTTAAGCAGAGGCTTGAATGAAGTCAGAGAGTACGCCAAATGATTGTCTCACAAAGAACCTTCCTGGCAGAGAAGACACCAGTGTAAAGTTACTCAGGGCAGAGAATAACTGGAATCTCAGGAACATCAAGACTTAGTGAGGCAGAAGAGGAGTGGTAGGGGAGGGAGCCCCGAGTGATGTGTACTTGTGAACCACGGCAAAAGTCTGGACTCTATTTGGGTGAGGTGGAAGCCTCAAAGAGCATAAGAGCTGAGGAACTAGAGGAGGAGAACTTCGGTGAGGATGGAAAAAGGAGATGGAAGAAAATATGACATGGGACAGAGTAGAGGAGGGTAAATCCCCAGGGCCAGGGCAGCAGGGAGCACCAGGGTGACTGTAGACAAAGGCATTCATTCCCAAATCGGACCAGTGCCTTCTGTGGGATGAGGTCAGTCCTGATCACCAGTATGACTTTCAGTCCAACATTCAACCCAGATAAGTTCACATTCACATTTAAAGTGGCACTTGGTTTTATAGTAGTACTGAGTACATTGGATACTATCTTTTTTAATGATGGGACCACACCTATGGAACATATTGCAAGGGTACAAGTCAAATCTATCAAATATTGAACACAAATGTCTTCACACTGTGATTAAGTAAATGAGGTGAAAGCTATGTTAATTAGTAGGATGTAAGCACTCTAATTTGTACAATCAACACATCGAATCCCACAAAGGCATAAATGTATTCATAATCTATGTATATATGACTTAATAAAAAAATAATAAAGTGGCACTTTATTATTCAGAATGTGTTCAGAGGGTGATGTGAATGAAGAAGAGGCCACAGGCATTCGCAATAAGGAAAAAATAAGAAAGACCTTGTACATCCCTGCAAA
Source organism: Otolemur garnettii (assembly GCF_000181295.1). Classification (NCBI taxonomy): domain Eukaryota; kingdom Metazoa; phylum Chordata; class Mammalia; order Primates; family Galagidae; genus Otolemur; species Otolemur garnettii. The sequence continues at coordinate 10,797,216 of NW_003852399.1, forward strand.
GGTGTAACAAAACAAAATGTTATAAGTCTGTATCTTTTTTTATTATTACTATAATTCCTCTAGACTCTTGTTTATCACATAACAGGCAATTGAAGGTTTATTGAGTGAATAAATGAGATAAGGAATAAAAAAAAAGAAGTAAGGATCCAAGGAAAGAAAAAAGAAGGAAAGAAGAGAGAAAGAGTTGGAAGAATAAAAGAACCAATAGTTGAGGGCTGCCATCACGAACAACCACAAACATCACAAACTCGGTGGCTTTGAACAACAGAAATGTATTCTCTCATGGTTCTGAGCCAGAGTCCAAACTTGAGATCTTAGCAGGGTTGGTTCTGATCCCTCCCAAAGCTCTGAGAATCCATTCCACACCTCTTTCTATTACAACTTCTGTGGCTACCAGTAAGCCTAGGTACCCTTGGGTTAGGGAAATACAACTTGAACTCTACCTTCTTCAGGTGTACTTCCTCATGTGCCTCTGTCTACCTTTTTTGTATAAAGACACATATCACTGGATGATGATGGGACCACTCTACACACAGCATGATCACACCTCAAAATTTTTAATTATATCTGCAGACACCCTTTTTCAAAATAAGTCAATACTCACAGATTCCAGGTACACATGTATCTCAGCGAACCACAAATTAACCCACTAAGGGTGATATAAATTTTCAACATGAAGAAAACTAATGATAGGTCATGCTCTCATATCAGGAGTAACATCAAATATATTCATATGATTTACATGAATTGACACATCTTACGAACATTTTGTTCTACGTACATTTTCAAAAGGAAGAATAACGTGATAAATAATATTTGGATATTCTTGAACAAGACTGCACCAGAAATGGTTAATTAGACTCACAGATTCAAGTTCCTATTTTTAAAAGAAATTGAAAATACTGCTTACCATCCTCACGCTGGTGGGAATCACTGTTTGGCTAGTTTAATTTAAAACAGTTTGAGAATAATTATATTCATGTAAAAAGACCTGTGTGCCACAGGTGCATGGGAACAAGTTTGTGTAGTATAAATTACAAATGTTTAATAGTCAATAAACATTAACTATCACAAATATGTATTTACATTCTAAAACAAGATATGTAATAGTCCAAGAACCACTTGACAAGGGACACGCATTAATGTGATTCTCACGTTAGTAAGTGACCCATAAAAAAATTGAACATTATACATTCACCCATTAGGTGGTCTTTCTAAAATTCCATGACATTCTTTATGTGGACTATATATGGTTCCATCAAAATAAAACTACATGTATACACATATAGTTTAGTATTATAGCATAGTAGTGTAGTATAGTGTTGGCAGCATAGTTTAATATTTTCTTTCAATCCTATTTATAATGAAGGGTAAAAAATATAGCTAACATTAATTTCTTAAAATAAAATATTTAGTAATGTATTCTAGAGCGGTTTGAAAAATGCTGAGCTGGGAAAATCCTGGAGCACGAGCAGGACAAACTTTGGGAATGTGTTTCAATCAGAACAAACCCGCTAGAGTTAGCTCTAGGGCATGAGAACAGTTTGGGCACTCCACAGGGAGGTGGACTCAATTTAGTCCTGGACACATCTGAAACTACCCAAAGGGCAAATGAACTCTCCCGATTCTTCTGCTATATCTTACCAAGTAATCCTTCTCTCCAGCCAGGCAGGTACACAGCATACTCATTCTCATCTCGCCACACTTGTTCCCATCCCAATCCAAACAGAAAAATATTTTCTCCTATTTCCCTGCGTATCATTTGTGCCATGTCTTATTTCTGTTTCTATTGTGAAGAATTTCCTGGGCAGGGCTGGGTGCAGTGGCTCACGCCTATAATCCTAGCACTCTAGGAGGCCAAGGCAGGTGGATTGCCTGAGCTCACAGGTTCGAGACCAGCCTGAGCCAGAGCAAGACCTTGTCTCTAAAATAATAGCCATGCCTTGTGGTGGGCACCTGTAGTCCCAGCTACTCAGAAGGCTGAGGCAAGATTAATTGGACCCAAGAGTTTGAAGTTGCTGTGAGCTATGACACCACAGAACTCTACCAAAGGTGACAAAGTATGACTCTGTCTCCCCACCCACCCCCCAAAAAAATTTCCTGGGCACACAAGCCCTGATTGAATTTCTACAGGTTTAACTATCAGTGATTTTTCTACAGTTCTACAATTTTCTGATTATATTGTTTAGGTGTCCATTTGGGTCACCCTTGTTTACCAAACAAATATAACTTTTGTACATATTAGGAACTAAAAATACGTGTGAAATGAATGAAAGAATTCGTATACTAGTTTGCTCTTTATTAAGATGTCTGGAAATGATAAACAGTATAAAACTGACATAAAAGGATAAATGAAATTCCCCAAGGACTTAGCTGGTGATTAGGGCATAATTTATGCACCACGAAACCTACATCCATTACTCACCAATGTCTTTCAGCAATAAGCACGTTTCCAGAAAAGGACTTATGTTTCTGATCTCATGTGTATGAACTCACAAAACATGAGTCTATAGTCTATAAAGAATTGAACATAGTGCAGTCAGTTCCCACGTCAGATAAATTTAAAGAATGTTGTTCCTACCTTCAACTGCTGTTCTTCAACCAAGCAGATGTCAGGAATTTGGGATGGGAAGAGGCTCCATTAGAAAGTGTTGTTTTTACCTAGGACGTTATAATATGCTGCATTTGCCTTTATTTGATCCCATCTCAGGAAAAGTCCTTTCTTTGCTCCAACAGGGAGTCACATTCTAAATGGTAAGATGGCAAGTTTGTGATTACTTCCTTCACCTTCCAGAACTATGGCAGCCATCATTAAGTGACCACAGGACTTTTTATTAAGTGTGGATTTTGTCTCAGGATCTATGTCAACCCAGTTTTCCAGGAGTCAAGGCCAATCAAATAGCTTTATAAATCCTTGTTACCATTTCTGGGTCTAAACTACCCTCAAACTATTATAATTCTCAGGAAGTAACTACCATTTGGCCATAGCTATCTGGCATTTTTTTTTTTTTTGCCTCAATTTCTTTGCTTAACATCCACTTTTGCTGCTGTTTTTTTTATTTTCCTAGAATCAACAGAAATATATAACACATTCTGGTGAGTCTTTCTGTCAGTGTTTCAGAGGCAATACAGCATAAACCTGCTCCCTCTAAACCCTTTTAGCTGCAGAAGTTTTCTTATTTTCCTCCCAGGATGTGATAAGCCACAGTCCTGGACCAAAACATAACAGGTGGTAAAAGGGACAACAAAGGTAAAAATGGAACCAAAAGCCATTAGGAAACCCTAAGTTATTTTTTAACACCCTCTTCATACTTAACAGTGCTTTTCCTATTGAGTGCAGGGAGAAGGAATCACCTAACAGATTTCTTTGTCCCATCTGTGTCTTGACCCCACTGTCAAGACAGTGTCTTGACCCCACCAACCACTGTCCCGCTTGGTGTCTTAGTAACCTAAGTAACCTATTGTAATCTTAGTAACCTAAGTAAGCTAAGTAACATAACCTGTTGTATGTTCACAGGCATACAACTTTCCTTCCCCAAAGTTCACATACTAAGACAAATGATTGCCCTTAGAATATGAAAGGGGCAAAGTAGTGTCACATAAAAAGTACTACGGAAGAGGAGAGATTCAGTTAAGTTTGTTAAAGAGGAAGCATGACAACCAAGACATCAATACGCAATTCAGAAAAGAAGAAAAAATGGCCAGTAAACATAAGAAATATTTTGAATCCAAGAACTGCAAATATAAACCACCGGTAATTTTCTTTGAGTATTACTTTCCTGAAGTTGAAAAATATTGGCAGGACCCAGTTCACATGTGTAAAGACATCCCATTCTGATGCACGGCTGTTGTTGGGAGTTTCTTTGGGACAGAATTCCCCATAAAACAATTTGACAATAGGTGCTGCAGCAATCAAGTAAGAACAGAAGCCAGGGACGCAAAGGAGCAATATGGGGTATTTATGTGAGGTTTACAGAACAGCAGGCAGTCTGGAGGGGTATGGATCAGAAAGGCTACCTCTGGGAATTTCGGGCCTATAGGATTATGAGGGGATCAGCAGTTATACCTCAGCTCCTGGCGATACTGAAATAGGTGATACCTGAAATTCTGATGACCCCCTGCTCCAGTGCTAATGTATGTAATCACATGAGGATGCCCAGAAGCAGGAGAAACTTCATGGATGAAGTTGAGTTCACTCTCATCAGCCCTCAGCTGCTGCTGGAGAACAATGTCTCCTCCATCTCACCTGAAATCCTCTCATTCTAAAAAGAGTCTGGGAAATGTAGTTTCTGGGCTTTTCGCCCCTATGTTGAGCAGAAGAACTTAGGAAAGTGGAAATAAGCAGTACGTGTCGAACACCTATGTTCGTATTTTAAATATATCTTTGACTCATTTATTTTTCCTCCAGGAATTTAGTGAGAACTCAATGGACCAGAGAACATGATCCAAATGGAGGGATGTTCATCAAAGCCTTGTTACTAACAAGAAAACTGTTTAACTATTTCTATATCCATGGAGAGAGCATTAGTTAAATAAACAATGATGCATTCACCCAGCAGAATTCTCAGGTGGGAGACATTACTAATTCCTGATTTCCTGATCTTCCCTAGGACACACAGAAGGCGGCATGTCTTACATACAGGTGGCAACATGTGACTACGTCAGGTCAGAAAACCAAGAACAACTTGTTTTGTTTAACTTCTGCATTGAGGCCATGAAAATCCTTCGTGCAAAATTCCAGCTCCCTTCTCCTACTTTAGTGACAAGAAGTCCCTCCTTCAGATGAGAACTATGTAAGCAAGATGTCATTCTTTTTCTTCTTCTTTTCAGTAAGCCCCTGAGTTGCAGGAGGTAATTTGTTACTGCAGAATAACCTCGCCTATGCTGCCTTACTGCAACTTACTACCCATATAATGCAACTCATTACCCAAAAAAGGACAGATCCTTCTCTTCATCAAAATAGGAAAGGTCATAGAAAACATTGTTTCAAGCACATTGTTTCATAAACTTTAAGCTTTCAGTAAATATTTAGCCTTACATAATGAACGGAGAAAAGCATGTTACACATAGTATCTATAATGCAATTCCTTTTACCTAACATCATGTGATTGCTCACATGGTATATGGCTGAAAGGTGTGGAGAAAGATGAGTAGAAAGACTTTCTCCAGAAGGTTAACTATGGTTATCTAGGACTACAGGATTTCTGACCATTTTTGCTTTACTCTAAAGATTCTTCCATATATTGGTTGATTTTAATGAAGTATCTATGTACTATCTTAATAAATGAGAAAATACATGTAATTTAATAGTGAAATAACTAGAACATAGTGAATGCTAGTTATCACTAATATTTTATTACCCATAAAAAAGAAAATTATTTAAATAGGTTCCAAAAATATTTCGATAAATTCATTGCTTATTATATATTCATCAGATTAGGAACACACAGACTGGGGTGACAGAGCCAGGTGTGCTATAAGACTGCACCCCAGGAACAGCACAACCTTGGCCAACCTCTTGAAGATTTGATCATTGCTACCCAGGCAGGCTCCGGACACTGAATAACTGGATTTGAATTCATATTCTTTCCCATTAGCAGTAGCGTGACTTCATATAAAATACTTAAACATGTTAGGCCTTACTTTTATCACTTGTAAAGTGGAAATCTATTACCTCTCTCCTACGGATGACTAACTAAGCTACAGTATGTCATAGGATAACATAGTGTAGAAGTAAAGACCCTTAACTCTGGAACCACACTGTCACTGTTCAAACTTCAGGCCTGATACTGGCTAGTACTCTTTACCTTCCTGTGCTTTGATTTCCTCATCTGAAAAATGGGGGTTATATTAATGGTAATTATTTGAAGATAAGTAAGTACATAAGCAAAGAGTAAATGAGTTAATTGTTTGCTAAATTCTTAAAAGAATATGGGGACTGGGGCGAGGGAGGGGAGGGGGAAGGATAGGTGGTGGGAGGGTGATTGGTGGGACCACACCTATGGTCCATCTTACAAGGGTACATGTGAATCTCTCTAAATGCAGAATATAAATGTCTTAACCCAATAACTAAGAAAATGCTCATGAAGGCTATGTTAACCAGTTTGCTGAAAATATTTCAAATTGTATATAAAACCAGCTCACTGTACCCCATGACTGCATTAATGTACACAGCTATGATTTAATAAAAAAAGAAAGGGGGGGATTTCTGGAAATTTAAATACTTATGAATAAAAATAAATACTGCATGATGTGCTTGAAAAAGTGCCCAACATATAGTATGTACCCTTTAAATGTCAGTTACTGTGTGCATAAACACAGCCTGATGCATAGTGAGTACTCTCTGGCATTTACAGGCCTCTGTTAGGGAAAACTGGAGTGCTTAGGAGGACGTCCTTATCCTTTGAGGATGTCATTTAGAAAGTGGAGGCCTCAGGGGACTATCTCTCCTCTCTCCGATACCCCACAGTACCACAGTCCAAAGGACACCTGAGGAGGCTAGATAGATATTGAGTCTGTCCCTCTTCAGCCACTTTTAAGGCCAGAATGTCATAATAAATGTGTGTGGCTATGAAGAGAGGTCTTGAGAAATGCCCAGAGGATTTGAAATTGAGAAGTTAGGAAAATGCTATGGGGAAGGGACTTCTTGCCCCCATCCCATTTTCACCACAACATCTGTAATTCTGTCTATGGTGTATTTTGATAGTCTATAAATATAGTGCTTTGTTGAAATTTTAACATAATATATTGCCCACTCAGTAAGACCAGCTATCTCATATAAATGAACCAAAAACACATTAGTCCTACACCTCGGGAGAGCAGCAAGGCCCTAATCCCCAGGTACACTGCCCTATCCTCCAGGTTGCAGGACAGAAAAGTCTTTTGCTGTCCCTTCATCTGTCTACCTCCTCAACAGCCAGGAGCAGAACACCCTAATGATCACTCCTAAAAGGATATTTGAGGTTCAAAGCTCTTGAAACAAGTTTGAATCACCTGCAGAAAAAAAAACATGGAAACTTTGTGTCTTAAAGATTGACAAAGGGAGCCCCCAAGCTCCTGAGTGATTGAATACCCTGAACTTGGATAAAATGATGACATTGGAGGCCCTGCACAAAACACTGTCCCTGTGGGGCACGGCAGTCCTCATCGGGGCTGGCAACAAGAGTGCTTACCAGGATGCCACGTCATCTCCTTCCTCTCTCCTTTCTTCTCTCTCTCTTTCCCATCTCCCCTCACCCTACTTATAAGACATAAAATAAACTTATACTTTTACATCCTAAAGAAATGGATACTTATCAGGGATTGGTGTTAAGTACTGGTCTGCAGTAACCACAGCAAAGATGGTTTGTGGCTGAGCAGCCAGAAACCATCTTCCCTTGATGCATCATGAAGCCACCACCATGAGCCAGGGCCACAGCGGCTCTTGTGGACAGATGCCCAGAGCCTCACCAGGTAAAAGAGAGGCAGCAGAAGCAGGGGAACAGGTGGGTCGCTATTAATACTGGCAAGGTGAGGCCTGGAGCTGGATTTGATTGGGTTCAAACAAATATATTAATATAAATAGGACATGTGTCATGTATTGATAGTAAGCAGAAGTGTTACCTAGAGGCTTTTTTAAAAAAATGATTTCACTGGTTTAAAAAGATGTTAGAAAATCCCTATTGTTGGAATTCACTATTCTCTGGAGCCACACTATACTCTACCTACTCCAGGAGGGATGCCAGCGGAGGAATCTTCACTTCTTATGAGTCCATATCTTAGGGCGACACACTCGCAACTGCACTAAAGCCTAATGGCATGTGTGAGATGCACACGCCGAGTCTTCACAGTGGAGAAGACAGGAAAATCCGGAGAAATGGAAAGATCAGAGGAGCAGTATCCATATGAGTGCTGAATACTGCACCATGACGAGGGCCAAGGTCTCGAAAATGGTAGAATAGCTTCTTTCCATCCTTTATCTCACCCCCCACTAGGCTTTTTCTGCACCCCCACTCTCTTCAAAATAACAAAAATACAACAGATCGCAGCTGGAAAATACGGCAAAGCTTGGATTTTTACCCTCTGATTATTTCCACCCCAGGGAAGAACTACCATGAAAGTGCCGTGTCTAGTGGCTGAAATTGAGGCCCTGTCGGATGTAAAACATTCCAAGGAAAATAAAAAGCTGATGGCACAAGTGTAGAGATTAAACTCTCATTATCACTTTTCTCTGAGAGCTCAGAAAGAAATGTGGGATAAAGTCACTGAAGTGGAGCCAAAAGCCACTCTCATCTTGGAACAACCAAGTCCTGTGGCTTCCCGCCCCCCCCCCCCATTTTTTTTCTGTGCAATTTATCCTGAAAGCACGGCTCCTATTCCAGGACATAAGGGAACCCAGAAGTCAATTTCACCTACCTCTTTTGAAAAGCGTATCATGGGTAACCACGGGAATTAAAACAAAAGAAAAAAATCACACCCTATACTGGGAGAAATAACAGTCAGTGACATAAGGGAGATAAATACCACCATTTATGCTTTAGAATTAATGAGAGCTCCAGGCAGCCTGAAGAGCTTTTCTTTTAGGAAACTCAGTGCTGTGTTCAGTGCCTCTCTGAATGGAGAAAGCAGAATGGGTACTCCTTTCCCACCGATGTACACAGAAGAGAGATCTTCCTGGATTGCTTATTCCTTTTCAATGAATTATCTCCATTTGCAACCTAACTCCCTGGGTAATTAATAGAGGTTAAGGCGGCTGGAAGTGAGAAGCTACAAGATTTGGGGGGAAAATATATCAAGTTAGATATTTGTCTCACACACACATTGGGATGTGGATTCAAGAGTGAGGTAAAAAATAAGAAAGATTGTAGATTATTTAGTGGATATTGTTACAGAAAGATTTGCTAAGCATAAAAGCACAAAGCACAAAGAAAAATTTCACTAAGATTTGTTACATAAAAATGTAAACTTCTTTATATGCTGAAACATTGTAAATCAACTTGATAGGGAAATAACTAACAGAGAATATAATTGCAACGTATAAGGACAAAAGATAAATATCTATGATACATAATTAGTTCTTATAAATCAACAAGAAAAACCTCCAGTGGAAAAACCGTAAATAGCCAACTCTTCAAAATACAAATTATCCAGAAGCATATGAATAAAATTTCACCTCATAAAGAGTCCAAGTATTGAAATAATAAATAATGCTCTCATCAAATGTCAATGTTGTTTTGTAAATTTTTTTATTAATAGTATTATAAGTAATGTTAATGATGTAAATATAAATGATGTTTAATTTTTACTTTATTTTAATTTCAGATTAATCTATGGGTACAAATCATTAGGTCACATTGTTTTATGAGGTAAAAGAACAAGTTGTAGTTGAGCCCTTTACCCAGAAGATGTGCCATATACCCCCATATTGCATCTGCTGGTGAGTGAGAGCTTTCCAAAAGCCCTCTAAGCTACCCACCCTTCTTCTTCTTCCCCTCTACCTGAATTTAATTGTGTTTTTATTCCTTATGTGGGCCTATAGTAGTTTATCCACTAGTTTCACATTTGTTTCACTATTACATACATTGGAGGCTTATTCTTCCATTCTTGTGATACTTTACTTAGAAGAATGTTCTCCAGATCTATCCAGGCAAAATACAAATGATGTAAAGTCTTCGTCTTTTTTATGGCTGAATAATATTCCATGGTATACATATACCACAGTTTAGTTATCTACTCCTGGGTTATTTTCACATCTTGGGTTAAAGTTGTTTTTAAATGGATAAAATCTATGCTGATGAAACTTTTGGAAACTTGTAGTGAAAAATGTACATGGTTAGGAATCTTTTTCAAACAAAATGGACAATAGCTAGTCTAATGGAAGACTAGTTAGAGGATAGGCAAAAGTGGGTCCTGCCACGTTGTGGGAAGCCCAAAGGAGAGACTTTGTCTTTGTACACTCGAGCGAGCAAGCCAGTCTGGAATGCCGCCGTCACTCACACTCCACTGGAAGGACTTACTTCCAGGCTCTTGATGGGACCTCTTGCCACCTGCTGTGTGGCATTGCTGCCTAAGACCAGAGGGTGTAGTAGGACTGGACCTCACACGCACCCAGTACTATGGGAAGTTTATAATGATGGCCACTCTGCAGACACTGCATCCCATGTGTCTGCTGTGACACCAAAGCTGGGGCCACCAAACCTGGTGTGTCCAGTCGTGAAGGTCCACAGCGCTGCACACGCATCTTCACATTCTTCACTCACTCATTTCACCTCTAGAAATGTGATCTAATAAAATAGAAATGCAAACAAAGCAGTCTGCCTGAGGACATTAATGGAAGCACTTTTTCATTTTTGGGAAGAATCTAGAAATAACCTAAATTTGCTATCCTTGACAGATAGCTAAATTATGAAAAACTCAGCTGATGAAACACAAAAGTAAATAAAAATAATACTGTAAGGAAATTTGTAGTGATTTTTGAAAGTACTTAAGACATAGGAGGTAAAAAAAAAAGTCACAGCAAAACTCAGTGGTGTGATCCGAATTCAAAAACAAGAAAAGCCAGAAGATAAAATGTGAACATTGCTAATCTCTGATCCAAGAGGTTAATAGTTCTTCAGTTAAATATGCAATTATAGTTAAAGACTATTGTGAAACTGTGAAAGTGGAACATGATAGTTAAAATGAAAGCGACCTAAAAACACCCAGAGCAACAGTGAAAGCCCCCCCATATTCTGCTCTTCATGGCTGCCTCTTCCAACTCCAGACTGAATGGGAGCGTGTCCTTTTAGATGTTTTCTTAGGCAGATTCACATCTCTTTATTTCAGGTAAATGGATTCACGTTAGAGTTTCGTTAGAACATGTGTACTTTGCTGGAACTTTACTTATATCATTTAAAAATATGTCATGGATATCTTCCGTGTACATGCATACAGGTGGGTATTCCTGTTATTTTTTATTTTGTAGAGGCAGAGTCTTACTCTGTTGTCCAGGACAGTCTTGAACTCCAGGCCTCAAGCAAAGTTCCCCGCTAGGCCTCTCAAAGTGCTGGGATTAGGCTCACCTGGGCAGGACATATGCTGAAGCACTGGGACTACAGGCGTGAAACAGTGCACTGGCCAGTCTCTGTTATTTTTAACACCAAACTAAATTTCTTTATTGGACAATTTATTTCTTTAATCTTTCATAATTTCAGTTTTTCCCAAATGGTCAATAATTCTACAATAAGCATGCATTATTTTCAGGGTCAGAAAAATTCTACATTTTTTTTTTTTTTTTTTGAGACAGAGTCTCACTTTGTCACCCTTGATAGAGTGTCGTGGGGTCACAGCTCACAGCAACCTCAGACTCCTGGGTCTCACTTTTGCTCAGGCTGATCTCGAACTTGTGAGCTCAGGCGATCTGCCTGCCTCAGGCCTATTTTTTAAAGAGAGGAAGGAGTCCCTTCTGCCCTAAACAGAGAGAGAGGGCAACTGCTAGCAAATATCCCTTCCCTGTGTGGATGAAATACAGAAGAAGTTGTTCTTCCTGCAGTTTTATACCAGGAAGACCTTAGGACCTGTTGTGTGTCAGGCACTCCAGGAGGAGGACCTGCTGTGTGTCAGGCACTCCTGCTGAGGACCTGCTGTGTGTCAGGTACTCCAGGAGGCGCTAGGGAGACTGGCAGCACTTACTGCATGTAAGCAAGGCTCATCTTGTTTTCCACGATCTAAGGCCTGACTCAGAGTCAACTCTCAATGAATGATGGAACCGAATCATGCTCTGCTCCTAGCCAGCAATGGGAAGGTTAAAAGCGGAGGGAGGCTTTGGAGTTCTCATCAGTTCAATAATTTTTCTGTTAATGCCTGCTGGAAATGAGGTAAATGCTTTTCCCTGCCCCCTAGCTGTTCAGAATCCCTGGGGAAACAGCCTTGTACACAGGTGATACTGACTTTTCAAATAAAATGTTCTCAACCCTGGAGGCAGACAGACTTAGATTGCAGTCCAGACTCTAGTACCTTAGCCTAGCTTGGCAATCACCTCGTGATCTCTTAAAGTGAGAATGATGAGGGTACACAGGGATTAAAGGGAGAGCTTGGATGGAATGCCCACGGGGCCTGACACATGGTGTATTTTATAAATGTCCCTCCTCAGAGTTACCATCCCTCCTCTGCCTGCATTTCCACGTGTCACCTGGGCAGCGAAAACATAGAGCTTTATCTAGAAGGAGTGTCCACTGTGTTCAGAGCTCAAGTGCTGTGTACTGCAGGACCCCAGACGACATCTAGGTTCAGCATGGGAGGAGAGGGTAGCCATTTGCGCTCCCTAAAGCCAGGTATTTTCAGAAGTATATGCTCATTTTAGAATAGTCCCAATGCAAATATAGGAAAATAATTCTGTTACTACTACATGATTTTAAAATACAGTGAGAGGATGTAGGATTATTTGAGATTTGGGATTACAAACAACATTGTTCCTATTGTGCCAGCCATGCTTCTCAAACCCATACCTGATTATGAGAAAAAGAGAAGAGCAAATATATATATATATTTAGAGAGAGAGAGAGAGAGAGAGAGACAGAGAGAGACAGAGACAGAGAGAGAGAGTTCTAGATGAGCCAGAATGAGACTAGAGAAGGTGATTTTGCTAGAGCTTCGAGTTAAACTTAGTATGAGCCCTGTGATTTTTCCTCGCTGCCATAGACAAAGCAAAACAGTTTAACATAGTATTGTGTACTGTTGTCATCGTGGTAAAAGGACATACTCTAACTGTCAGGAGAGGAAGCAAGTTGCCACACAGAAAGTGAGATTGTCTCACTGGGTTGCAGATGAGCCCTAAACAAAGTCTAATAAAGCAGTTCATTAAAAGAATGCAATAGCACAAAAGACACTCAGCAATGCTGGGTCCCTTTACTGTGTGTGTGAGGATGTATATCCTGAAGTCAGAGTGAATTGAGCCACTTTGCAGCTAGAATTCTGTCCAACTCAGTCAAGAAAGGTCTTGTCTAGGCATCATAATTATGCACATGGAGTTTACCTAGGATCAGACGTTTCCATATTAACCTCCACCTGCATGAAATTCTGAAAACCCTAGGGCATTTCAAAATAAAGTCACAAATTAATAAAAATATCTCCTCTTCGGGAAGCTTTCTTTGCCGTTTGCTCAGATTGAAGTCAGGTCCTTTAATCTACATGTGCCTGAGTTCACATCACTTTTCAGCTTGGACATGAGTGATGTAGGTATATGTGGTGCAGCTCCTCCCAGAGCCTAAGCTCTTCGAAAGCAAAGCCAAGGTCTGCTGGCTTCAGGTTTCCTATGGTGTTCAGCTCAGTACATAACAGGTGCTTGGTAAATGCACAATGAACGCACAAATCATTCCAGATAAACGGCATACAGCTATATCCACCCTAAGCCAGGACCTCCTTCACCAACTCAAATGGCTAAGAAAGCAAGCAGCTATGGTGAGTGTGGGATTCGGCCTGGGATGGGCATTTACTTGATGATGTCCTGAACCTTCAGAGGGTGGTTGTTCAGCAGTTCCACACAATTCTTACTATGCAGAAATTTACATACAAATTTGCCAAATCCTCCCTTTTTTTAGAGGCTAGAATATTGGCCTGTAAGAAGTCATTTAGTTTTAAAATGTCACCAGCTAATTAATACATTTTTAAATATACAACATGATGACAAGAAACTATGTGTATTCCAGACAGATGACAGGCTGCCCACTAACAAGCTCTATGTTAGGTGTTCATGCCCCATGCTCTCTGCCCACCCCACCCCAAATGATTTTCTTGTTGAATATTAAAAAAAAAAAAAAAGGCAGAGTTTTATTCTGTCACCCCGGGTAGAGTGCCATGGCATCATTGCTCACAGCAACCTCAAACTCTTGGGTTTGAGTAATCCTCTTGCCTTAGCTTCCTGAATAGTTGGGAATACAGACATTCACCATTACATCCAGATAATTTCTCTGTTCATAGTAGAGGGTCTGCCCTTGGTCAGACTTGTTTTGAACTCCTGAGCTTAAGCAATCCACCTGCCTCAGCCTCCCAAAGTGCTAGGATTACAGACATGAGCCACTGAGCCCAGCCTCTTGTTGAACCTTATAGAGTAATGCTTTCCAGCCAGCTGGTATACCTCACTGTTCCTGTCCTCTCTCTTACTGGGAGGGTTGTCTCTAAGACCAGGTTGACTGGTGTTTGTCTTCCAGTTTTCTTGACTTTTGTTAAGACAAACACGTTTTCCATCCCTCAACCCTGGCCTGTTGCTGTTTCCTTTCTAATGTGTCCTGTGTTTCTGCCAAGCTAAGGCACCCCCCCCCCATTTTCCCTTTGTAATCCAAACCACTGCAGAGCTTTTTATCTAAAACTCTTCAAAATTCATTGATTTCAGCTAGGCTAATTTTCTTTCATTCTAATTTCACTTGTGTATCCTTCTTTTGTGCCAATTAATCCTCTCCTGTTTTTTTAGTCTGGGCTTTCTCTTTCACCATTTTTCCTTGCAAATAGGTTTTAGGCTTCACATCTCTGCAGGGGACTCTACCTTGAACGACACAACCACCAGCCAGGAAGCTCATCACTTACCTTTCCCTCTGAATGTACTCATCCGTGTTAGGGAATCTTCTGTGAGATAAGCAGAAATGACGACTTCGTGGTATCATTCAATACACCCAAATCCTGATCGGCATTTTATCAATAGGTTGTGACTTTTGAGACCCAGAGATAGCATCAGTCTGTTTTGATCCTAAGATATCACTGAAATTCTGGTTTCTTCTACAAACACACTGGGAGTTGTTGATTTTAATTACATAGTTTTTTAGCAAAGAAAAAGAGCTTCTGAGCAAACTATTGTAATACACGGATACTTTCTCTACAGAATAAGAGTCTTCCTGTGAGATCTTATCTGTTTCATCTTTTCAAAACCTTTCCCCCATTCCCACCGTCATATAACCACCACAACGTGATGTATTTAAAGTACAAATACGGATGGTCCCATTCAGACTTGAGCTACTCAGCTGTAAAGGCCTTTCACTCTTAAATCGTTTAACTATTTTTTGCCATAGTATGTGTGGGCTACAGACCCCATTTTAAACTCTCATTTTTTCAGCCTGTTAAAGGTGGATCTCTTCAAATGATCAGGCTTGAAGCTGAAGAGGATTATAAGAACGGAGATGGCTTATTTTTTGAAGCTCTAAAGAACTAGAGATGAGCTAAATAATGACATATTTCCGTATATTTTATAAGTATGCAGTGATGATAGGCAATAATCAAAATATCACCAAAGGGTACATAAAACCAACCAGCAGGAAGCACAAATAATTGAGAGTGTTCTTCCTAAGATACCAAGAGGACAAGAAGGTTCAACTAAAATAGCTGTGCTTTCCTTCCCTGGTTAGTGTGGACTCGGTTAAATGGCACTCACTGCAATCTTAGTCAGAGGAAAACAGACAATGCCAGAGTGATATTAAGAGCACTGGTGAGGAGAGGGCACAGAGAGGTGAAGAGTGTCCAGGAAGCGCATGTAGACCTCAGGCCTCTGAGGGACGGGTGACCTTCCAAAGACTATCTACCAATATCTGAGCTTGAAACAGAACATGAGTTTGATAGACAAAATTGT
The DNA here is from genome assembly GCF_000181295.1 of Otolemur garnettii. Classification (NCBI taxonomy): domain Eukaryota; kingdom Metazoa; phylum Chordata; class Mammalia; order Primates; family Galagidae; genus Otolemur; species Otolemur garnettii. Next base: position 10,812,787 of record NW_003852399.1, read on the forward strand.
GGTTATATAAATTTAAAATCAATCATCTACTCAGTGGTCATGTATTTTTTTTTTTTTTTTTTTTTAGTTCTCATGGTCGTGTAAAAGGAAAATTGAAATTCACATCTTACTACCCCAGGCTTTCAATACTAAAGTCTTCCAGAGTCTTAACATTATAAGCTACTGATACATTTGATTTGCCCAATTTCATTTCTGACCATGCAGTCTGAATTATGGTGGCAAATGACAATTATTTATTACCACTTATTATCAACTCCAAATCTGGGTTAGTGTTTCAAAGATCCTCTCCCTGGACAAGCAAGACCTTCCACCAGAGAGCTCCACCACTTCCAACTGAAATGTCTCCCTGTCTCATCCTGAGATCGGAGTGACTATTCCATTCCCCCAGGTTCCATAGACATGGTCTCGAGTACTGATTACCAGTGTTGCTTTTATTTGCCTAGGAGCCTTTCTGACACTCTACCTGCTCTTTACTATAAGAAAGTAACAAGATTTTTAACATAACAAACATTATCCACCTATGAAAATAAATCAAAATACTCAAGCGTCAAAGCTATGTTTATTCTGAAGGAACACGGAGCCGCCTCTCCTTGAAGCGTGCCTCTAATCATGCCCGAAATCGTGTTAGTTCTAGCTCTCAGTTTATAGATTCCGTGTTTGGTATTCAAGGGTAACTTCCTAGCTTATTAAATGTAAGCCACTATTAACTGCCACTGTGAAAATGAGACACTTTACAACGTTTGGCCTTAAAAGTCAAGAATCTTTGGGTTAACTAGATGATCTAATCTAGCTTCAAATTAACCACATTAAAATAAATTAAATGCTCTTTCCTCTTCATGTTGCAAAACATAAAGATGTCACACTCTATAACTTGAGAATAACTGTTCTCATTTGATTCAGGGGACGGCGTGGTGTCTTTAATTCCTTTATCAATATTATTCCAGACCAACAGATGGAAGATCAAGCAATTAAGATGAACGGGCATGTGCTGTACTTATGGTGCTTTTTTTCCCCCTGAAGTTTGCTCTTTGAAACCTGTTTTGCTATAGCTGCCAGACAGGGGTGTTTAGAGCCAAAAAATGTCAGAGAAGAAATTAAAGGACTTAGAGAAATTCACAATCTATTATAAAGGCAGGGACAAAAGTCAATTTCATCTCGTCTTTCTCAAATTATTCCTCTGTTGAAAGATTTTTATTCTAACAGACAAGTGTCCAATAATCCTTAGTGGTTTTTTCCTTATATAGGGAAAGGGAAACTGTGACCTATAAATTTTTGTGTGTGCTAGCAATCAGTCAACAAGCACTTACTAAGTATCTATTATACACTAAGCATGTAGGCTCTACAGACACGCTGGTGACAACAGACTGTGGCCAGGAATCAGAAAACTAGTAGACGGTATTAAGGGCATTACTCATTTATTAAATATAATGGAATTGAATTTTAGATCATTTAGGTTCTAGGGATAAAGACATGTCACGTTATATCCCTCTGCGTCTCAACAAGCAGCAGTTGACACACTCAAACAGGTAAATGGGAGACTTAACAAAGGCACTATTTATGTAAGTGTGGACAGGCTTTAGTCTCCTAAAGTAACAGTTTAGCACACAGGGTAGTATTATAACTAGGAATAGCAGAGTCCCCCAGGGCAATAACAAGGCCTGGCAAAGTACCCTAGGTGTAGTATCAGCAGAGAGCCAGATCTAATAAGTTCCTCCCCTCCATGCAAAGGAGCAATAGAACCAAGCTCAGGGGCACGTGGAGAAGTCTGCTGAGGTCCACCTCAGTGGAAGAATGTCACCAACCCTCAGCAACCCAGCAGAGAGGGTCCCCAACTGCACTCTCATCTTTCCTGTCTCCTGTTTGTAAATGCAGGGGGCAGGGCTAGGTCCCTCAGTGCACTGGGGAACTCATTTCCTTCACCCTAATCCTGGCCCTGGGAAAACCCAATTAAAGGCCAGGGGGCCAGGGAGCCTAGAAATGTTTTGCAGGGCACGGAGCATGTCTGAGAAAGTGAAGAGTAAATTTATGGAAGACAAATAGCATACCCACACACCTGCCTTTTTTTTTCTAAATCATATACTTTCTCTACATCTCCACCCATCTGGTTGGAGAGAAGTTCAACTTCATTACCTGGCCCTCAGTCATCTCCTTTGAGGGATAACAGAAGATTCCTCGAAATCTGTAACAAAAGTATCAGGAGAAGGGCTAGGTCTTGGTGGTCATTACCTTCGAATTTGCCCATTGGGCTACTTGATATTTCTCTCTGTTAGGCATTTACACATCTAGAGATTGTCTATACAGTATAACTATTTTCTTGATATGTTCTTTAAGTCAATTTAATTCATAGGAAGAAAGGAATAGCATTCATCCACAGCAGGCATCCTCAAACTACAGCCTGCAGGCCACATGCAGCCCGCCTAGGACATTTATCTGACCTGCCAGGTGTTTTTACCCCTGCTGCCTGCCCTGCTTAGCAGCCAACTTGGCCCGGGGCCTGCAGTCTGGCCCTCCAGCATTCTGAGGGACAGTGAACTGACCAGTGAACTATTTGAAAAGTTTGAGGACCCCTGATCCACAGTTTTAATATGTCAAGTATTCCTCCCATATACATTAAAATAAACAAATAAGTGTCTACCTAAAATCATCCCACCTTGTAACCCCTGCTAGATATTTTTGGCTTATCCAAGATTTCAGTCCATCTTCCCAAGCACAGCTGCCCTGGACAAGGCCAAGAATGCATCTCACAGGATTTATTCCCCTAGACACTGGCTAGGCAAGCTCCCTCCACCCCTGGGCACAGCACAACCTGGTATCTTCCACCTGGATCTTGTTCTCAGTCTCAGTGGTTGCCCTAATTCTACTTCTAATTCTGCCCATCCAAGCACTGACCTCCTCCTCCTTCTCCACCAAAGACTCGTTCAGTTTAGTCCTCCTGAAAGGACCCAACTGTTAAGAGCTCCTGATACTGCTTCCAGTTCAAGAGAATTCAGAAATCTAGAAATAGAGTGCTGGCTGTTTTGGGTTAGGAAGAGAGAAAGGAATCATGAACATCATTTATAAAATATGTTCTTCCTAACAACTCACTCTGCCACTAAATAATAACAGCTGCTGTGAAAACTGTTGTAATGAGACAAACAGTGGTGAGGATAATGGGCCCAGGGGGAAGGAGCGTATGACCCACACAAACTAGGAGAGACTTGGCCACAGGCAGCCTAGAGAAAGATGTGCACAAGTCAGAGCCCCTGAGCTTGGCAGGCATCCTTGCTGATTTTGCAGGAGACCTTCCAAGTCCTCTTGGTACCTGCCTTACCACCTCGGCTAATGATGATAAACAATTGTCTTGCAGCCATCCTTTCGCTCCGCGTATGGGTTTACTGCTGTCACCTTTAAACAACAGACAGCCATTAAGGGAAGATGAGTATTTGGTAAAATATAAAAATTCAGGTGTTGTTCTGATCCCGTGTGACATCCAAATCTAATTAAATTTTTAGGGGGCAGATATCCTGGAAACTACACATGATAACAAAGCTATTGATGGTTGAAAAACAAGTAGAAAAAACAGATTTTTCAGTCTACTCATGCTCTATAGCGGCACAAATTCCAATGATTCCTACCTTATGTCTACATGAAAAGAGTTGAACTAGAAAGCTAGGAACTTGGAGGAGGCACTGCTTGGCTGAGATTACAATGGCAGGAGACACTGCTATGCCCAAAAAGGTGGCGCTGACACATGGAGATGGCAGGGAAGAAAGGCCCCAACTTTTTTCACCTTCTGCACACTCATTTCCTGCTTGTTGTTTACCATTGGTTGAACCTAGTAAGAAGCTAGCCAGAAAGGGAGGCTGGTGGATCAGCTTTGCAGAGCCAGGAACAGAGAAAAGAGCAAGGTCAAGGTGGATGGGCAGAGGAAGATGTATCATTCATAATTATTTTTATCTTCTCTCTCTCAGCCACTGGAGATCCACTTAGCTTATCTGAACCTGACAGGGATCAGAGGTATGGCCAAGAGAGAGCAGAAAACTGGCAGTCTCTCTGAGTAGAGTCTACCAAAGTCATGGTTTTTTCCAACAATTTTCAAGATAACATACTGACATGGCTATAAGACTGATATAAAAGCATTATAGAAAAAAAATGGGAAATTGACCATGAGACTCATTTAGAAAAGTATTACAGACACATTTTGTTATGGTTTTATTCCCTTAAGCACTAATCGCATAGGTATAGGACACTGAGTTAGCAGAAAATATTCCTTAATAGGATAGCAAAACAGCATTTCTAGAAAATTGTCCCTCCCTGCAATCACTCCATTCAGAATATGTAGAATGCAGAGATGTAACATGCAGATTCCTCATCAGGAATGGAGGTTATTAATCCCACTTGTGGGGAGTGGAGCTGGAAAATAGTTCTCAGCTAGCAGCTTTCTCCAGGGATTGCTTCAGCTTGAAGAAAGCCACTCACTCAAGGTCACACTCTGCTCCCAAACCAAGAATGACCCACACCAATGACTGATGACCATATGCCTCAAAGAACCAGCCCTCTCACCCCAGAGTCATGCCATCATCAGGACTTCCCAGAGAGATGTCTGGGCCTTCCACTGAGACTGCATCTCAGCCTGACCTTTCTCTGACCAACACTGCTCCTTTTTCTTTTCCACAAAGGCTGACGGCAAGAGCACTCCCTAATAGAAGCCCTCTATGCTGATCTCCATCTCATCTCAGATTGTACTTTCCCAGGATCCAACTTGCATTGAGAGAGCCCCTAGCAAATTTCTTTATATGGTTCAACACGCTTCCTACTGGAAAACAACCCAACAAATGGGATTATGTTCCTGCTATTGTTTCATTAAACTCTCTACACATTAGTTTCCCTTTTCTAAGGTTTTAGTTTTGCTCTTGAAATGTACTTGAGAAAATTAATAGACCTGGATCCTTCAAAATAAAACCTCAAACACACTAAGCCTTATATCAGAAAACCAGAGAAGAGAGCAAAAAGGAGCATCCAGCTCCAACTTTAAAAGGGATGAATGACAGTAAGAAACTTGTTTACACATCCAGTGAAAAACATACTGAAGATACAAGATAGACACCTGGCCCCTTGGACTTCTTGCATTGGAATTTCTATTGGAAACCAGAATCCTTTTCCTCTGTGGTAGCACCACATCAGAACACTAGATTTTATGTGGGTGAAAATTCTCTTCCCATTTGCTCACTCCACTCTCAGAAGACGTCAAGATGAAAGAAGTCAAATGAATCCTTAGTGACTGGTACGAAAGGTTACCCTGCAAAGTAACAAAAAAATCATATTGTGTTCTGTGATAATAGAATAATTGCTAACCTTTATGTTAAGTATGGGCAGGGGCCAATGCTAAGTGCTTTAATAATATCTCTATTACCTGGAAAAAAGAGGAAGAGGAGATGCTGAAAACTATATGTCGTGTATTGAGTTATATCATTTACTAAATGATTATGGAGATCAAGAAAAAGAAAGAAATCAAAGATGAACTACAGTGGCTTTGCAATGTGTTAACTTGGCTTGCTTGATCCACATTTCCCCAAATTCCCTTTCTTATATGTTTCAGGTTAGACTAGCCTGCAAGGGAAAGTCTCAGGAGATAATTAAAGGTACAGGATCAGTTCTTTGGTAGCTCATGTACACGGCTGCCAAGCCGTGATTCATTTGGATGGTGTGAGCCAATGACTGAGCTGGGCAACTGCTACACTTTCCCTGGATCTGGAGGTGAGATTGGCCCACACAAACCTAAAATTTAATTCAGATGTTGAGGCTCCTGACACACACACATGCACCAATAGATATGGAAAGGACTATTACTCACACAGTAAGGTTTTCTGGGGAGAGCAAGGCAGACCCTCAAGCAGGATGGAAAGTGGCTTGAGCGAGAGCAAGAGAAAGAGACTGGTTTCACTGGTTAGTATGTGGGAAAACTCAAATGAATCCTTCTTGCCAGAGGTGGGGGCATCCAGGCTTTCTTACAACCTTCCCAGATTTAGAACAGAAGAAGGAAGAGTCATGATGCTTGAATACTTTCAGCAAACAACAGAATGGACTAATCTCTTTATTACAAGCATCATTGACCGTTGCACCACATGTGTGTTTATTTAGCTCTAAGACAAAGGGCCTTGGCTTCTGGAAAGTATTCATACCAACAGTCAGAGTCAGTAAGAACTGACACAGGTTTTGGTTTATCTTTGTGGGCACCAACTTTTGGTTGTAGGTAATGGCTTGATCTCATTCTCCCACCAACTTACATCTGTCTTTCTTTCAGGACTCCCTGCCCTGTGGATTTCAAGGTCCAGTAACAGGTGCAAAGAAAACAACTTTTCAGAAACTGCTTAACCAGCTCCCAGCTCCCTTAACCAGAGCCAAATCCCTGTATGTATGTGTGTGTGTGGGTGTATGGGTGTACACACAGTAGTGATTCTGCTTTTCAGATTAAACTCAGACCAATATAGGAACACAGAACTTTTCTTGTATAGGAGATGGGAACATGGCTCAAGAAAGGTTTGGCAACCCAACTCTTTCCATATGGTATCTGCATTCAATATATTGTTAACAGTTCTAAATGAACCCCAATTCCAGTTGTTTAAGGTCCTTGAGTCTATTTATACCCTGCACTGTAGCCAAACTAGACTGCTGGAAGGTCTTTGACCAGACAGCCATATCTACATGTGCAAAATGCAATGGTCTGGGGAAAAGGCCTAGGTCAAGGTCTCATTTTTGACTCCATCAAGATGAAGGATCCTGGCCAATATTACCCTGCTAACCTTGATTTCCTTAATTGTATGCTGGGGTGTGTATGGTCACCTTGAGTAATTATCCACCTTTATCCGCCTTATTTTGAAAAGGATGAGATCATGTTTTCAGTCGGTGAGATTTTTTTCAAAGAAAGATTCTAAACACTGAGACCATTTTGATTACTATATTTGTTATAAACCAGTTGTCAAGGCCTGCATTATACAGTATACTTTCTAACTTTCAGATAACAGGGTCTTACTGTGTCAGTCATGATACGTACATGTGGATTCACTTCCTCCCTTTCATTTTACCTCACTTCCCTTAAGCATTGCATTTTTTACAAGGCCTAATCTATGCCAAGTGAAGTTTGTTTTTTTTTTAACTTTGCAGATAGGATTTAAAAGTGTCAACATTTAAAAGCTTATGTCCTTATCAAGGCAAATGATTACAGTCATTTGTGTAAATCTTGTTGACAGTTTTCTTTAACTTAGATCTCCAACTCATAAAAATTAATGTCTATAATTTACTTTATGGTCCCACAGAGGGACAGCCAAGAAAAGAGGAAAAATACCTGCTATGTTAGAGAGTGTGGGCAGAATTGATCATGTGAGTGAAAATACGGAATAAAATGGAATGTTACTAAGAGGCAAAGAAAAGGAACTAGAAGGAAAATAAAACATTAAACAAACATACCAAGGGAGAAATATAAAGTCTACAGAAGACAGGTCTGCTAATAAAAAGATAGAGTATCAAATTATTTTGACTCCAAACTTAGCTAAAAGATTGGAGTCATTTTTCAACTCCTGTTTACCAAATCAAATTAGAAAAATTAACTTGTGCAATAAGAATAATGTCAGCAACAGTAACAACAACAACAAAAGAATAATGGCAACAATACAAAAATAAGTATTGGCAAAAAGCAAGTGGGGAAGACTCCAAGTAGATGTGAACACGAATGTTTGGGTTGGATGATATGCTGCCTAACATAATAAGAAAATTAGCAAACATCTATTGAATTGTTTATATGTGTCTTTAAATAAAACACTAAAGACACACCATATAATTAGAGAAAAACATATGTGGTCTCATTCCACCGAGCAGATAAGAATGGCTGAGCTAGCTGTTATAATTCAGAATTCCACCTTAGCAATATAATGAAACAAATATAATAAGATGAAAATCTCTAAACAGTTAGAACACAATGGAATCATAAGCAAAAGAAAAGATGGCCTTATAAAGAAAATATCACTTTAGATGGAAGCCATGGATTTTTGACAACAAATTAGAAAATCAATGGCTGAAGGAAATGAAGTAGATGTTTCATAATTGGCCTTTGGTGGAGCTTATGACAAAGTCTCATAAAATTTTATTTGCTAAATTGTTTGAATTGGCTGAGAGATGAATATAGTCACCTGGACAGAAAAGTTGCTTTTTTGAAGGAATATTCCTAAAAGTCTCTGACAAGGATGAGTATTCATACATTTAATGCTCCCAGATTTTACTTCTTCCTTTGAAGATCTTGATAATAAGCCCATGGAACAGACACAAATCTAACCTCAAAAAAATTAAAATAATTGAAGTGATACCTTGTACCTTTTCAAATCACCATACAATAAAAGTGGAACTCAGCTCCAATAAAAATTTTCATCCCCACACAAAAGCATAAAAATTAAACAACCTTATGCTGAATATAGTTGGGTCGTGGAAGAGATAAAGGAAGAAGTTAGTAAATTCCTCAACTCTAACAAAAATGAAGCAACAAGCTCCCAAAAAAGCAGTCCTAATCAGGAACTTTATTGTATTAGATGCCTACATCTGAAAAACAGAAATAGAGCACATCAATAACCTAATGAATCATCTGAAGGAAATGTAAAAGGAACAGCAATCCAATCCCAAAGCTAGCAGAAGACAAGAAATAACCAAAATTAAATCAGAAATAAATGAAATTGAAAACAAAAGAATCATTCAGAAAAGTAATGAAGCAAAAAGTTGGCTAGTCAAAAAAAAAATATAATAGAATTTATAAACCTCTGACCAGATTAAGTAGAAACAGAATAGCAAACCTCTGATAACCTTAATAAGAAATGAAAAGGAGGAGATAACTATAGATATCATTGAGATACAAGAGATTGAGCTGGCACCTGTTGTTCAAGGAGTAGGGCACCAGCCCCATATATCAGAGGTGTCAGGTTCAAACCTGGCCCAGGCCAAAAACTGCAACAATAACAAAAGAGAGATACAAGAGATTATCTCTGACTACCTACTATCTGTGACAATGTGAACGAAATGGACCAATATCTGAAATCATACCATTTCCCTAGACTTAAACAGGAAGAAATAGATGTCTTGAACAGACCAATATCAAGCACTGAAATGGAGAAACAATAAAAAATTTTCCGACAAAACAAAGCTCAGGACCAGATGGATTCATATCAGAATTCCATCTAACCTTCAAAGATGAGCTTGTGCCTATGCTGCAGAACATTTTCCAAAACATTGAGAAGGAAGGAACTTTCCCTAATGCATTCTATGAAGCAAACATCACCATGATACCAAAAACCAGGAAAGGACCCAGCTAAAAATGAGAACTACAGATCAATCTCACTAATGAACACTGAAGCAAAAATACTCAGTGAAATTTTAACCTATAGATTATAGCTACACATTAAAAAAAAATATATCAAGATCAAGTATGTTTCATCCCAGAGATATAAGCCTGATTCAACATATACAAATACATAAATGTAATTTACCATATGAATAGAAGCAAAAACAAAGACCATATAATCTTCTCAATAGATGCAGAAAAAGCATTTGACAAAATTCAGCATCATTTTCTAACAAGAACACTTAAGAATATAATTGATCATATCCTAGGACACAAAACAAAGCTCAACAAAATCAAAAGAATTGAAATTCTACCTTGCATCTTCTCAGACCACAAGGCACTAAAAGTAGAACTCAACTCCAACAATAATGTTCAACCTCACACAAAGGCGTAGAAGTTAAACAACCTTATGCTGAATGACAGTTGGGTGCAGGAAGAAATTAAAAAGGAAATTATTAACTTCCTTGAGTATAACAACAATGAAGACACAAGTTACTAAAAACTATGGGCTACAGCAAAAGCAGTCCTCACAGGAAAAATGATCACTTAGAAGCCTACATTTGAAAAACAGAAAGAGAACACAACAAACGCATCACAAGCCATCTGATGGAATTAGAAAAAGAAGAACAATTCAAGCCTAAACCCAGCAGAAGAAAAATATCTAAAATGAAATCAGAGATCAATGAAAACAAAAGAATCATTCAGAAAATTAATGAAACAAGGAGTTGGGTTTTTTAACAAATAAATAAAATAGATAAACCTTTGGCTAGACTAACTAGAAATAAAAAAGTAAAATCTCTAGTAACCTCAATCAGAAATGATAAAGGGGAAATAACAACTAATGCCACAGACATATAAGAGATTATCTCTGAATACTACTGGAAATTTTATGCCGAGAAATTTGACAATGTGAAGGAAATGGATCAATATTTGGAATCACACCCTCTCCCTAGACATAGCCCAGATGAAATAGATCTCCTGAACAGACCAATTTCAAGCACTGAGATCAAAGAAACAATAAAAAATCTCCCAACAACAAAAAAATGCCCTAGTCTGAATGGCTTCACACCAGAATTCTATCAAACCTTCAAAGAAGAGCTTATTCCTATACTGCAGAAATTATTCCAAAGAACTGAGCAGGAAGGAACCTTCCCTGACACATTCTATGAAGCAAACATCACCCTAATACCAAAACTAGGAAAAGACTCAACTAAAAAAGAGAATTTCAGACCAATTTCACTAATGAATATAGATGCAAAAATTCTCAACAAAATCTTAGCCAATAGATTACAGCTTATTATCAAAAAAGTCATACATCATGATCAAGTAGGTTTCATCCCAGGAATGCAAGACTGGTTTAACATACGCAAGTCCATAAATGTTATTCACCATATCAACAGAAGCAAAACCAAAGACTACATGATCCTCTCAATAGATGCAGAAAAACCATTTGATAAAATCCAGCATCCTTTTCTAATTAGCACACTGGACAGTATAGGCATAGGTAGCACATTTCTTAAACTAATCGAAGCTAACTATGACAAACCCACAGCTAATATTTTACTGAATGCAGTAAAACTTAAAGCTTTTCCTCTTAGTACTGGAACCAGACAAGGTTGTCCTCTGTCACCATTACTATTCAACATAGTAGTGGAAGTTCTAGCCAATACAATCGGACAAGACAAGAAAATAAAGGGCATCTGAATGGGAACAGAGGAGGTCAAACTCTCCCTTTTTGCTGATATGATCTTATACTTAGACAACCTTAAAGACTCAACTACAAGACTCTTGGAAGTCATCAAAAAATACAGTAATGTCTCAGGATATAAAATAAATGCCCACAAGTCAGTTGCCTTCGTATACGCCAACAACAGCCAAGATAAGAGGCTAAGTAAGGACTCAACTCCCTTTACCTTAACCCCAAAGAAAATGAAATACTTAGGAATATACCTAACAAAAGAGGTGAAGGACTTCTATAAAGAAAATTATGAAACCCTAAGAAAGGAAATAGCAGAGGACATTAATAAATGGAAGAACATACCATGCTCATGGTGGAGAAGAATCAACATTATTAAAATGTCTATACTTCCCAGAGCAATTTAAGGTTTCAACACCACCTCAATTAAAACATCAACATCCTACTTTCAAGACTTGGAAAAAATGATTCTGCATTTTGTATGGAACCAGAAAAAACTCCATATAGCTAAGGCAGTTCTTAGTAATAAAAACAAAACTTACTTGGTAAGTAATAAAACATACCATATTTTAGGCTGTATTACAAGGCAATGGTGGTCAAGACAGCATGGTACTGGCACAAAAATAGAGACATAGACATTTGGAATCGAACAGAAGACCAGGAAATGAAACAAACAACTTACAGCCACCTAATCTTTGATAAACCAAACAAGAGCATCCACTGGGGGAAAGACTCCCTATTCAATAAATGGTGCTAGGAAAATTCGATATCCATATGTAAAAGACTGAAACTGGACCTGCACCTTTCTCTACTCACAAAAACTGATTCAAGATAGATAAAGGACTTAAATTTAAGACATGAAATGATAAAAATCCTCAAAGAAAGAACAGGAAAAACACTGGAAGATATCAGCCTAGGGAAAGACTTTATGAGGAAGACTGCCATGGCAATAGCAACAACAGCAATAATAAACAAATGGGATTTTATTAAACTGAAAAGCTCCTGGAGAGCCAAGGAGACAACAGCCAAAGCAAATAGACAACCTACCCAATGGGAAAGGATATTTGCATATTTTGAACTAAGACACAAGAAAAAACCCAACAATTTCATATTCAATGGAAGAGAGATGAATAGAATCTTCTCTAAAGATGACAGACAAATGGCTAGCAAACATATGAAAAAATGCTCATCATCCCTAATTATTAGAGAAATGCAAATTAAAACCACCCTGAGATATCATCTAACCCCAGGGAGAATGGCCTATATCACAAAATCTCAAAACTGCAGATGCTGGCACCGATGTGGAGAGAAAGGAACACTTTTACACTGCTGGTGGGACTGCAAACTAATACAACCTTTTTGGAAGGAAGTATGGAGAAACCTCATAGAACTCAACTTAGACCTCCCATTTGATCCTGCAATCCCATTACTAGGCATCTATCCAGAAGGAAAAAAAAAATTTTATTATAAAGATACTTGTACTATGCTGTTTACTGCAGCCCAATTTACAATCACTGAAATGTGGAAACAGCCTAAATGTCCTCCAACCCAGAAATGGATTGGTAAGTTGTAGTATATGTATATTATATATGTATATATATGTGTATATACATATATCTGTATATGTATATAATATATGAATATTATTCAGCCATTAAAAAAATGGAGATTTTGCAGCATTTTTATTGACCTTGATGGAGGTGGAACACATTCTTAGTGAAGCATCACAGGAATGGAAAAGTATGAATCCTATGTATTCAACTTTGATATGAAGACAATTAATGACAATTAATGATATGGTGGGGCATGGGGGAAGGGGAGACCAGACAGAGAAGGAGGAAGGAAGGAGGTGAGGGAAAGGAAAAAAAGAAAAGAAAAGAAAATAGTGACTAATTCTTACATAAATTGGATTTAATTTTGACAAAAAGTACATTACTTAAACATTAATTTTTAATTCAACTTGTTAATATGTTGTTTAGGATATTGCATCCTAATTTATAAGTGAAATATGTTTGTAATTTCTTCTTTATAATAATATATTTCCTCCAATTTTATTATCAGCTGTATCCAGATTAAGTAGAATGATTTTGAAGTATTTCTTCTTTTTCTGTTGTCTGTAAGATTTGGCATGATCTGGTTTTTCTGAAATTATCTTCTACTTTTATTTATAAACATTAGTTGTCTATTTTTTGAGACTTTGGAAAAAAATAAGAAGTTAACTGATGACTCCATACTGAACTTCAGAGTAAAGGATTCTATAACAGACATACTCTTATTTGACAATGTGAATACATTATTATTATTGCTTAATATTTTGGTGCAGCAATCATCTGATTTCTTTTCTGAATGGACTTATCTTCATTCATTCTCTATGAGATTTTTGTTTCCAGTCCTTATCTTAAACATTGTTATTGTTATTAAATTTTAAGCCTTTTTAATTTTCTGAAGGCAAAAAATGGAAACCTAATAAACACATGTATATGTAAAAAAAATTCAGCATCATTTTCTAACAAGAACACATAAGAATATAGCCACAAGTGGCACATTTCATAAACTGATTGAAGCCATCTATGACAAACCCAAAGACAATGTTATACTGATTGGAGTAAAACTGAGAGCTTTTCCATGTATTACTAGAACTAGACAAAGATGTCCACTATCACCACTACTATTTAACACAGTTCTGTAAATTCGAGCCAATGAAATCAGGCAAGAGAAGGGCATCCAAATGGGGGCAAAGCAGGTCAAATTCTCACTCTTTGCCAATGATATGATCTTATACTTACAAAACCCCAGAGACTCAACCACAAGAATCCTGGAAGTGATCAGGAAATACAGTAATGTCTCCAGGTATAAAATCAACGTCCACAAATCAGTAGCTTTTATATATACCAACAGCCAACTTGAAAAACTAATCAAAGACACAATTCTCTTCACAGTAGCTTCAAAGAAAATGAAATACCTAAGAATATACCTAACAAAAGAGGTAAAGGACCTCTACAAAGAAAATTATGAAACCTTAAGAAAAGAAATAGCTGAAGACATTAACAAATGGAAGAACATTGATCTTGCTCGGAAAGAGTCAACATTGTTAAAATATCTATACTACCCATATCAATTTATAGATTCAATGCAAATTCCATTAAAATACCAGCACCATACTTTGAAGAACTGAAAAACTAGTTCTTCATTTCATATGGAATCAGAAAAACCCTGTATAGCCAAGGCAATTTTTAGTAATAAAAATAAAGCCAGAGGCATCACTTTACCAGACTTTAGGCTATATTCCAAGTCCACAGTGATCAAAACAGCATGGTATTGGCACAAAAATAGAGACACAGACATATGGAAATGAACAGAAAACCAAGAGATGGAACCAGTCTCTTGTAGCCATCTGATCTTTGATAAACCAAATAAAAGCATACAGGGGGACAAGAATCCCTATTCAATAAATGGTGCTGGGAGAACTAAATAACCACATGTAAAACATTGAAACTGGATCCATACTTTTCACCATTTACAAAAAATTAATGCAAGATGGCTGGACATGGTGTCTCACACCTATAATCCTAGCACTCTAGGAGGCCAAGGCAGGTGTATTGCTTGAAGTCACAGGTTCAAGACCAGCCTGAGCAAGAGTGAGACCCTGTCTCTAAAAATAGCTGGGTATTGTGGTGGGCACCTGTAGTCCTAGCTACTTGGGAGGCTGAGACAAAGAATCACTTGAGCTCGAGTGAGGTTGCTGCAAGCTCTGGCACTACAGAACTCCATCAGGGCAATAAAGTGAGACTCAGTCTCAAAAAAAATTTAATTCAAGATGTATAAAAGATTTAAATCTAAGGCATGAAATAATAGAAATCCTAAAAGAAAGTGTGGTGAAAACTCTTGAGGATATTGGTCTGGGGAAAGATTTTATAAAGAAGACTTCTATGGCAATTGCAACACAACAAAAATAAAGAAATAGGATTTAATTAAACAGAAAAGCTTTTGCACAGCTAAGTACACAACAATCAAAGCAAATAGACAACCTTCAGAATGGTAAAAGTTATATGCATGTTATAAATCTGATAAAGGCTGATAACAAGGATCTATAGAAAACTCAAATTAATCAACAAAAATATAGCAAACAATTCCATCTATTACTGGGCAAAGGACATGAACAGAACCTTCTCTGAGGAAGATAAATGAATGGCTAACAAACATGTGAAAAAATGCTCGTCATTCCTAATCATGAGAGAAATGTAAATCAAAATCACACTGATATATTCCTTATCCCAAGTGAGAGTAACCCACATCACAAAGTCCCAAAGTTGTAGATGCTGGTGCAGATGTGGAGAGAAAGGAAAACATTTACACTGTTGGTGGGAATGCAAACTAATACAGCCTCTTTGGAAAAAAGTGTGGAGAATCCTTATAGAACTCAAAGCAGACCTCCCACTTAATCTATCCAGTAGATGCTGATTATTACTAAGCATCTACCCAGAAGAAAAAAAACATATTCTCTCATAAAGACATTTGCACTGCATTGTTTATTGCAGCTCAATTTATAATTGCCAAGATGTGGAAACAACCTAAATTCCCATCAACCCAGGAATGGTATATGTATGCCATGGATTACCTTTGAGCCATTAATAAAAGATGGTGGCTTTACATCTTTTATATTAAACTGGATGGAGTTGAAACAAATTCTCTTTAGTAAAATACCACGAGAATGGAAAACTAAATGTCCAATGTACTCAATATTAATATGAGGCCAGTAGATGACCTAATACACCCCCACATAAGAAAAAACTCAATTCAATTCAAATTGAGGGAAGGGGGAATGAGGCAGGGTGAGAGGGGAGAAGGGAAAGGGATTGGTGTGCCCCTACCTAATGGGCACAATGTAAGGGTATACGGCACACCTTACACTATCAGAGGGACTCTATCTAACAAATGCAAGTATTGTAACCTAGTTGTCTGTACCCTCACATTAACCTGACATAAAATAAAAAACTAGTATCAAGAACATATAGTCTTCAAAGTAGACATTAAAAAAAACAAACAATTCAATTCACAAATTGGCAAAAGAAATGAACAGATGTGTTAAGAATGATGATATATAGATAGAAAATAAGTCTATGAAAGACATTCAATATCATTAGGCATCAGAAAATGCAAATTAATACCACAATGAGCTATCACTATACACCTAACGTATATGGTGGCTAACTGGCTAAAATAAATAATGACTATTTATTATAGTCATTAGCATCCAGCACTGAATTCTAACAAGGATGAGGAAAAACAAAAACACTCATACTTTGCCCACAGTAATATAAAATGGTACAGCCATTCTAGAAACTGTTAAGCACATTTTTAAAAAAATAAACATGCATTTACCTTACAACTCAGCAACTGTACTTTTGGATATTTATCTCAGACAAATGAAAACTATGTCCAACCCCAAACCAGTACACAAATGTTCATTGCACTTTCGTATTTCATGAACAAAATCTGAAAACTGGTGAGACATCTTCAAGTGAGAGAGAGATGGGGAAATAATCTGTGGTACAGCCAAATCATGGAATACTACTCAGCAGTAAAAAGGAACAAACTACCAGTAAAGAAGACTTGGATAAGTTTCACAGAGTGATGCTGAATGAAAAAGCCAGTCTCAAAAGGTTACATATTATATAATTCTACTCTTATAACATTTCTGAAATGACAAAATTGTAGAAATGGATAACAGATTAGTGGTTTCAAGGTTAAAAAGGTGACACAAAGGATCCCAGAGTGACAAAACTGTTCAGTATCTTGACGACAGTGATAGATACATGAATCTGTACATGTGATGAAATTATAGAGAACTAAAGACACAAAAATACACACAAATGCATGGCTCTTCACACAAATAAATGCAAGTAAAATTTAGAAATTATGAATATGATCAATGGATTTTCACAATGAAGAGTATGTAGGCTCTTCTTGTATTATTTCTTAAAACTATATGTAAATCTAAAATTTTTTTCAATTAAAATTTCAATAAAAATCATATGGGACATGCTAAAGACACCTTCTGTGGATCAGAGAAGTCATTTATCGAAGTGTATTTAAAGGCAAAAGAGAAAAAGGTAATCACTTCCTGTTTGCAACACATCAAGACCAATCAATGTCATACATTATTATATTACACAATTTTACATTTATTTTTGTTATGTTGTTAAACCAATAACAGAAATCTTTTAAAATGCCCAAATATTTGGGGATTTGGGAACACACTTCCAAATGACATATGGATCGAAGAGCAAGAGAAATTCAATAATATTTGGAACTAAAAGAAACTGAATATACAGCTCATGAAACACAAACATTGATGCAGTGAAAGCAGTGCCTAGAGGGAAATAAATGGCATCAAACGTGCATATTAGAATGGAAGAAAGATCTAAAATTAATAATCTAAGCTTCCATCTTAGGAAACTAGAGAAAGAAGAATGGAATCCCACAGCGAGCAAAAGAAATGATGACAAGCAGGAACCAACGGAACTGAAAACAGAAAAACAATATGGAACATCGATAAAATAAAAGCAAAAGACAGTTCTTTGAAATGAACTTCTTTCCTCTGTTCCTTTTCTCTTTGGTCATATTTTCTGTTCAGGTGTCATCCCTCCTATGAAGCACTTCATTCCTTTCTGTAGAGTTGGCTATTCCTGCTGTGTGCCCCAGTGAATAGCCTGTCTGTTTCTATCATGGCAAATAAACCACTGAAATATATTGAGCTGTATGCATACATTTATCCTTCTAGTAGTCAGTGAATTCTTTTTAAAAATGTATTATTTCTTGAAGACACATCATTTTATTTTTATTTTGAGATTTATTCTGTCAAATTGACAAAATCGTGTATATTTTGATGTACAACATGATGTTTTGAAATACGTATACATTGTGGGATAGCTAAATCAAGGTAATTAACATAAGCATTACCTCCCATTGTTTTGTTTTGTTTTTTTATGATAAGAACACTGAAAATCTACTCTCAGCAATTTTCAAGTATACAATACATGTTAACTATAATCACCACGTTATACGATAGTTCTCTTGAACTTACCCTAACTTAAATTTTGTATCCTTTGATCAACATCACCCCAACCCGCCTGGGTCTTCCCAACCCCAAGTAACCATTTGATGGTTACTACTCTATGAATGTGACTCCTCTAGATTCCACATATAAGTGAGATCATGTAGTGTTTGCCTTTCTGTACCTGGCTTATTTCACATAACTCCTCTGAGAGTTCTTCCTAAAGAATTAACTCATAAATCACTGAAACAAAATAGCTCAGAATAGGTTCACACAAATATCATCAATGAGCAATGGGAAAACCATGAAGAACAAGGTAGTCACTTCAACAAATGGTGCTGGGAAAACCTGGACAGAAAACAAAAACAAAAGCAAAGCAAAACAGAAAATTCCACATACCAAATGTATTCCAACACAAAAACTAACTCAAAATGGATGGTAGACCTACATATTACATGTAAAATTAAAAAAAAATACAAATAAAACTCCTAAATAAAAGCAAAGCAGAAGATCTTTATGAACTTGTATCTGGTGATAAGGTTTTAGTCATAACACCAAAAGCATCATCCATGAAAGAAAAAATGATTAGTTATACTTTATTAAAATTAAAAGCTTCTGCTCTCTGGAAGACATTGTTGAGAGAATGAACAGACGAGCTACAGACTGGGAGCAAATACTTGTGAAACACATATCTGATGAGGGATTTGTGTCCAAAATAGACATAGAATTCTTAAAGCTCTACAATAAGGCAACCAACAACTCAATTTTTAAAAATGGGCAAAAGATCTAATACATGCCCTCGCAAGAGAAAAATTCAATTCAAGTTGTGGGGAGGAGGAGAAGGGTTGGTAATGGAGAGATGGGGCTTGGCCCACTCCCATCTAATGGGCTTAATGTAAGGGTACATGGCACACCTCCTTGGGGTGGACACAACTACCACAGGGGCTCTACCTAACAAATGCAAACATTGTAACCTAATTGTACCTTCCATTAATCTGACATCTACAAAAAAGAATCATAATAAAAACATGGGCCAATGAGCTGAACCAATACCTCATCAATGAAGATATATAGAAGGCAATTAAGCTTATGAAAAGAGTCTCTATATTGTTTTTTAGGAAATTGCAAATTAAAACATTTCTAACTATATAGTAAAGAAATGTGACAAACAGCAACTTAACTGAGTAATTGAGGTCAGTGTTAGCAATGGTGTAGAGCACTGATAGAGCAATGGATAGAGCACTGATAGCATGTGCTCTATCGAACATCTAAGCACCAGAAAACATCATGTAAGTCCCAAACGGGTAGTATTCTACACAATTTCTGACCAGCACTACTCAAAATTCTCAAGGTCGCCAAAAACAAAGAGTCTAAGAAACTGTCACAGCCATGAGGACCCTGAAGAGACATGCAGGTGGTAAATTCTATGTTCTTTTTTACCAAAATTAAAGATAACAAAATGTGTTTTTAAAAAAGCATCATTTTCACTTTCAGTCATATAGTGGTTTCTTCAATTACCTTTAATGAAACATTAATTATTATAACATTATACTTACTAATGTAGCTTCTAGCATCAATAGAATGCTTAATGTATGTAGACACTGTGCTAAGTATTTCACAAAAATTCTTCAGTTGACTCTTCACTCCCACTCCGTTCAGTGGGTGTTAGTACTATGTTTTCCACATCACAGGAGGTAACTACCAAACTCAGGGAATTGAAGTCAATTGCTGTGGTCACATTGCTAGAAAGTGGTTCTAATTCCCAGGACAATCTGACTCCAAAACTCCACATTCACAGCTACCTTGTTATATTTGCAAATTTCACTTGCAGCAGTTCACAGCCCCAAGGTATTAAAACAAAACAAAACAAAAAACAAATTGACACAAAGAAAGAGTAAACAAATAAATAAATGCTAAGCCAGCAGAGCACCCGGCCACTTCACTAAAGTGACTTTGAGTCCTGCTGCATTTCCCACACCAATTTTGTACCATTTTAAAGATTGCTAGTCCCCAACTGTAATCCCATTCCAACCAATATTGGCTGCTGGGATGTAATCTATGTTCCCTATTACTCACATTTGTCTTATGAAAACTGGGAGGAAAAAAGGCTGCTATGCCTGAGAACCTGAATTTAAACAAATGTTAACAGTCCTAGGAAAATTAGGCTACCAAAGCTCCATTGTGAATGTCAATTCTTTTAGGTGAGGGGAAAATCTTTGAACAAAAAAGAGAAGTAATCCCCCAATGAAACAGGGTAGTCCTTTAGCTTGTTATCTGTCTAACCAAGTAGCCCCTTGCAAGGGTCCGTCAGGGGCTGTGACTGAAGGGAAAGCAATCTCCCTGTTTGTGAAAGCTCACATTTCTCTCCTGACATTTAAAAAAGGTAGAAAGCTAAACTGAATCGCTCCTGGGAAGTTAAAGTTGGAAACTTTTGAGGAAAATATTCCAAGTTTTGTCTGATCTAAAAGTCAGCACCAATGCCTACTTTTAATACGGAAATTCATAAATAGCTAGAATAGGTCTCAGTTTGGGATGGGGCAGGCTGGGTGAATGGATCATGGAAAGTGCATAAATAATTTTCCATAGAAAACGTGAACACATTTTCTAATTTTCAAAGTGCTGCAGAACGTTAGTTAAACCAGAGTTTAAAATCTCCATGATTTTTTTTTCTTTCATCAGCTTTTACTAACTTTAGTTTCAAAGAGTTTTACATAAAAGAAAGTCATAACCTCTATTATCAGGGCTCCAATTTCAGAGATATTACCTTTATCTTATGGGTTATGTTATTTGAGACACCTCTCTTCTTGCTAATGGTTTGTCCTCTGACTTTCCTAGAATTGAGAGAAAAATGTTAAGATCACCTATTAATAGTGTGACTTTGACTACTGTTCATCTCTAGTAGTTTCTGCTGTTTGAAAGCTGTTGCTATGTTACTGAATGAAAAAAATAACTTTGTGATTTTTCTGCCTTTAGGAATATAAAATACCCTTCTTTATCTGTTTGAATGTGTTTGGTGATAATTCTATTTGGCATATATCAAGACCTCTGAGTTTTTAAAAAATTTTCTATGCCTATCCTTTTATTTTTAACCTTCAAAAATCATTTAATTTTCAGAATATCCCTTTTACACTTGTAGAGCAAGAATTTGCCTTTTGGAGACAATCTAAAAAGAATCCCCCTTTTCTTTCTAATACGTAAAGTAAGCCATTTACATTAGTTATGATCTGTGTTTGGTCTCTGTTCTGTCATAATGTTTATGACATTTTTCAGTGAATATAGAAAGTTGCTCACCATGTGGTCTCCTTTCTTTTCCTCTCATTTTTTATAATGCATACTAAAGTATTTGATAGTAAAATGATTTCATGTCTAGGATTTACTTTAAAGTACTTCAACCATAAAGAGTGGTGTTTGCAAGGAGACTAAGTATGATGGTCATTGAAGCTAGATACTGGGATTCATTTAAGTTCCTACTTTCCTGTATGCTTGGAAACTTTTATTTTTAAAAGTGCTTTGTTTTCTAAAGAGTTACAAAAAATAATTTCATCTTTTTCATCCGTTATACAAAGTTTGCATGTCTTTTATTTGCTTTCTCTATAAGCCAAGTTTTATCTCCAGGAATACAGACCTGAAATAATTAATATGTAAGAGCTTCATAAAAAGAAGTGTTAGCCTCTAAATCACATAAAGACCTTCTCTACTGCCTTAAGCTTTGCAGTAAATTATACATACTGTAAATGAGCGCAGTTTCTTTTAAACTTATAAGAAACAATTTTGTCTTTGTGAAAGTTTTATAACTACAGTCAACAGCCTATAAAAAGCCTGTCTTGATGTGGTTCCCATGGTGACAGGACATAATATATGTGTCCATTAAATTTGGAAATGTAATGAAGTGCAATAAAAATCTACTTCAGAAAAATACACTTCTCAGCATATTTTTATTAATTAAAATATTACATTGAGCATTTTTCATGTCTGCCTGCCTGACAGCAAATAAAAGCTTTGCCACAGATTAACTGTGACTCTTGAGTTGCATCCAATATTAATTGGTACAAAATAGGAAAGGCATTTTTGCAGAGAAAATGTTTTGACTGCTGGCCCAGAGTGATTAATGAGTAAACAGTAATGCTTCCTGAATGGCCCATATACCATTTCAAATGTCACCAGCAATACAGATTTTGATATTTGTGTCTACAGGGACAGGAACAGACGAGAAAGGAGATATCTTTAATCCTTGGAGGAGAAGAGAAGTTCCTTATTGGTGATTCCGGGCTCCAGCCCTGCCGAGGGTGTGTGACTGATTTGCCTGTGGGCGGGAGGCTGGTACCATAAAAGCAGATTAAGAAAATCCCATATAATTTCAACTAACAAAGCAAAAACGATCTCAGTACACCATTTGGAAACACATATGCTGCCAAAAAAAAGTGTGGTGGGGGAAACCAGGAAGTAATGAGCCAAATCGCTCTCCAGTCTACTTTGGATACTTAAAAAAAACTAAGCAGAACATGAGGACCAGAGTTTTAGTACTGGGGGGATCACTCACTCATCTTTGAAAGAGGAAGAGAAATCTCCCAAGTACATTTTCTTTGAGCACCTGTCTGTGTCCCTCCTCCCACATGAGCAAAATCTGCATGACTTTAGTATGCAAGGTCAGACAATTAAGTTCTCAAACTCATGCCAGAGAAAGTGCTACATACCTCATTGCTGAATATTACCATGATCCCCTTTAAAGTACTCCCCCTGGAAATCTATGCTCTGACACCAGAGCCTATTCCACCCTCCCAAAGGGAGTACTTGGAAGGTGACTGTAGTAATATTCAGGAATGAGGTATGCAGTACATTTTCTAGGATGAGTTTGTGAACTTAATTGTCAGGCCTGGTAGCTGTAATCTTATGGAAAATATAACTGGGAAAAGAGTACATAGCTTCTTGCCCAACCTGCAGAACAATATGAATTGCCTCTCAAATATTCAACTAACCTGAGAAATACTTGATTTTTGAGGTCTCGGTCACACTCTAACACAGTAATTATAAGAATCTTCACTGCCCTTCTGATTGATGTCCCATGAAGAATCCAGCTGAACAAACCACTCAGCTACTCAACTGAAAAACTAGTGTGCTGGACTCACTGGGTTATAAACTCTCCCAAAATATTTTCACAAAAAATACTCGCATGGGATTCCCATTACTTAACCACACACTTCAGTATCCTAGTTACAGTTTTGGAATTATGGAAAATACCTGAAAATTCACCGCCCCAGCTTAGGAAGTGCCATACTCAGAAATGAAAAGAAATGCTTCGGCGTGATATTCACACCAGACCCATCACTGAGGGTTAAATATCAATATTATATTACTGCTTAATGGTATAGATTTGCCTCACTGATGCGGTGAAACAGTAATTGATGGCAATCGCAAATGTTTGGAAGTTCCCCAAAGCAATCTTTTTTCTACTGGCTCAGATGGCTTTTTGGAAGTAGGAAACTCTTAAGAGTGCACATATTTCATGGCAAAAATAGAAAGCAAAAGAAGTGAGGAAACCAAAGGCCTTCCAAATCCGGAGGCTCCTGGGCATGGAGGTTGGCTTTTGCCAGCAGCTCCTCCTTACGCGGTGAGGCAGGGGTATGCAGGTGCACTCCTCTAACCACTCAAGCGGAGTGTTGCTCCACAAAGTACATCAGAGGACTCTACAAGAGTTTACACTCTGTCGGGCTTCCCTAATTTTCAGCACACTCTAGCTCCCGTCTGCTCAGGTTCTCCATGCTCTCCCAGCTCCCAGTGCTTCATTCCACGTGGACACACTCATCAGACTGTCTCCAGCGGTCTTCTTTTCTGTAACCGCCTGCCTACTCTCTCTGAGCCCCTTAGTGGAAGGAAACAAATCTTGCTATTTTCAGTATTTCACCTAAATGAACACTTCACATATGAATGTTGATTTATATGGATGAAAAAAAAAGTCTTGACAATTTGTTTGTAAACTATTGTACACAAACCCACTCTGATTCTTTTTAATACCTAATGGCACATTTCATCGAGATCTCATTATCTGGCTAGTAGGTGCATAAAGGTGAATTACTTTTTTCTTTGCACCTTTGTGACTATCTGAAATATTACTGAGTTTTTAAGTGTAAATATGGAAAAAGTGAGTACATACACACATATAAAGTAGAGCACCCACAGGGAGCCACTGTCCTACGCTGACCACCTCCTCAAAGTTGGCCTAATTTTCATAGACCAGACAAGCACCACATGCACATATCAGTAATCCTTACATTGACCACCTCTATCTGTTGACCAGTTTGTTACAGTGCCTCGGGTGGTCAACTTACAGAGGTTCTACTGTTTATATTTTATAGACATTATATATATATATATACTGAGTCACCACTTCTGACTATTTGTTCCCATTTATTTATTTGCTGGTAATTTTTTAGCACCTATACAGTGCTAGGTTTTATCCTAGACATTGGATAAGCAGTAGTGAACAAAATACAAATGTCCTTTGCACCACGCAACTTACCTTCTGTCACATTAGTGAATGAATAAAGGTACTAGGCAATATCCGGTAGTAATAACTACTTATAAAAACAGCAAGCCATATGATATAATAGAGTGGTGGAAAAGGGGAGAGGCTGCATTAGTAGGTGGCAGGGAAGGCCACTGGAGAGGTAACTTCGATCAGGATCAGTTTAGAAGAGTGAGGGAGAAGCAAGGGGTTTCCACTGGGTTAGAGGATGAGCTGGGCGAGATCATAGAAGGATACGTGGCAAGGCATGAGGAATTCAGATTTCATAAGAAGCCATTGGGTTGTTATAAGCAGGGAAGTGGCAAGACCTTATTTTTAGGAAAGACTACTCTAGCTGCTGGGGAGACGATGGAATGGCCGGGCAGAAGACTGAGCCACATTTACTACAGTGATTTTCAACCACGGGCAATTTTGCCTCCAAAGCACACGTGGCAGCACTTGGAACCATTTGGGGTTGTCACAAGGAGGGGAAAGAGTCTACTGGCACCCAGTGGGCAGAGACCACAGATGCTGTTGAACATCCTTCCATGCACACCCATTCCCTCATGCCAAGGCTGAGGAGCCTCGATTTACTCTGCACAGATCCACTCTTTGACTTCTGGGCTACACGATAGGAGAAAAAGAAAAAAAATGTTAAGTAAATTCTAGGGGGTATGTGTTTATATTACATAGAAAGCAAAGAAGCAAGCTGTGGACAGAAAAGGGCAAAGCAGGACGCTGCAGACCTAGAATCAAAATGGCTGTGAACTTGAGGGCTGCGCCAGCGTCCCTTCTTCTACCAAGAGCAAAGACGTCTCACTCTGGAGACCAAGTGAACTCCCTTTAATTTTTTTTATTGCATCTTCAACATGGTGACACTCACAGGTGGAGAATACATGGTTATTTTTTTTTTGTTTTCCTTTAATTAAATTAAGTAGCATTCCATGCAGATGACTTGTGGTAACAAGCACTTAGAAATCTTTGACCAACGTCATATCTTGTCCTTACAAGTGTCTTCCTTTCCATAAGTTGATAATTTGCCTTCAGAAGTGTGAGCATTTTAAAAATTAGTGATTAGGATGTAAACTGTTCTTTATAACAACCTATAATGAATAGTACAGTCAGGTACATTGAACTGTGTTTAACTGATGGAGAGACTTTTGTGTGGGCTTCCCCCAACAAATTGTTATATTGAGTCTTAGGGAAGATTTCACCCTCAAAGGGAATCCTTGAGCGAACCCTTAGAATGCTGTTGTTATTCTTTGAAGGATGTTTTGACTTTCATTGAATATCCGCCCATTTAATGTACCCTCCTAAATGTGAGCCCCTGACCTGGATATGTTGACCTAGGAAAGCAGTGAGCAAGAAGCCATTTTATAAGCTCTGGGACCTCTACCAGTGGACCAAAATACAACTTAGATCTTCAGAAAACGTTAAATATGGATTTTCAAGGGTTTCTTCTAATGGCTATATTTTCTAAATGGCCACATCTAATGAGAATCAATAAAAACTACAGGAAAAAAAATTAGGTGTTTATATAAGAATGGGAATGTTAAATATTTAGTAAAATAAAATACATTCTAATATGAGGGTAAAAGGGAGGTTCCTTATATACTAAAGGAAATTGGGGCTTATAAATTATTATAAAATAGTGCCTAATCTATTAAGCGCTCAATAAATATTTCCCAAATGAAAGAATATAATATTTAATAAAAAGGATATAGAATAATTTTTCAGTGATCCAAATTCTCTTTTAAAAAAATACAAACACACACACACACACACACACTCCTACTTATGCATAGAAAATGGCCTGGAATGAAATTCACAGAATTATTTACACTGTGCCTTTGGATGGTCACTTTGTGCATCATTTTTATGTTCTTGGTTCTTTCTTTCTTTTTTAGATCGTCTACAATAAATATTCAACAGTTCTGCAATCAAAAAGTGATATTTCTAAGTAACAGAAGGAATTCATACGTTAGAAACATAAGTCACATAACTTACTGTTCCCTTTTGATCATGTGTCTTAGCTTCATTTCTCTATTGGATTTTGTAAGTGTTTATGGAATTAATCAATTAATTTAGTTTAATAAACATTTGGTCATGATCTATTGGTTTGGGGAAACGTAAATAAACAGCACACATCCTACTCTTAACTGTGTTACAGTCAATACAAAGTGATATTACATTACATGTGATATATTTAACATTAAGATAATACAGTGAAGATAAAAACTAAAGGAACATTTTTAGGAGCCGGAGCCAGTATCATAAGGGAAGCAAGTGGGAATAGGCTGCTGGGGGAGCAAAGACCAGGAGTACCTTTCCCTACCCCCGGGGCACCAGAAGGAACAAAGTCATAAGTAAAACTCAGAGCACAAAGGGTGACAGAAGCCAAGGGAAGGGAATGAGAATAAAAGGAGGCCACCTTGCCACGCTACCGAAAAAAACGGAAGAGCACCTGATGTGAAGTCAGGTGACATGAGTGGCCCTTCCCTGCTTTCTATCAAACAGGGCCCTAAAGATGGTTGGCCTTAATGCCCAGCCCTGTGCATTAATAAACACCAGGTCCAGGAGGGGCAGCCCAGAGTAGAACCTCAACTGCTACCAATATGCACTTTGTTCAATGGCTACACAGATATGAAAATCACCAATGTAAGGCCATATTGCCAAGAAGAGTTTGGTCCATTTTTATGTGTAATGTATAGATAAGCAACAAAAGTTGGAATTTTCATTTTTAAACATAGAGGTCAAAAATAACAAAATATAAAGCAGCATAACCAATGTATGACCACAGAATGCTAGTTTTGTGGGATTACAACAGCTGTCATAAAAAATGAGGATCTTGGTCAAAAATTCTGGGAAACAAACTCAAACAATGTAACCTAATCATATGTACCCTTATATTAATCTAAAAAAAATGTTTGATGAATAAATAAATTCATTCATTTAAAAAAAATTCCTGGAAACACTAAATTGGAGACGTTTATTTCCCATCGTCTTTAACACGTCAGGGTGAATTAAATTGCTCCAAGAAGATAAGATATGTAAAACTTTCTGATTTTGTCTGGCCACAAAATCTTTTTTTTCCAGAGAATATTTTAGGTCTAGAATTTTTTCTTTTCTTTTTTTAAGGAGCATATCTTTAAAAATCATCAACATAGATTAGAAGAGATTTCTAATCTCAGTTAGATGAGATCTTAGAATAGCTATTCAAATCCCATTGCCTGGGCTATCCTCAAACCAATTAAATCAATATTATATAATTTATTATATATTATAAATCGGTATTTTATGAAGCTCCTAAAGGGACTGCAGTGGGCAGCCTCATGGAGCACCACTACCATCAAGCCTCCTGCCAATGCTGGAAGCTCTTCACCACCTTTGACACTTTGTTACCCTAGCTCTTCAGTAATGGAGAACCTTGATACCAATCAGTCTTTTTGCCTGCAGCCCTGAGCCATTATGATGACGCCCCCTGCAGGGCAGGGGAGAAAGTGCTGCCCTAGGAGAGCTTCATGGGTGAGTGACCTGCTGCAGTGGGACTTGGGATAGGAACTGGGCCATGGAGACTAGATATATGAGCAGCCGGCTACATACCTTCATCTGAGAAATGTCACTGAGAGACTTCAGGAAACTAAGCCCTTGAAATTGAATCCACACAGGTGGATTTGGGCCATAACTTCTTCATTGATGAAGTGGTCCCAGATACTTCAAACCTCTACATGGCCCCGGGATAAGTTTCCTGGAGTTGATACTGGCAGAAGCTCTGAAGTTCATTGATCCTAAGAGCTCTATCTCCTCACAGAGCTCAGAGATAGACTCACCAAGGGCTCCATGAATATCAAAGCCCATAGCCACATGCAGCCAGGGGGCTTAGAGAGCTACAAGGCCTGCAGAATTTCCCAGAGAAGCCTCACCATTGACTTCTTCCTCCATTCTTTGACTTTAAAAAGTCTGAATGCCTTTGGGGGGTTGGGGGGAACAATAATGGGAACCTTGATGCCCCCATGAAACAGCAAAACATTCCTCTGCTATGTTAAGCACAAAATGAAGCATGTTGTATCTAAAATTTCATTTATCTTAGTAATATCTTTTTTTTTTTTTTTTTTTTTTGGCAGTTTTCGGCCGGGACTGGGTTTGAACCCACCACCTCCAGCATGTGGAGCCAGCACCCTACTCCTTTGAGCCGCAGGCACTGCCTTATCTTACTTAGTAATATCTTTTATTGCTACAACTGTAGGGCACATGCTACGTTCTTGTCTTCCATCAGTAAGTAAATGGCCAGTATTTTTTCCTGTAGTTGTTTGAACATAGTATTCCAGATAAAATTCACACCTAGGGAAAAAAACAAGCTTCGGATTTATTAATAAAGTTCTAGCAGCAAATATTGGAAAGCAGATATCTAAACAGAGAGTGCAGAATATTAACTGTGACATGTAATATTTAAGGGCAGAAAAATTTTATTAATATTTATATACCTAATATGTACAACCTAGAAATCTAAATAGCAGAGATATTTTTTGCATTAGGCAGACATAGGCCCCGTGTGTCTAACTAGCTTCCCTGGCACAGAGTAAAACTATCTTGGAGGTGAGAACTAATATAGGCCGTTTTGCCAATCTTCAATGAACTTTATTTATATTTCTACCAAGTACTGCCTTGCTGCTTCTCAGTGAAGTTTGTGGAACCCATGTTCCATGGTAAAATACCACTTTCAGTTGAATAGTTCAAATAAAAATACCTGAACCCCAGGGGCCCTCGTCTCTCAAAATCTTGGAGCTTAGAAAATAAATAGCATTGATTGAATCCATCAAAAACCAGTTTTTCAAGTGACACCTCAAAATGCAGTGTTTCTGATTTGAGGCGATTTGATGTAGGTCATGCCGTTAAAATGTGTAATAACTTAATTCTTTACTACTCATGAATTTCATGTAAAATTCTTACCAAAACAAACAAGAATACTTGGTGCACTATCCTTATTATTGAAAAAGTTTATGACAAAGTAGTTGGTTTTTTTACGTGAATTATAAAATAGAGCCCAATTTCAGCCTGACTTTCTAAAATCAGCTATCTGATTTTGGAGTCATTAATCTTTACTTCCTTTGTAATCCAATTTCCTTTATTATTTGCATTGCTAATGACTGTTTTGATTAAGGAATTAGGGATAGAAATGATAATGCTGTATAATTAAGTATGCAGATTTAGAGCATTTTGCCTTTAAACGCAGTATATTCAGAGAGCCAGATCTTGGTAGTAGATAATTTGTGAAATTATTAAAGTGCTGCAATTGTCAAGGAACTAAGAATTTCAGGATTTTTCCCATTATCCAATGGCTGATGGTTGCCTACTGAATGAATCTAAGAAGATATTTAAAAAGTCTAATTTATTGAATTAAGTATGAGTTTTAATAGTCCAATAAAGCAACAATGAAAGGCAATCATTGCAAATTATACCACAGGATTTCAGCATGGCAAGTCATTGAATTTTATCTCTCTAGGAAAAATAAATATTACAATTATTTTTTTCAATGACCAGTTAGTATCTAATTTAAATGTTACTCCTTCGTGAAACTGAAGGCTTCTCTAATAATGGTATAATGGTATCCATTATTTCTGACGCAATTTTTCAGGTATTTGGAGACTTTGAAATATAGAGAGGGCCTGGGACATAATTAGTATTTATGCTACAGAAGTGAAAGCATGGAGAAAGAAGACACTGAGCAAATGGGGAAGTCATGGCTGTGTGTAACGTGGCGGTGAGGCTGCCGTCCCGTGGGAGAGGAATTAGGCTTTGTCTGATGTTTCTAAGAGCTAGAGACCACATAAAGGAAGACTATAGAACAACAGGAAAAAAGTCAGGATGGACAAAAGGAAACCTTTTGTTCATGAAGGGATTAATAGACTTAATAACTACAGACTTAATAACAAGCAAATGGAAGAAGAAGACATCTGCCATCAGAATGCGGAGTCCACTGGATAACCGTAAAAGTCAACTTCTACCCTGAGATCCTAGATTTGTTGGAGATTAATTAAGGCTTATGAAAACCAAGGAATTTAATTTAGATAAACCATTGAAATATCAAAAATCAGGCTCAACTTAAAATAAAAACATTTAATTCAGGACGTAGCTACTGGGAGACACACAAATTGCCACAATTAAAAATAGTCTCTATTAAAAATATGTACAAGTAGGATCAAATTCTTCTAATAGTCGTAATTTTTGAAAATGTGTACAAGTATGCATACAAGCATTTTTTGATATGCTTATAGTTGTTATCTCAAGATTGTGTCATTATGGATTTTTTCTTTTTTGCTTATGTTAATATATTAGTTTTCTTTAAAAAAGCATGGTTAATTGAGAGATAATTTTAGTAAACTATTAAAAGTATATTTTGACAGAGCAGCACCTGTGGCTCAGTGAGTAGGGCGCCAGCCCCTTATACCGAAGGTGGAGGGTTTGAACCTGGCCCTGGCCAAACTGCAACAACAACAACAACAACAACAAAAGAAATAGCCAGGCATTGTGGCGGGTACCTGAAGTCCCAGCTACTCAGGAGGCTGAGGCAAGAGAATTGCCTAAGTCCAAGAGCTGGAGGTTGCTGTGAGCTGTGACACCATAGCACTCTACTGAGGGCGATAAAGTGAGACTCTGTCTCTAAAAAAAAAAAAAAAAAAAGTACATTTTGACATATCTGTGCTAGCATGACAGGCCTGAGCCACCACACCCAGCCTATCAAGTAATGCTTAAGGGATGATAATCCTGATAAAATTTCCCAAGAATGGATCCTATTATGATGAATATAAAATATACAATGCAGGTGGTGCCTGTGGCTCAAGGAGTAGAGCACTGGCCCCATATACCTGGGAAGGTAGGTTCACACCGGGCCCCAGCCAAAACTGCAAAAAAATAAAATAAAATAAAAAATACAATGCTATAGGAATTGATAAATGCACAAAATACAATTAACATTGCATGACTTTGAGAGATTAATAATCCATGTTAAAAACTGAAACACATACATGCCCGATAAATACATACACACAATTCCTCAAACACTAACAATTTTTTAAAGTAAAGTTTATGTCATTAATTGTAAATGAAATGGAGATACAACCACCATGATACTAAAGAAAAAAATAAAAACTCATGTTAAGCTTAAAAAAAAAGGATATTTTGACACATGTGTACATTTTGCAGAATAAAGTTAAAACTTTAAACACTCTTCATCAAATCTCTCTTTGATCTCAATTGTCTGGCTAGTATACAAAAGTGTTTAAACACCTAAATAGTAATAATTATCTAAAGGTGTTAGGAATCTGAGGTGGAAGGACCACTTGAGGCCAGGAGTCAGAGATCAGTTCAGGCAACATAGCAAGATCCTGTCTCGAAAAAACAGAAATAAAAACAAAACAATATTGTTCACAATATAATTCCTGAGGAATATTTTACATTTTACAATATTATAGTTTAAAATTAAATTATTGTTGATAATTATTTAGAGTTATAATCTCAATCACTATATTAATTATGAGGGAAGAAAAAGTGTCAAGAATTAATTCTGGCAAAATGAAGCATTTTCTCAACTACAGAATTATAATCAAACGGCAATAGCTGTATGGTCCAAATTCAGGGAAAAAAACATAATTTATTCTTCTGCTTCCCACTGGTATCATGTAATAGAAAAAAAATCCATAATGTTTGCTATGTACATACTATCTATGTGCACTATTTTAAAATCATAGTTTCCCTTATGTAAATGCTATGACTAAAAGTTAAAGACATCTCAGAAGGCATTAGAATGGGAGTTAGGCTTCACATGTTCATGATTCTTTGAAACTTCTAAAAACTAACATGAGGTAACTCAACCTTTAAATAAAATTTCTAGTTTCTATCCACCTACCCAGTGTTTGATTCAATTCATTCTTCTAGGAGGTGCAATTTTGGCATCAGGCCAACTAAATTAGCCGAGCCATTGAGAAAAATCTGATTCTCTCTCCTCCAGGCTAGCACCATTTTCATGGGTAAAGAACCAGCTAGAAGCAGCTTCCCTTGGGAAATGGTGGTGATTGACAAATGCTTCTGCAAGCCCTTGCTTGGTTCTCTGCAGCCATATTCCTTCTCTCATCTGTAGCTGGGGCCACTTGGTCCCCCCTTGCTCATGAAGACTCAACTCGGTTGTTCAGGTCCTATGACTAATTGATCCTTTGTCAGAAAGCATTTGAAGAAGCCAATTTAGGATTCAATAACTAACAGTGAGTCAGCTTAACTCTAGCCTGCCTTTAGTGTTCTACGCCAGTTCTGGTATGTGGTCTTCCAATCAAGACCTCCATCTTTCATCTTTGTCCCGACAAATGATTCCTGTCTTGTTTTCCTGTACCTCTTCATCTGCTTGGATGCATGGCTAGGCAGACAATCTCTCTGAGGCTGGGATTCAATTTTGTCCTTCGACTTGATGGAGGTTGAGATTCTCAGATACTCAAAAAATAACACACACACACACACAAAATTCCAAAAGAGACTTTAAGTTGTGATATTCTTTAAATGCTTACTTTGAAAAAAATGATGCTTTTAACATGCAAAACCTTCAACACAGTATACTTATGATAGTCACAAAACAGAATTACTAAAATCAATTCAAAATGTGTTTATTAGAAATGTAGCAGGAATCGTACTCTGATATAAAATGGTATCACTAATGACTCCGCAGTCTAGTCACTGTACCTGTGTGTGGCCGTATCAGGATTTACACTGGATGATGTTCCTTAGTTCCTGCAAATGTATTCTTCAAGCCTGCTTTGCACTGAGGATGGCTTGTACAAACAGTTCTACATGCTGTCTTGTCCATGGCTTCCTACTGAGTTTGTTGGTGGTAGTAGCAGGAAGTTGGAGTGATGGTGAGATGGGATCAGAAATATATACCCCCAGCTCCAACCTAGCTGGGTCACCATGGGCTGACTACCTTTCTCAACCCACAGTCACAACTCACATAAGCTTTCCCACATAGCCTGTCTCTCACCCCCTCAATCCCTTCATACCTAGGGGTGATAACAGATCTTAGGAGATCTGGAGTGTGCACTATTCCTGTGGTTTCTTCACATTAGTAATAGTCCCTTTTTCCGGCTACTCTCAAATTAATCTTTTTGACAGTGCCATCTATTTCCTGCTACAACTCTGACAGAGAAAATAAAGCAAAACTTCTTAAACTTAAAGTTCTAAATATAAGGGTAAGGCCAAGGTCAAATTACTCTTCTGGTTCTTTCTGATGTCCCTGGATTTCCATATCCCACATCCTGAACCTGGCATCATTACGGCTAGTTGTTTCTGTGCTACAAACTGCTAGAACTCCCAGTTTTACCTTCTACCAGCTCTGTGCTCCTGGTGCCTCCTTTATCAGGCTTTGGTGCAGTCAGTGTGGCACTGATGCCATCCATCACCTACATCACCAACTACTATTATTTTTCCACAAGCCTTTTATATTCCTGCCTGGCTAGACCTTCTCCACCTCCCGGGAGCTCCTTTTTACTGCATGAACCTGCTCCAGCATAACGGCTGTATCTTCTCTTTTTTTCCCATCCTACTGAATCAAATACTCTGAATCTCATCCATGTCACATTAGATTCTGGTTCTGGAACTTGGTTTTGAAATAGTTCATGTATTCCCTTTCCTAATCACTGTTGCATCTTTTCTTTGCACATTGAAGTTACAATGGAATATGCATGTGGCCACCCTTCACTTTCAGACGTGCGGTGTTGGTATACTGTGCCTTCTCTGACTTGCCTCCCCTAGTACGGGGTATCCACCGCTCTCCTTTCAAGCCTATGCTTTACTAAATACACATTTAGGATGATGTCATGTGCTAAAAGGCAAAATGGCTTTGGGGCCTTGACCAGTAGCTACCATCACCACTGAGAAGAATCCAGGAATGTGCTTTTAATACTGGTGATGCTGGTGGATATCGGGAGGAATGAGCATTCTGAGCACACCACCTTGGGGTTAGGGGGCACTGATTCACTTCACAACAATGAAAGCAGAAAAGCTGCTCAGAATTGTTTTGTTACTGTACAAAGTCTTCCATCTGCTTTGCTGCTCTCTGTAAGGGCTCTTAGAATTTCAGAAACAAGATTTGTAGTTGCCTGGAGTGGCACTTAATTTTAAATTGCTTTAGGAAAAGCGTAGGAGCGTTGCACCCTCTGAAGGAACAGTATGAAAGCAAAGCGTGGGGGATTTTACACCAAGTGATAGTACAACTGAACCCCTTGAAGAGACCAATCAAGAACTTATTTTCCTACCAACACCGGCCTAGATTTTTCTTTTCCTAGTCTCATGGATTAACTACGGCCTCATAAATCTCAAACATAAATCTTCAGCCCAGACCTCTTCGCTGACCTCCAGATTTATTATGTAAATGGCTCCTCTACAACTCCACATGGGTATCTACCAGGCATCTCACACTAAGTGTGTCCAGAAGTCAGATACTGCTCCCCCACCCTCAGTCTGTTCCGCCTGAAATCGTTCCTGTCTCACTAAATAACACCTCCGTTTTTCCAGGTATACGGATAAACCATCTTGATTCTTTCCTTTCATTTCCAATCAATTAGCAAATTTTCCCAGCTCTTCCTTCTGAATATTCAGAATTTCACCACCCCTTGCCATCTCTACCACTGCAACCCTGGTCCAAGCAACAGCACCTTTTGCCTGAACTAACACAGCCTCCTACTTGTGGCTTTCCCGAATGCACATCTGCATCTGTTCTACACAGAGCAGAGAAAGGGATCTTTGAAGAAGTTAAGTCAGATCATGTGACTCCTCTACTCAAACCCTTGCAGTGGTTTACCAGGCCACACAACACAACATCTAAATTCTGCCTTTATGATTTTTTTTTTTAACCAGAGCTTTTATGAGGCTTAACAGTCTTTACCCCGAATATCCCCTGCCTCTTGCCTGCTTCTTGCAGATGGTATCACCTGTCACTCTCCTTACTTGCTTTGTTCTAGACACAAGGACATTCATGCCATTCCTTAAATACACTCTTACTTCAGGGGATTTGCCATGATTGCCAGAAAACACTCTTCCCTGACATCTGGTAGTCTTTCTCCAAAGTCTCCTCTGAGATGTAACATTAGAGCAGCTGGGTGTTCTAGGGGTGCCTGTAGTCCCAGCTACTTGGGAGGCTGAGGCAAGAGTTTGAGGTTGCTGTGAGCTGCGATGCCACAGCACTCTACTGAGGGAGACATAGTGAGACTCTGTCTCAAAAAAAAAAAATATATATATATATAGATAGATAGATAGATATAGCATGTCATGCCCACCTATTTCTTTCCCCCTATTGCATCTCTTCTGACAGAATTTAATATATGTATTTGTGTATTGCCTGCCAGGTGCCTTCAGAGTAAGGACTTTGTATTCTCAACACCTTGAGAGTTTCTGATACAGAGTAGACCCGCTGTATTGGCCCACATTTGTTGGTTGACTAAATGAATAAATTATGTACTTTTTTGTTCTTAGCCTTCTTCCAAATGGAAGCCCGAGTATGTGTTCATCCTAGCACATCATCTGGAACACATCAGACCTTGATCTGGGCATTCACAATGCCCCAAGAGTGTGAAATCTGGAGTTAATCATCCTTTTCGAATTGGCACTGCCCCATGGGCATTTTATCATCCCTTATACCAAGACTGCTGAAAAGTCCAGATTGAGCGATTACAATGTTCTCCTCAGGAGCCATTTGCTGTTCATAAAATTCTAAAAAAAACTAGCATCTATGGAACAAAGAAGCCGATGGGTGTAGAGATACATTATCCTGAGCAGCTTAAGATGGCTTCCAGGAATAGGCTGCACCGTAATAGCGCCATAACCTGTCCATTTCTCATTAAAGGGGATGGAGAGTGCAAATGGCACCACGCATTTATTTTTAAGGTTCCTGTATAAAGCTGCTCTCTTAGACTCTAGCTCTGGACTTCAAAGAGAAATACAAGACTCTAACAGAGAATGTCTAATAATTTGGGCAAATAATCAAAATAGCCCAGGCCTGCTAAATGTGGAATTAGAAAATGAGGTAGAAAAAAGCAGAGGGAAGAAGCTGCTGCAGAGAATACGGCTTGCACTTTTCAGACAGATCTTTACTTTTTAAGAATTAATGGACCAAAAGATTAGACTGAGCAAACATCTTGTCCCATTTATTATGTGTTATCTAAATAAAGTGTTTGACTTAGAGGAAACGCGGAGTATTCAGTAGGTTTTTTTTTTTTTAACCTCTATAATATTGGTTAAGATACTAGACAACACAGGTTACATCTAGGCTGTTACTTGTTAGCTGCAGGACTAGGTTGAGTTCTTAGCCCCTCCAATCTACTATTCTCTTGATCTAGAAAGAAGGGGTAATAACACCCTTCACAGTATTTATTAAGCAAAATAAAAATGTGTGTAGTGTGGTATCTAGCATGTCAATAATAATAACAAATTTAACACTACCCATAGATAAACAGGATGCATTCAGGAAGAGAATGTGAAGAAACAGAGGGAATGTCTCACATACATGGTGTACGTGGTGGAAGGGGATGTCTCACGTATGTGGGTACGTGGTGAATCCTCTTTCTCAGGTTTCTACCCAGCTGTCTATGGCCTGTGATTTGAACAGTTGCTAACACAGTAAAAGGCTTGGGACTCTTCTTTCCCATGCATGATGCAGGGGGGATTACTTTTTCCTATTTACCAATTGATTTCTCACCTGACTCCCACACTAAATTTAGCTCCCCTCCCAGGGTTCGAATATGCCTGGGAATTTAAACATGACCTTCTAGAATGAAGGAGGCCCATCCCACCATCATTACTTTAATCCTGCCAGTTCCTCCCTGGCACTAAATCAGCACTGCCCCTCACTCTCCATTCCCTGTGTTCCTTGCCCTGTGTTCCTTTTGTAGAAGACTCCTCCCTACTCCCTGAAGAAGGAGCCTGGAACATCTCGCAGTTCATGACATGTGCTGTTAATCCCTCTCTTTGTCCTCACCCAAAACAATTCAGGATTACCCTCCCGTGGAGGTCCTACCGTCTTCCTCCATCAACCTTGAGAAGACAATGCCTGCTTCCTTTGAATCATCTTGTGCCTTATTAGAACTAAATGATGCCTTTTAGAACCTCTGCTGCAACTACTGGGTCACGTGTAGCAAAGGATTAGAGTCATAAAGACGTAATTTCTAATTCCAACTCCTCATTTACTCACTGTATGACCTTGAAAATATTACTTAATGTCCTTGAGTCTCAGTTCTCTTGTCTATAAAATACCAATGATATTATCTGAGAGAATTAGTATCAGAGTACAATGACATCATAGAAATTAATGTGTAGCAAATGCCTGTTACATACTAAGTATTTCATGTGCACAGTTCCTGCCACATAGAACTCAGGTATTCATTCAAAAGTATTTGTAAAGCATTTGTTTTGTGTCAGGTCCTGTGTTAGGATCTTATAATGCAACACGGGGAATAAGACCCACTTCCAGAGCTCAGGAAGCTCGGAGGCCAGTTAGGGTGGCTCATGCCTGTCATCCTAGATAGAACTCTGGGAGGCTGAGACAGGAGGATTGCTTGAGTTCAGGAGTTTGAGGTTGCTGAGAGCTGTGACACCACAGCACTCAACCTAGAGTGCCAGAGTGAGACCCTGTACCAAAAAAAAAAAAAAAAAAAAAAAAAAGTTCTAGACTATTTGGGTGGATTAGAGAGTGTTGGTTGTGGGGGGTGAGGTGGCGGCAGAGCAGGGCGCGATGTGGATAATTAGACAAGGAGCATGACCATCAAAACAGTCTGGCAGGGGCTATGCTGGGGTGGGATCATATGTGAGTACATCCACTCTCTCCCCAGAAAGGCAGAGCAGCGTCCCAAGCTTTGGGATTCAAGCTGAGACCTGAGGAGAGAATGGGATTGAGCTACACAACGTTGCTCCTAGACATAGTAGATATGGCAGAGGTGATGATGTTAGTGGGCAGGGTGCTGCCAGGGGGCCAGGGCATGAAGGGTAATTTTAGCAGGGAATATGCAGAGATCTGGAAACAAAAGAGAACATATGAAGTTTAGTGGGCCAAAAGCACTTCAGTATGGCTAAAGATAGTGAAAATAACCAATAAATATTAAATTAAATGATTGTGTAAGTAATTGACTAAATAGACTGTCTACCCTTCGTACCTTTTTTTCCCCTTCCTTCTCTCACGTTGCTTTTCTGCTATTTGTCTCATATATTGGAAAACTTGCTCACATCTGGTATAATACGGTGGTTAAGAGGAAGGACTCCTAAGTTCACGTCCCGGCTCAGCCCCTAATTACAGTGCAACTTCAGCTACTTAAGTCCAGCTTCCCTTCTTATGAAACAGACATAAGTCCTTTCCTTACACAAAGTTACACGGATTGAGTTAATTGTCTGGTGGGTGGCATGGGAAGTAATTCAATAAATGTTATTAACATGACATGTACTCCTCCCTACATTTTTTCTATCTGAACTTGTCTCATCTACATTGTAAGCTCCCCGAGGTCAAGGGGATGGCCTTAAACATTTTTCTTCCCTGATAAGCCAGAGCATGCTGGTTCAAAGACACTCAATAAATATGAGCTGACAGTTAAGTTAGTTCATAGTGCTTAAGTCAAGAACAAGCTCTGTGCTCTGCTAAATCTGGAACCAGATCTTCCTGGGCACATAAATACATGTAGCTCTGCCATTTTCTGACTCTATGGTCTTGGGACGGTTGTTTAACTACACCTTGTCTTGGTTTTCTTATCTATAAAATGGGGATAATCATAAAAATGACCTCACTGGTTTGTTAGGAGAATTCAATAGGTTGAATTCTAGCGAACCTGTGGGCCAAGGTATATAAGAGTATTGGCATTATATCTTCGTATTTTTAGCATTAGAACAAGAAATCAGGAATGGGACAGGAGGAATAGAGGTCTAAAGATGCAGCCTACCTAACGATATGATGGGATAGAAATGCATCATTTATATGTATTTGTGCAATGTATACTTACAAATACATGATTTATATGAGTCACCTGTTTAAATGCACAACTTTATACTTGCGAGATCATTACGTTAAATAACAGTGCCTTCCGTAACAGTTTATACACAGCCTTCCCTCTGCCTCCTGCCTGATTCAGTCCTATTGGTCTTGAGTCAAACAGAATCTTGGCTTTAGCGGAACCCAAGTAGGAGATGAGTGCTTTTCAGAAATAAAAAAATCAAACAACAAAAGGCTGCATCTTAATATCCTGACACCAATAAATACCTAAAATTATGGCTTTAAAAAGTTAGATATTAATGATTAATCCAATCCTGAGAGACTCGATGCAGTTTGAGCCATCAAAGTCAGTTCTAAAGCGGGATCAAATCCACTTAACTATTCCTGATTTAGAGCTTATGGATTTTATTCTTCTAAGGATCTGTAATCCAAATATCTCATTTAAGACTCCTGGGGGAAAATGCAATAAAGTGTACAGAATGCCAGGAATTAAAACAGGGAAATTCCTAACTCCTTAATTAAAGTTGCAGGGATAATGTTTTCTGCATGAATCAGATTCATGAAAGTACAAAAACAACTACAGATTTATAGCTGGACAACAGATATGTCATGCTCTAAGATACAGCTGAGAACAGAGTTTGTTAAAGCTGAATTATGGCAAATGTCTTCAAACTGAAAAAAAATGTATGCATAAGATATTAGCCATGATACATACTTAGAATACTCTACAGTAAAGACAATTTCTTTTAAGGTTATAAATTAAGCCCGCTTCCTTGCAAATGAATTAAAATTATCACTATTTTTCTTAAAGTGGTCAAGGGCATGTCCCACGCATATCTCCTATTTAAAGAGGAGGGACTTAGCCTCAACAGTTCCTATGTAACTTCCACCAGAGCCCTGGACCTCAGAGTCAAAGCTGCTATAAAGACGAGAAAGGAACACCCCACAAGTGTTACAATTGGTAATTACGTAGTCACCAAACTACTACAGCTTATTCTTTGATTCAGTGGGCAGGTTTATAAGTGTTCAGAGGACTTTATATTTTTTTCCTTTCCTGCTATTTTAAGAAAATCCATGTAGGAATTGTATAGGCAGTAAATAGTCCTTGGACATGAACTGCAAAGGCAGACTACATTTTCTTCATTTTCAAAGCACGTGAGGGTACATTTTGATTAAGAAACTTGGAGATTTGAGCTCCTAACTCATGCCACTAGGAAAGGAAGTTTGTTGGATGGAATAAGTGACCCCTCCGGCCTGCAAGGAGATTCTATCACTGAGCCGGCAGGTGATGGCCTGAGTTTCAGTACTGCCACTTGTCATACTTGCAATAATATTTAGCCTTTGTAAATTACCAACTCCCAACATCATGTCTACATTTTTTTTTTTCCTGCCACTTGGCTTTGGTTCTTACTGGTCTACTGACTTGAGTTATTGCTGAGTTCATCCAGAATTCATCTGGTTTTGCTCCATCACTTCCTTGCCAGGACGTGATTCATTTAGCTGTTTCTTGTAAAAGGAAAACACACACACACCCCCAGCCTTAATGCTGTTTATCAATTAGACCTTAAAACATTTTCTTGGTTTAAAAGCTGCCACTCTTTGAAGACATTTAAGGTTAAGATTCCCAATGTGTATGCTTAATCAGAAATTCAGACATGCAATCCACTGATCACCACTTTCCCTTTTTCTATATTATGTCTTTGATACACACATTTTCCTTCTTTTCTCTAAATATATGAAAAAAGAACATGTTTGTGGCAAATTTTGAAACTATAAAAAGGAAAAGAATACAATTTAAATCATCCTAATTCTGGTACCCTGAGATAATCATTATTCATACTTGGATATTTCCTTCCAGCACTCTTCCGCCTTCCCTCTGGTAGCGTCAGGACTGTGACATATATAGGTAACTTTACATGCTGCTTGTAAAATGTAACATCATGTCTGAGAATGTCTTCATTCCTCTATTCTTTGAAAATCTATTTTTTCCATGGCAATATAATATTCTGTAATACAGATAGAGCATAATGAATTTAACCATTTTTACTATGTTTAACATTTAAGATATATTTAATTTTTCCTATTTACACCCAGATCCTTGCTCTCCTCTCCAGTTATTTTCTTTATGTTTCTATAAGCCCAATAGCTGTGTCAAAAGATATTTTAGAAGCCTACGTAGCACATAATATGTGGCAGATTCTGTTCTTAATTTTGATAATAGACTTCATTTATCTTTATAAAGTATAGGTACAAGTACAGCTTATTATAGGTTATTTTACAGATGAGAAAACCAAGGCAGTGAGATTAGATAACTTCCCAGAGTCACACAATGAGTACGTGAGGGAATTGAGATTTGAGTTCAACTATATGCTCCTAATCAGTATTCCAAGCTGCCTCTTGGAGAAAGTTGCAAGGCCTTTGATAAATATTGTCAAATTTTATTAAGATCACATACCATCCACGTGAGAGCACTTATTTTACCGTACATCGCCTTATACTCAGCAATTAAGAACACTGTAGTTTTCAACGTCTGTCCCCAAATTGTAGATTTTAAGTTTGCATTTATGCAATTCAGCCTCTTCATTCTAAATTACAGAGAGGTTTTATTCTATGAGAAAACAGTACTTTGAACATAGTTGGTGTTCAACCAGTATTGTTGGTTGGTTGGTTGATTAATGGATTGAGAACAGAGAACAATTAATTCAAGTCAGATCAATAAGTCCAGATTTAGTCTATCTGAATAGAGACCAGCAGGCCCGAGAGAACAGTATCCCCACCTGAGCTATGAAAGGCGAGGCAGATATCTGTTAGCATACTCAGAAAAACTCAGAGCAGCCACGCTTCTGCTCGAGGGGATTCATTTTCTAACTCAGACACAAGCTGAGACATGGTCCCTCAAGATGCTTACCATTTCCCAAGGGCCTTCAGAAAGCAATCAGAAAATAACACAAAAAGGCATCCAGGCGTGAGTAAAGTGAAAAATAAATGTTACGGTATTGCTGAGAGGAGAGAAGCTCCCTCAAGTTGGACCATGAACTAAACCCCAACAAATGCTGAGAGGTTAGTCTTGTGTCATTGCATTGAATTTGTTAAGCACGTCTTTCTGAGCAATGGTGAGGCCACTCTTTTGGATAAAATCTAATTCAGAAAAAGTAGAGATATTGTCAAATGGCAATAGGCAGTATTTTTAATTCTCTTTTATTCTTAAGCTGGAAATGCAGTGCCTACAATGGTACCTAGTCATTTCTTTATTTAGCTATCATTGTTTTGTTTTATTTTATTTTATGTCAAAAAGGTAGAAACTTCAAGTAACCTGAACATAGAATAGCACCTGATTATGTGCTGTGCTTTTGCACACATTTTGAGTTAGAATAAGATCCAGGGATGCTCATGGTAAGCCCGCTAATTATAAAATGTGGCTTTTCTAGCTGCCCTTTACAATCAAGTGTTCTTTAAAATGAGGGACCATTTTTCATTGCAGAGGCTAATAATGGCAGCATTTTAAATATAGAATTACTTGTCATGATTGTGGGAACATGGGATTATCTCTAGACATTTCTTTAGGGAGCAAACATCTCAGTCACTTAAATTCTATACTACTTATAAGTTGTGTTCTGCCACTGCTAAAAATGCAATCACAAAATGATTAAACATAATATAAAATAAAAAAAGAAAATTGCCAAGGAAAAATTAATAAATATTATTATATCAGCAGAAGGTTTCATTGTTAACTGATGATAGTTACATCTTAAAACAGTTATATCTAAGTTAAAATATTCCTCTTCCCTTATTTAATTGTATTTGGTAACATGTTCACAAGAAAGCAGAGTGTGGGGCGGTACCTGGGGCTCAAAGGAGTAGGGCGCCAGTCCTGTATGCCAGAGGTGGCGGGTTCAAACCCAGCCCCAGCCAAAAACTGCAAAAGAAATAAAGAAGGCAGAGTGTGGAAGGATGGATAATGGAAACTCCGAGGGGGAGGGAGGGGGTGGGTGATGGGGGTTCCTGGGTGGGTACAAGGTGCATTGCCCAAGTGAAGGATGCAGGGAAGGCCCAGACTTCACCACAGTGCAAATAATCAATGTAGGATATACTTATACCCTTAGCTATCTATACTTATACCCTACGAAAACAAACAAATAAAACATAATTTAAAAAATGTATTTGATATGATGTGGGCCTTGAGAAGAAAGAAAGCCTTAGAGTGGCAAAGATCTTAAAATTGCCCTGAGATGAAGGAGGTAATTCTGTTGGA
The DNA here is from genome assembly GCF_000181295.1 of Otolemur garnettii. Classification (NCBI taxonomy): domain Eukaryota; kingdom Metazoa; phylum Chordata; class Mammalia; order Primates; family Galagidae; genus Otolemur; species Otolemur garnettii. The sequence continues at coordinate 10,856,662 of NW_003852399.1, forward strand.
TCAAGCTGTTTTCAAACATTGCTTTATCAAGCAAGGCCTTCATTTCCCCATTAAGTAACATACACATAGAACATACCTAAGGTTCCCTGAAGACTTCAACAGATACTACAAAATGTCTGCGTCCGTCTACAGCCCTGAGGAATGAAGGTCGCTGCTCCAGGCATCTGCTGCTGTGGACTATGTTACTGGCAATGTCTGCATTCCTTTATTTTAGCCACTGCTTATTCTTCACGGAGTATTTAGTTGCAACCTGCTTCTTGCTCAGACCCTGAGATAAACTATTCATCTCTTTTCCACAGTGGCTCGGGGTACTATACTGTGACAGTCCTCTCAAACTAACACATGATATCTACGTTGAAACTGAGCTATCTCGGGTCAGGTGCCCATCTCTGCTCCAATCAACTGTGGTCATGGGGGCAGGATTATAACTTCTTTTTTTTTTTTCTTTTCTTTTGAGACAGAGTTTCAAGCTGTTACCCTGGGTAGAGTGCCATGTTGTCACAGTTCACAGCAACCTCAAACTCTTGGGCTTAAGCGATTGTCTTACCTCAGCCTCCCAAGCAGCTGGAACTACAGGCCCATGCCACAACACCTGGCTATTTTTTGGTTGTAGTTGTCATTGCTATTTGGCGGGCCAGGGCTGGATTCAAACCCACCAGCTCCGGTGTACGCAGCTGGTGCCCTAGCTGCTAAAGAACAGGCGCCAAGCCTGGATTATAACTTCTGGAGGTGGAAGGTGAGAAAGATGAGAGAAAAAAGATGTCTTTACCTGGTCCTTAGAAGAACAGGAGGAAAGAATTAAAGCTGTGCTTTATCTGGGAGATGCAAAACCAGGACAGTGAGGGTGAATGAAAGGCAGAGCCACCACACATCCCTCTTGCTTCTGTCCTGGTTTACCCATCATCCTGGGTGGGCTGTTGGGAAGTGATGAGCAAATAAATGCATGAATGGAGAACCAGTGCCTCATGGGCTCCTCGAAGGAGACACAGGCTGGTACTCCCAGCTCCACAAATGGCTTGGCTAACAAAGACTGTGTATAGCCAAGGGGCCCAAGGGTTCCCAGGACTAGGAATCAGGGCTTCGGGTCATAGTTTTGTTTTTATTTCTGTCTTTCACTTGGCTTAAAAATGTCCATGGAATATCATATTTCAAAGGCATTTAGTTTCTGGTTTACTGACAGATGTAAGTTTCTTATAGTTATGTTTGTATTTAATTGTGTATTACAAAAAAAAATGAAACATTGAATCTGCAAAATAAATTTATCTAATAAAGAATGAGTGAATCATTTAAAGAAAAAGATATAATAAATAAAGGTATAGAGAGCACTACAGCAAAAATTGTGGGAGTAGTTCACAAAAGAAGTTCATTAATATATGCATTGTGAGGGCGGGGCTCAGTGGCTCACTCTTATAATCCCAGTTTAGCTCACAGGTTAGAGACCAGCCTGAGCAAGAGTGAGATCCCATCTCTAAAAATAGCCAGGTGTTGTGGCGGGCACCTATGGTCCCAGCTACATGGGAGGCTGAGACAAGAGAATCGCTTGAGCCCAAGAGTTTGAAGTTGCTGTGAGCTGACACCAGAGCACTCTACTGAGGGCAACAAAGTAAGACTTTGTCTCAAAAAATAAAACAAAGTAAAAGTGAAACTGGCACTCAATGTGGAAGAGAGGTGGTGGGATTGGGCAGGAGTTTAGTCTAATCTCAAACAGTCCAGCAACCAGAATCTCATGCTTTCCTTCTCTCTGTGACTCAGCCAGATCTTCTTCTTCCTCCCATCTGTCTTGACTGTCCTGCGGAGTTATACAAAATTATTCTGTTGCTTCCCTCTCATGTCTGTCCATCTGTATTTGCAAACAATAAATTACAATATTCCTTAAGTCTTCTTTTTCTCAGGTCTAACTAGTGCTCTGACCCTTCTTCTCCAAGAATCTGTATGTTCTCTCATTGATCCACATCTCAAGAGCATATTATTTTTCATGCAAATCAATTAGGCAGAGCTGCAGAATAATAAATCTCAACATTTCTATGCTGCTCAAATATATGAAATCTTGCATAAAAATTGTCTCATTTGAAAACCTCTATAACTTAACAAGGGGGCAAGTGATATTAGTCCCTGTTTATGATATTAGGAAAGTGAGGGACAAAAATATTAGTGATTTCACTTTAATCAGAAGACAACATTTCTGAGCACACAAATGGAATTTCCATACACTAATCTCTTATTTTTTCCCTGCTAACCGGCTATTTACATAGTCTCTGCTGTCATAAAGTTCAAAATCCAAGATGCGAGATAGGATAAACAGAACCACAGAAAACGGAGAAGAAGAAAGAAGTAAAGTAGAAACTTAAAAGAGAAAGCAGATGGAATCTGGAGAGGGGTAGAGGGACATCACAGAGAGAAGTGATGGATGGAGAAGAGGTACGGCATTTTATTGAATATTTTATTCTTCATATTGGTTCTTAAACTAGTGCTCCCTAAAGGAAGAGGCTGCTGCTTGAGTGGGACTAGGGAAGACAGTAAGTGTATCCCTCTGAACAGATACAAAGCATCTGGAGACTAGCCTCAGGAGCATAACTTGCTAAGAGGACTTCCATGACTTAGCCTATGGTCGCACTCATACTAAGAGTTATTATAGTGAAAAGATGTAATGCAAAATCAACAAAAGGAAAAGGTGCATTGGACAAAGTCTGGAGGAAACCAGATGCAAACTGTGAAGGGGCCTGTGCTGTCGGAGTCACACGGGATGTGCTAAATTCCTCCAGCAGCTGTTACAGAATGTGTGACATGTTGTCTACCGGGGAAGCTCATCCGAGACCTAGTGACAAAGGCTTTTATTGGGGTTCCTCTGACTAGCATGTACAAGAATTCCAGAATCCCAGAATGAGAGCATTCATTTAGCATGAACAACATTGCATTATAAAAACAAGTTAGGCACAGAGAGCCAGTCTTATCAGTTAGGGGCCATTTTATATCAGTGCAGGGAAATATTTACTCTTCAAGTTCCCACATGCCAGTGGAGGGCCAGTCATGAAAGCCGGCCTTCCTAAGGATAGCATCTCAGGCCTGCTATGCAAACTTTTCTGTGTACACAGTAAACGTTCCATCCAGTCAAAAGCTTCACTGGAATCTCGGGTTGATTGGGCTCTAGGACAGAACTTCATTTTCCTCTTGGTAGAAGAGAATCCAGACTGTCCTAATATATAAATACTAGTGATCAAAAATACGTTAGGTCAGCAGTTAGAGGAAAATGGGTGAGACCAAATTAATGAGCAAATCTACATGATGGATGCACAAATGTATAATTTCCTCAATGATTGTTAAATAACATCATTTTATAATCCCACATGAGAGTTAGTGCTTGCAACTAAGATGTTTTTGTCCCTTAAATCTAACATAGAGCTGGCTACAGAGGCAGGCCAAGGCAAGAGGATCACAGGACGTCAGGAGTTTGAGACTAGCCTGGGCAACATACTGAGACCTCATCTCTACCCAAAATCTTTTAATTTAGCTAAATGTGGTGATGCATGCCTATCATCCTGTAGGCCTAGCTACATGTGAGGCTAAGACAAGAGGATCACTTAAACCCAGAAGTTGAAGGGTTCAAAGTAACAGTGAGTTATGATCATACTACTGTACTCCAACATTCCAGCCTAAATGACAGCAAGACTTGCCTCAAAAAAAAAAAAAAAAAGAAAGAAAGAAAAAGAAAAAAAGAAAGAAAGAAAGAAAATCTAACCTAAACATTTCCTTCTTATTAAATTGGGTCTTTTGATTCCCCAGTGGAAACCCACTTGGTGACAGATAAAGAGGGTCTATGATGACATTTATACGGAGGCATATCCCTGAGAGGAAAGCACTTCATCCTTACATCTCAAGAATTTTTAAATATTGACACATATAAAATAAAAATAATGATTTCAGACTATTTGAGGAAAGGGTCAAGAGATATCGTTTCTTTCAAAGAATACTTAGTCACCCATTAACTGTGTCTCCTTAAGCAATTATCTCAGTTTTCTCATCTGTAAAATGATAGAATCAAGCTACATGCCCTGCAGATCCCTTCTGACTCTCCAGCTGATTCCGTGGGTTCTTCATGAACAATAGCTTTGGTATTGCTTAAAGTCATGATGCTTTTGATTGACATGTCTTTCTCTCATTCAAATTTAGTGGGATGGGCAAAGGGTGCCTGGAGCTGGGAGGAATGACTTCAAGAGAAAAAAATCATGGGGATTCAAAAATCATCTGAGTAAAACTGAGGTCCTCCAAATACCATCCCTCATTCAGAGACTTCTGTTTGGATCACACAGAACTATTTCCTGTGTTCCGGCTGAACTTCCCCTTCTTGGTTTTTAATAAAAAAGGAACCAGCACATTAATTTTTAAAAGAGGAAATGATAGGGCAAAGACTCCATAAACAGCTGAAATGTTAATCACACAAAGGCTCCCAAAGCAATTTCTCTCTGGTCTCCTTACGGTGATGCATTATAATAGGAATTTTCATCAGAACGCTGACCTTAGGAAGACCTGCTGGGCAAATGACACCAAAGGCAACCTGAATCCCTGTGCCAGCTCTTGAAGGGGCAACCATGGCAGAAGGTTCCAGAAAAGCTGTTGCGTAGATGGTGCTGGCAGTCTGCAGAATGGGAAGAATGGGAAATGGTACTTACTCCATGTTGAAGAACTACTGGGTACTCTGCACAGGTTGTCACAAGGGATTTCAGCAGCCGGTGAGGGGATCTGATTATCATGCTTGTTTCACACAGAAGGAAAATGATGATCAGAGAAGGCAGGCAACATCCCCGAAGTCACACGATCACACAGGGTATTACTTGCCAGGTGCTGTGTTCTTGCAGCATAACACAGTAGCATAATCTCAGCACTTTAAAACAACACAAACTTATTAAAATTTATGATCTCACAATGTCTACGGATCAGGAGTCCAGATAAAAATTACCTGGGTCCTCTGTTCAGGATGTCACCTGGCTGAAGAAGGTGTTAGCCAGAGCTGTAATTCTTCTCTGAGGTTTGTAGTCATCTTCTGAGCTCACTGGTTATTGGGAGAATTCATTTATTTGTATTCATATTACTGAAATCCTTGTGAGCTGTCAGCCAAGGACTTCTCATGCTAGTAGAGGTCACGTGTAGTTCTTGACTTGCACAGTTCATAGCATGGCTATTTGCTCCCAAACCAGTAGGATCATCTCTTTCTGATGTTTCACTTTCTTTAAAGACTTTTGTGGTTAAGTCAGGCCCATTCAGCAAAATCTTCCCTTTGGTTAACTCAAAGCCAACTGATTAGCCCCCTAGTCACAGAAGCAATATCCAAATAGATTCACAGTTTCAACCCACCCTCACAGGACTCTGAGGTCATCTTGGGATTCTGCCTCCCATGCACAGCCCATGAATAGCACGGCTGTAACACCACTCCAGATGTGTTCACCTCCAAAGACACAGTGCTGCCTGCACTCCTCAGCCAGCCTGGATCAAAGTAGAAGCCTATGCAGAGATTCTGAAAGTAGCTTCTCTGCAGAGAATTAGAAGAGATGGGCCTGAGATTGCTCAGTAGAGGAATGGTGGTAAGTTCTAGTTCCTAAGTTTCCCCGACAAGTATCATCTCTGAACAGGTTCATTCTGAAATTCCTCAAAAATGAATGTTTCATGGTTGCAAAATCCCTAGATTATCAGGAGGACTCTGGTTGCCCTGCAGCAGTGGCTACTTTTCTTTAATGTCAGATCACCTTAAGGCTCGGCCTTTCCTCCTGTTTATCCTTTCTCGCATGTTTATAGAGTGTCTGCTGTAAGCCAGGGACTCTGAGGGACACTGAGAGTACACGGATGGAAAGACAAAACTCTCCTTCAAAAGCTTCAGGTCTGAAGCTGTGGAAAAGGCATGAAAGTGAATAGACACATTAGAGAAAGTTCAAGAAGTTCTAGAAATGTCTGAGAAGATTCCATGGAGTGCAACCTGACTCTTAAAGGAAGAAGAAATTGTTGAGTGGATTAGGTAAGAGTATTTAGGGGTGATTTGGGTGAGAAGGGCATTAGTATGAGAGGAAACACAATCCTCAAAAACCATGTGATTCACCATTTTCTTAAGACAAAATTCAGAGTCCTGAATACCACTTAGAAATTCTTATGTGATCTGGCTGGTTTCTCCTTCCTTTGAAGACAATGTAGGCTTCATATCTGCCATATGTATTCACCTCTTTCCTTTACATGTATGATTTCCTTTGCCAGTAATATTTTTTTTAATTTCATAGTAATATAAGGGTAAAATTGATTAGCTTACATTGTTTGCATTTGTTAGGTAAAGTTCAAGTTTTGGTTTAGTTTTCTTCCTCTCCCTCCCCCCTTGAATTTAATTGTGGTTTAACTGTGGGCATATAGTTGTTTATCTATTGGTTTCATATTAGTATTCAACACATTGGATACTTGCTTTTCCATTCTTGTGATAATTTACTAAGAAGAATGTTCTTCAACTCCATCCTACCTGGAATATTTATCAGTATACTGTTTCCACACTTAATTATACAGACACACACACACACACACTCAAAATGCTTCTATCTAATGACTAGGTCTTGGATTAAATGTAACTTCCTCTAGAAAGCCTTCCTCATCCTAAATGCTTCCATAACATTCTGTACATTCCCCAGCATAGAGTTTATCACACTGTCTTGAACCTGTCTTCTTGAAGCTTCTGAAAGATCCAATACAGTTGAGTTAAAGTCAATAGGCCTATCTTTTTGCTCTTTCATCTCCAGTGCTTATGTTACTTAGTAGGTACTTAAAAACATATGTTGTATAGAGGAAAGACACAGAGGTAATCTCTTGTCCATGTGCACTGGAAGGAAATTAAAAGCTTCCTAGACTCAACAGAAACTAAATAGCTCTCAAGTATCTGAGAGCCCATTGACTTCACTGGGGTACTAATACAAGCATAGTTATTCATATGTAGGAGCTGAAAAAAGTTGAACTCATGGAAATAGAAAGTAGAGTTGTGGTTGTTAGAGGATGGGAAGGGTAGTGAGAAGGAAAGTATAGAGAGAGATTAGCTGATGGCTATAAAATTACAGTTAGATAAGAGGAATAAGGTCTAATACTCTATAGCACTATAGGGTAACTATAGTTAAGAATAATTACAATGTACTTCCAAAAATCTGGAAAGGACAATCTTAAGGATTCCTAGTGTAAAAAACTTCAAATGTTTGAAGTATTAAATATTCTACTTTACCCTAATTTTGATCATTATATATTGAATATATGTATTATAATATCATTCTACATCTCATAAATATGTACAATTATCACATCACAACTAAAAATAAAAGAAAAAAAATCAGCAGAGTTTTTTTATATATGGTATGATAGTGCTTAAATGGAGTCACAGGTCTTAAAAGTTCATAGTTCTCATTTTTTGTTGGAAAACACTCAGGAAATCAGAACTGCTTTTCATATTTGGTAATTTCTAGCATATAGGTATATTAGTCAGGAAAGGTTAGGATTTGCTTCTGTAACAAATAATTTGCCAAATTGCAGCAGCTTAAAACAAAGGTTCAGTTCTTGCTCATCATACATAACCATCAACTGCTCCAAATATTTGTCATTCCAGGACTCAGACTGATAGAATATTCTTTATCTCAGACAGATCTATGCCCATTATAAAAGAGCGAACAGACATAACAAATTTAAATGTCCATCTTGGAAGTAGCGTATGTTATTTTCATCTATTCTCCCCTGACTAAAGCAGATTCACTTTGACCACTGTGGAGTTCAATGGGGCAGAGATACATGATCGCCACAACAGCAGGTATTCTTTAAGAAAAGAAAGTGAATTTTTGAGAAAAAGGTATATAATCCATCACAATAGAGACCAGCAGGCTGCAAAGCTCCATTCAGTGCATTTGGTCTATCCCTTTCCATTTGTCAGAAATTAAACTTTATAATACTTCTCTGCGTTGGAAAGAAGAATACAAGTTAGCATTTTAGGGAAAATAGAAATAAAGATTCAGAATGCTTAAGTGGGCTTCTTATCTATATAGTCACAACAGCATATATTATGAGTGAGATAACCAGCTCAGAGAAGCCAAGTAGCTTTCCCAAGGCAGCCCAGCATTGTGTGAAAAGGTAAACTCCCAAAGCACTGGTCTCAGAACATAGAACCATTCTTCTATTTCCTACTCATGAGATAACCCAACATAATGTCTACGAATCAGATTGAAAGCTCCACACAGCGTAGATGTGGTTCCTGTGTTGGAACCTGATTTATGGTCTTGTTGAAAGAACACCCCAGTGCAATGAGTTACAATGGGGTTTTTCTCAAACCAATTCTCCTCGCTCTGTTGAGAGAAGCTGTAATTATGCTCAGTTCTTTCCTTGTTTTATAGCTTGGTACTGACATAGTGAGAACATCTACAATAAAAATGTCTGTGGGGCTTTGTTTCCTTTTGTATAAATTCATTGTCTGGAATCTAGCAGCCACATGTCTTGGTGATTTATCAGAATTAGTTCATTTAGGAAATAGTGCCTTGTTCACCTGAAATCTATTCTTTCTGTGTTACCAAAACACTGATACTGTCATGAAGCTTAAACCAAAGTTTCACATCTGTTTTAAAGTAAAACAACAAAAATATCTCTCTGATTATTAGTCAACTCTTACCCTTGATCCTCTCTATTCTAACTCTTTTCATGCTTCCCAATTGTTAATAAACATTATTTCTTCATCACTGCCTCTGACATTCCATCTAATGTTACTACATAATCTGATAGCTGCCTTCACTTATGAATTGGTCAAAGCTTAGAGATGGCAGAAAATGTGATGGAACAAAGAGCTACTTTTAATGACTCAAGTATGGTCTGTGTAGACTTTTGTCCTCTGTTTTTAATATAAATGTTTTAATGTATCCTGAATTTCATACCCTTTAAATTTTCCATGTAAAATTTGTAAAAACAGGGAATATAAAGTGTATCTTTTAAGAAAAAGACATATGGCTATCAATGCCCAATATTATCATTTTTTTCACTCTCTGAATTGGAGTCTGGTAATTTTACCATCTCGAATTTACTATTTTTGATACTGTAAGAATGTAAGAGTTAGGTTCTTTCTTTTTATATATATATATTCATGGTATAGATATACAACGGCTTAATGCTAAGACATAGGCAAAGGGTAGACATGTGAAGAAACTGGAGAGGAGATTGGCCTATTCTAGAAATAAAATAATGTTCAGTACCTGCAGGGAGGTTAAACGCCTGAATTTTTAAAAAAATTAGTTGCTGGCATTTCTACGATTTGGAGTCCAAAAATTTGCCCCTCTGATTGCACTTTGCTTGCTTTCTCCTCATTTGCTGACTCTAGCAAACAGTTTGTGGGGGGAGATCATGTGGTTGTGCAAGGACAGCTCTGAAGACTTGGAGTTTGATAAGTGAATTCACCTTCTAATGATTTGTTGTTCTGCATTTTACATCCACACTCACACATACATGGCTCAGGTGTAATATTTCCCTGAGGGCTCTCCAACATAAATAAACTAAATGATGTCAAGTCAGACAAGGAGAATTCTTCAAAGAAGGCCAACTTGGCATACAGAATCCAGACATGGGGGAGAAAATGTGAACAAATAGACAGGCTGTGTGTCTGGAAAGCTATTTCTCTACAATGCCAAGATTTGGGAAAAATGCATCACTGATTAGTGGGAAAACGACTAGTCTAGGATGAGGAAGCCATAATTTTGCCCTGGAGGTCTAGGAACTTAGCCTGCTCTATGGCTTAATTTGCACAGCTGAGCTTAGTGTGATTTCTGTCTTGACAATGAGAACTAGACTATGACCCTTTTCCTCTTTATTAAAACACAGCTGAGATTATATGAAGTCTACTTCTAAATACCATGGTGCTAAACACACAGTATCTTTCTTTAGTCTTTAGGTATTTCCCTGCATGTAAAAGTAATAGGTGTTCACAGTAGAAATATAGGAAAATGAGTAAAGTATAAAGAAGTAAAATTGCATGTAATCCTACTGCTTAGAGATAAAATTTCTAACATAGTTGACGCATTTTCTTCTAGTCTTTTTTTCCAGGAAGTCTCTATGTCTAGCCCCCCTCTCTGCACACTCACACTATACACAGAACCCACCCCTGGGCACAGAGGATGGTGTCCTCCATTACATTGTAGAAAGTCACTTAACCTCCTAACTCCTTAGTTTCTTGTCTATAAAATGCAGATAAAAAAAATAATTCCTGGGTGGCGCCTGTGGCTCAAAGGAGTAGGGGGCACCGGCCCCATATACTGGAGGTGGCAGATTCAAACCTGGCCCCACCCAAAAACTGAAAAAAAAAAAAAGAAAAAGAAAAAGAAATAATTCCTGTATCACCCAGGTAGTTTAAGGATTAAATGAGTGAGTTGGTGTATGTATTGTGGATAGAACTTTGCCCTGAAAATTATAGACACCCAATAAATGGTTGCTACTATTATCTTCCTGTCTTAGCTTTGTTCACTTTCTAATAACTTTACAAAATACATTCAAACTTTGTTCCATCTCCTCACCTTCATTGCTATAATCTTATTCTAAGCTACCATCATCTCTCCCCTGGACTATTACAATGGTCATCTGTTTGATGTTCCACTAGGACCTACAGTCTAGTTTCCATAGAATAGGTAGGGCTATTTGCTACAAACAAATCAGACCATGTTGCTCTCTTACTCAAAGCAATCCAATGATGTCTGATGACACACAAAACAAAATGTATTTTTCTTTTTTTTTTTTTTTTTGCAGCTTTTAGTCAGGGCTGGGTTTGAACCTTCCACCTCCAGTATATGGGGCCGGCACCCTACTTCTTTGTGCCACAGGTGCCGCCCCAAAATGTATATTTTTCCCCTATTTATCATTTAGAGATTATATTTCTATTCATATCACAGAATTGTGGTTCGAGTAGCCCCACCAGACATGAATCTGAAGGTGGGTATTCCAGAATGGATGCAAAAGCTACACCATGACTTAGGCTCTTGGGTCCCTTCTATCTTCTTAATCTAAAATATTTAGCCTAAAATTCTAAATTTCATGGTTGCAAGGCACTGCCCCATTTTGGGGGTTATGTCCAGGTTTCAGGCAGATAGGGTAGAGGGCAAAAGTTTAAAAAAGTCCAAGGACATCAACTGTAACATCTGTCCCCTTTGCAAGAGTCTTCCTGAATCTTCTTCCACACACTGATTTCAGGGTGCATCCTTATCAATGTGTACAGTGTCCCAATCCCCCCACCTCAGCTATAAGACACACCAGGAAAACCAATATTTTAGGGTTGCACACTGAAACCTGGTTGCCCCTGTAAGAAAGAAAACAAATGGGAAGTGAAGGTGAGCACTGACCAGTACCTTCTGCTCATGGGCTAGAGCAGCGGTTCTCAACCTGTGGGTCATGAGCCCTTTTAAATAATGAAAGTACATTGCAGCATTAGGAAGGTTGACAACCACTGGGCTAGAGCATCCTTCTTCCTGCCTACCTGGTCAGCCAATCTCCTGGCACACTATGCCCAGCCACACTGGCCTTGGTCCCTGGGATACTCCAAGCTCTTGTCTTTGCCCCCAAAATCCATTGTCATGACTTCCGCATCTGCCTGGAGAGATCTGTCTTCTGGTCTGCACATGGTCAGCTCCTTTTCCTCATCACATCTTAGTTGATATGTGACCTTGTCCTAGAGGTTACTCCAGAGGTTACTCCTTCTCCCCCATCATTTGCTTTCTAGGGTTTATCACTAATGGAAATCATTCTGCTTTTTAACTTATTCACTTGTTCACCATCTATCTCCTTGAGTTCCTTGAATAGGATAATCAAGGAGCAAGAGAGCTGGACCTTGGCCCCTGACCAGATCCCCCAGGGCCTGGGTCATACTGTTAAATTGGATGCATAATGCATAAATATTGAATGGATCATGATAATTTTATGTTTTTATTAAATATTATTGAAGAAACGTAACAGCTATATAGTACTCCATCGAATAAGTGGAACATAATTAGCCACTTTGTCTGCTTCAATATTGTGATATGCTGAAAATAATGGTCCCTCAAATATATCCACATGCTAATCTACAGAATCTGTAAATGCTGTCTTAGATAGGAAAGGAATTTTGCAGATGTGATTAAGGTAAAGATCTTAATCTTAAAAGATTTAATCTAAAAAATAAGAATACTATTCTGGACTATCCACGTGGACCAGAGGTCATCACGACAGCCCTTACAAAAGGCACACAGGAGGAGTTCAACTTGGAGGAAAAGGCCACGTGAAGACAGCAGAGGAGATTGAAGTGATGCTTTCGAGGACAGGAGGAGTCACAGCCAAGAAATATGGGCAGTCAGTACAGCTAAAACCAGCAAGGGGGGGTGGGGGAAACAACAAAAACTATTCCCTTAGAGCCCCTAAAAGGACCCAGCTTTGACACCTTGACTTCAACTCAAAGAAACTGAACCAGTATTCTGATCTCCAGAACTGTAAGAGGATAAATTTGCATTATTTAAAGCTGCTAGTTTTAATTTGTTACAGCAGCAACATGAAACTAACACAGTCATCTAGGATTTTTACTTTTCCTAAATGTTTACTGTTATGATGATGTCGTGATGAACTTCCTCTTATAGAAGCTTTCATCTTCCTCTTGCAATGATTTCATCAGAATGAATTCCTTGAGGCAGAATTCCTGTCATTTCAAACCCTTATAACATCCTGTTTTGAACCACAGCCAGGAAGCACACATGGAACTAACTGCTCTGTGCAGCAATCTCATCAGCACACAAGCAGATTGTTTCTTAGGGGAAAGAAGACATATTAAAAAAAAAAAAATAAGGGAAAACACAAGGGCGTTTTCAAACATTATTGTCTTCCCATGTTTTCCTAGTTAACACCATAACCTAGAGTGGTAGTCAGGAAAGAGTTAAAACATAAGAAAGGAAAAGGCTGGAGATCAGCTCCAAAGGTGTAGAGGCACCTTTGATACCTGCCAGCTGGGCCTTTGAAGTGCAAAACAAGATCAGATCCCTAAGGGAAGGCTGACACACCAGTCCTGACCTGTGAATTAATCAGAGAAGCCACCAGGTATGAATAGTCAGTGCAGATGTTAGACAGCGTGATCAGTGTAGGCTGCCAGGTCCAGGTGGGTCCATGACGAGAGAAAATAATACTTACCTGGGGAAAAAATGATGAGTGTAGGGTCCCAGAGGACAGAGTGTGTCAGTGACCATCACTCAGCACAAATGAGAAGTTATAAATAATGCAGCATAGAAACTTGTCGGTGATAAACTTCCATGTTTCCCAAAGTGTTCCCACTTTATACTTCCCTAGAACCTTGCAATATAAAGTTTTTTTGTGTACCAGCAGTGCGGGCACCCCATGGGAGCTTGTTAGAAATGTGGAATCTCAAGGCCTTATGAAATCAGAATCTGAATTTTAGCAATATCTCCATATGATTCTCGTGCACGTTACAGTTCAAAAACACAAGCTCTAGAGTTCAAGTTCATAAAAGCAGAGTCTGTGGCTTTCGTTCAGTGTTGTATTTCCAGTGCTTCAAACAGCACCTGGCATTACTTGGTGGGGCTCAATAAATATTTATTAAATGAATGATTGCATAAAAAATGGACTAAGGTTTCCATGGTAAGATAAATTTGAAGTTGAGAGTTATTTGTGTATTATTCTTTGTATTTTATACACACATACATTTAAATTAAAGAATTGCTTTTGTATTCATACCTCAGATCCATTAGCACAGCGTCAAAAAGTGGCTGCCAGTTGAACTCCTTTCCTGGACATTGTGAAAACATAAATCCAGGGAAGAGGTTAAGATAAGAACTCAGGAATGAGACCAGAAAAGTTACTCCCAGAGAGACTCCCAGAGAAGTTACTCCCTGAGAACAGAATAGCAGGCTGTGGTTCACACAGTGTTAGGAAATCACATCCCTCCTTGTGAAGAAATGGATCAGGATTCAAAAGAAAATGACCCCTCAGGAGGCACTATAGGGGACCTGGGGACAGTGGCCCTATACAATCCTAAGAACCTCACTACCTGATAGGCCATATCATCTTCATCTGATGGCCTGAAGATTTTGGGGGGTGCCACTTCAGCTTCCTAGACTGTTGAGCAACTCTAGCAAAGAGATTGTTATAATGACTGAGATTAAATTTTCCTCCAGCCCCATGATACAAAAATGCTGAGTCAGATTTAATGTCATATAAAGAAAATAAAGCACTGTGACACATTTCCTTTTTTAAAATTCCTTTTCAATTTTTATTATGAAAACTTGAGACATACACAAAGAGTGAAAAGCAAAATTACAATGACTCCCATTACCCATCAACCACCCTCAGGAATTATCAATATATTGTCACATTTTTCCACCTATATTTCTCACTCTCCATTTTGTGTTGTTAATTACTTTCATTTAGCAATTTTTGTTTGTTTTTGTTTTTGAGATAGAGTCTCACTCTATCTCCCTGGGTAGAGTGCCATGGCATCACAGCTCACAGCAACCTCAAACTCTTGGGCTTAAGTGATTCTCTTCCCTCAGCCTTCTAAGTAGCTTGGACTACAGGCACCTGCCACAATGCCTGGCTATTTTTTTGTTGTAGTTGTCATTGTTGTTTAGCTGGCCCAGGCCGGGTTCGAACCCATAGTCCTGGTGTATATGGCCAGCACCCAACCACTGACTTATGGGCGCTGAGCTTAGCAATTTTATTATACATTTTATTGAGGCATAACATTTATAAAATTCATCTACTGTAAGAGTACAAGTCAATGATTTTTAGGAAATGTATATAGATGTGCAAATTCACCTCAATCTCGTTTTAAAACATTATTATACCCAAGTCTCCCTGCATCCGTTTGTAGTCAAATCTTTCTTCCATCTCCAGTTTCAGGCAATCACTGATTTGCTTTGTGTCTCTATATAAGGTCAGGCAATTAAATTCATGAACTCATCCTAGAAACAGTACTACATACCTCCTTGCTGAATATCACTACATCACCTTCAAAGTACTCCCCTTGGGAAGCTATGCACTGATGTCATTGCCTGGTCTCCCCTTCAAAGCAATTTTGGAACTCTTTTTCTGGAATGGCCTTTACAGCTGTCAATGTATGACACTCTGACAATTAAGTTCTCAAACTCAACATAGAGAAAGTGCTTTGAAGGGTCAACTAGACACTGACATCAGTGCACAGCTTCGCAAAGAGAGTATTGTGACACTCAGCAATGAAGTATGTAGCACTTTTTCTATGGTGGATTTGAGAACTTATTGTCTGATCTGTTCTTCTATATGGGATACATAGAGAATTATACATTATGTAGTCTTTTGTTTTTAGATTTTTTCACATAGTATGATATTCCTTATGCCCATCCGTGTTGTAGTAGATACAAGCAGCTCAATCCTTTTTATCACTGAGTAATATTACTCAACGTGTATCTAATCTATGGATGTATTACATTTTGTTTATTCATCCCCCAGTTGATAAGTATATGTGATACAGGACAGGTGGCGCCTCAGCCAGCTCAGTCGAGCTGGGCTGGAGGACCTGCCACCTCTGCCTTAGCGGTGTTGGTGTGGCAGCAGCCGGCAGAGGAACTGGAGGGCTGGAGCGTGGGGGGGGGGCTCCCTCTCCCACTGGAGGCTTCAGCAGCCAAAGGGACCACACAACTCCTGGGTAGTCAGGGCACCTTGGTGTCTCCTTCCCCTTTACACTTATGAGTATGGAACCCCCATTTCCTATGCCTGGGTCAATTTCATGTAAGTTTCCTATGCCTCAATTCTGTGAATGAACTGTGTCCATTCATTAGTACATTCATTCTCCTTGCTCCAGCTGAAGGAACTATGTCCATTCATTAGTACATTCATTCACCTTGCCCCAGCTGAAGGAACCATGTCCATTCATTAGTACATTTATTCACCTTGCCCCAGCTGAAGGAACCATGTTCATTCATTAGTACATTTATTCACCTTACCCCAGCTGAAGGAACCATGTTCATTCATTAGTACATTTATTCACCTTGCCCCAGCTGAAGGAACTATGTTCATTCATTCACCTTGCCCCAGCTGAAGGAACCATGTCCATTCATTAGTACATTCATTCACCTTGCCCCAGCTGAAGGAACTATGTCCATTCATTAGTACATTTATTCACCTTGCCCCAGCTGAAGGAACCATGTTCATTCATACACCTTGCCCCAGCTGAAGGAACTATGTCCATTCATTAGTACATTCATTCACCTCGCCCCAGCTGAAGGAACAATGTCCATTCCTTAGTACATTCATTCTCCTTGCCCCAGGAAGAGACTGTGTCCATTCATTTCCTGGCCTCATATAGAAGGAACCCATGCACTTATATATACTGCTAAATGGAGAGAGATGGAGAGAAAAACGGAGAGAGTCGGAGAAAAACCCGACTAGGGTTTTGTCTCCCTACCAGGAACTTTAGTGTTTTTGAATTCTTTTCTGTAAATAAATTCTGTCTTGCCACTGATCTGCGGTCCGCGGGTTTATTCTTTAAATCACCGAGCCCAAGAACCTGAAAGTCCGGTATCATATGGACTGTTTCCAGTTTGGGGCTTTTATGTTATAATAATGCTATGAACATTCATTAATAAGTGGCTGTTGTTTTTTTTTTTTTTGTAGATGATTTCATTTTTCTTGAGTAGATACCTAGGTGTGGATTTGTTGAATCATATGGTAGCTTTTTAAGAAACTAAAAACCTGTTTACTAACGTGGGTGTGCCATTTCCACCAGTGACGTGAGAGTTCCAGCTTCCTCACACCCTCCTGGATACTTGCTTTCACCTCTTTTTTATTATGTTTTGCGCTCCCAACAGCATCTCAGTATTAGCCCTTCATATGTCTTCTCTTGCCCCAGATATTAAGTGGATTATTTCTCTTCTTATTACTGAGGTGTAAGAATTCTTTATATATTGTGGACATAAGTTCTTAATGGGATATATAATTTTCCAGGGTTTTCCCAACCCAATCTGTGGCTTGTCCTCTTATTTTTCTTACTCATATTTTTTGAGCTCTTCTGACCATGGTTGTTTGGATACCATATCTACTCAGCCAGGATGTGCAGGGGACTCATTTAGCTACATTAAGTTCATTTGTTGTTACCAATGTAGCAACCAATGTTGTTACAACAAATGACCAGGAAATCAATTTCAACTGAAACTTCAACTTTTTTAAAAGAGGTTATTATCATTATTTTGCAGTTTTTGGCTGGGGCTGGGTTTGAACCCACCACCTCTGGCATATGGGGTCAGCGCTTTAGTCCTCTGAGCCACAGGAGCCGCCCCAAAACTTCTCAACTTTTACAGAGCACAAACATTTGCATCTGGAAAAATTAACTCTGGCCAAGCTTCTAACTAAAATGACAGCACAGGACAGGGAAGCGTGGGCCATTCACCAGGGCAGAAAAGTGTTTCTGTGGGACAACTGCTAGTATTTTGATAGCAATTGAGTTGAATATGTGGATTGATTTGAAGAGAATTAACGGAATTTCTCTCCATTTATTTTTATTATCTTTCATTTCTGTCACCAATGTTTCATAATTTTCAGTGGACAAGTCTTATGCTTCTTTTGTTAAATTAATTCCTAAGAATTTTATTATTTATTGAGCTATTATGAATGGAATTGCTTTCTGAATTTCATTTTCAGATTGTTCCTTGCCAGCATATAAAATTACAATTGATGTTTTATTGATCTTGTATACTGTGACCTTGTGAATTAACTCACTATTCCAAGTAGTTTTTTCTTGTGTATCCCTCAGGAGTTTCTATGTGCCATTTTTGTGTGTGTTTGTGGAATTAAGATTCAAGGCAACCTAATTTTAAATTAAACAAATGAGAATGTACTCAAGACGATTCCTGTTACAGACCTGGGTGTGCCTACGGAGTAGCGCAGGAGAGATGTCATCAGGGCTGTGCTGGGAATTATTCATCATCTGTAGCCTGGTGCTTTGACAACCTTGTGAGACAGATTAAAGTTGGGGCTTTTGTCAAAATGTGTCCATGACTATAGGAGTGTGTCAGAGGGAGAAAATCATTGAGAATTGCTGCCTTTGGAAGATCGCTTGGCCTGAGACACGTCCTTGGGAAATATTCTAGGAAGAGAGATTTTCAAAAACAGAAGAAGCACAGGAACGAAATAAAAGAGACAAGGAAGGCAACTCTTCAAAGTGTGAGAAGAGGCGGATTCCCCACTTCACAGAGTAGGCAATGGCGCAAAATCAGCATTTCACATCCCGCACAGAGGATACAATGCCTAGAGACCAAATAAAAGCAGTGAAAAAAGAAAAGGTGTGGCAATGACTAAATTATTGCTGCAAAAGTCGCAAAACCTGTGTATCGTAATCTAATTTAATCTTAACACATTGAGTTAAATGTGTAAAGCACTTAGTACGGAGCTTGGTTTATGGTAAGTGTTCATTAAATAGTAGCTGTTCCATTATTACATTTCCAACTAAAATTTGAGGCATTCTGTGACACTGTATAACCAGTATTTACGATGCAAAAGGCAGTGCCTTGCTGAATTTTAGGGCCCTATCAGAGACAATGTCATGAGACTCAAGATGTAGAAAAGGCAGCCTGAGATACAGGCAGATTTCAGGAAAGAAGCTGATAAGGAAGAAGACAGAAAACAAAACTTTATACCGACCACCCACAGCAATCAAGACTACAGTGTCTTTGTGGAGAGACTGAAGAATATATCTGAAATGCACACAGCTATACATGTCTGTGTTCATAGCCAGAAAATCTATTGCAAGTTTAAGCATAAACATATTTAATTATGTCTTTGATTTCTAATTACCATATTAAGAAATAAGCCCCCTTCTCATTGCAAATGCAAACCTCACAGTAGATATACCCGCTAAAAAGGAGTCTGGTGTGTAGCCAAGGAACAGCAGCCTGAAGGGGCCCAACAGAGGCAGTTTCAGAAGGGAGCCCTCCCTCCCCTCTCGTGCTCACCCCTGCCTGGGTTAACGGTGGAGTCATCTGATCACGTATGGACATTAACACTGACTTGGGGAGGGGGCCGTACATTTAGTTCATGTGGCTATAACATACAACCGAGAAGCTAAGTACAATTGAACCTTTTCATATCCTACAAACATAGGGACCTGTAACTGGAGACACCAGCTTCTGTGCTCCAAGTAAGCTAAGACTAAAGCCTGGCTATAGGATGACCGAGGGTACGCCCCCCAGAAGTGGTCTAGATGCCGTCAGGTAGCAGTAACGCTCATGTGGCCAGTACCGCTGCGGGAAATGGGCAGTGCTGGGGCTCCCTGAGGGTAGCAAGACATTACCTGCCCTGTCAACTTTCTGTGTCTAAGCAGATAGACAATCTTGGAGCCAACAGAGAGAGAGGGACCCAGGTTAAAACAGGAAGCAGGGAGCAGGCACCTTGATTTCATCATTGTGTGGTCCTTGCTTAACAACCTGGCAAACACTGAAAGGAATGAACATTCCAGACTCAACTTTGCCACTTTGGCTGTGAAATCTCTTCACTTCTCTTCTCTGTGACTCCATCTCTCATTCTGTAAAGTTGGGATGTAACAACTCCTATCTGCAGGGTGACAACAGGCATACAAAGAACATGCTCTAGAACGGTATTTACTACACAAAGGGGGACTGAAAACATTGACCAGATGTCTCTATGCTGCCATGTTCAAACGTGGCCCAGATATTATGTGAGTGGCTAAAAGCAGGATCTATTTTCTCATTGACATTCCTCTTTAAAAGGTAATTTAAGTTGTAAGTATACATATATATACATGCATATTTTCATAGAACTCCATAATGTTACTTTCATTTGCATGAGAACAGTGTGGTTCATAAACTCCTTTTTTCCTGAATGGGTTCCTGCACAAAAAGATGTAGTTCATCATGGCTCAGAGTGGTTCCCTTATCCCATCCTGGCACTCTGAGCTCCATGCTGCACACCGCTGCCAGCTGGCTCTGGCTTAAAGACAAATCTGAGGTTGACTCCTCTTTTTCCCTAATGACCCATACCAGTCAAGTCTTAGGGATTCTGTCCCCTTACTATCCTTCAAACCCATCCATTCTCTATCCCACCTGACATGCCTCCATTCTAATCACTGTCATCTCCCTTCTGAAACTAATGAACCAGCCTCCTACATGGGCACCCATAGGAGGCCCCTGTGTTGCTCTTTTACCTCCAATCTTTTCTCCAGGCTGCAGCAACAATGATCTTTCTGAAATGCAAATTTTATCATGCAATTCCCTGCTGGAAACAGTGGCTGTCAGGATAACCTGAATAAAACCCCCCACTGCTAGGCCTGCTAGCCTTCTGTTTCCCAGGCACCACTTCTCCCATTGCCCTTCCCACTCCATCCTCCCTAACACCTGCAGGTGCTCCCGAGCTGTGTTTCCGCATGGCCTGCACTTTGCATGCACTATTCCCTTTACTAGGAAGACTCCTTCTCCTTAACACTTTCCTCCCCACTCCCTTCACATTCTCAATCCCTCCTTGCATCTCCTCCTGGCCATTGCCTCCTCTGAGAATCCTTCTCAGGACCCCTAAGACTGGGCTAGCTGCCCTTCCTCTGTCTTTAGAGCCCTTACCACACCCTTGCACTTGTCTATCCCCACTTGCATTTGCCTACTTTCTGCTGGGGCTGCTCAACTAGACTATCACCTCCCTGAGGGCATACATGTATCTCGTCTCTATTAATCACACAGGAGGGGAGGTTGTTTGCTCACACAGATGTCTTCCAATCTCTCAGCTGCTAAAACATATTGATTGCTGCTGGCTGAAAGCTATGTCCCTCACTCGGCATCTGCCTGGGCTACAAAGAATTGCCCTGCTCAAGGGTACAGCTCATTTCACAGAATACAGACCACCAATGACTGGGTGGCAGGGGTATGCAAAGGCCTGGCATGCTTGCCTCTTTGGGACCACTCTAAAGGGTTGTCTTGCACCAGAGCTCCTGGTAGCACTGGATGGGGCCTCAGCTGCAAATATTTTATGCATCAGTTCTCTTCCTGGCCAACACTATCTTCTTTGCTCTTTCAAGTGTACCTCCCAAAAATATTCCCCATTAAGTTTCTGCATAAAAGTCATAATTCTCAGTTTCAAAATTATTTCTAGGGAACCCAGTCTAAGACATTCCCCATCAAACATAGTCTCTGGCACACAGTAGGTGTTCAGAATGCATGTGACACATGAACAATTGAACAGATAGGTACCTTCCTACCAGAGCAGGAAATTTATATTATTCAGGTTTCCAGTTCCAAAGCCCAGCATAGCACCTGACTACTGACTCGCTTGAATGGTCCTTCAAATGTTCTCTTTAGATAACTAAGGATGTAGTCTTTAGGAGGCATATGGCTCCTTTCTTTTTCAATCAGGCCTAAAGTGTTACAAGCTGAAAGCATTGAAGAACTGTAATATTATCCTGCATAATAATGAAATTTGCTGCCTTCAAAGGAAGAAAAAGTTAGGTTGCAGATTACAAAGTAGTTAGAAAATACTTTGCTTTTCATTAGCATTTAGAGGGACTATGCTCTCCCTGAGGACTAAACTAAATCTGGAGTGAGCTAAGTGCTGTTCTAACAGATCTAATAGTTGGGGGCAGGGGGAAGGTTAGCTATATCTTTAGGAAAACCTCCAAAGAAATCTGCCTTGTGGGATACACACTTCCAGATCCAAACTTCTCCTTCTATACTATTCTTCAGCTCTTTGGTTATCAAAAGAAATCACTGAATGTTTACATAAAAACTGCAAGATGCTACCTAGGACTCAACGTCTTAATGCTGGAAATCACTGTGAGTCCTGGAATGATTCGATGAGTAGGTACTAGCATTTTCCAGAAAACCAATGAGTTTCATTGGAGGAAGTCTAGAAGATAAGCCTCTCTCATGAAAAGAGGGCAAAACTAGTGAATGAAGTCTGTTCAGAAATTGTGGATATGCTCACAGAGGACCCAGCTACAGAAGGGCTGACTTCTTAGTTAACACACACACACATATACATGCACACATTTTTAGGCTCCAGGAGACTTCTATATTTAGTATGTGGCTTTAAAATTTTTAATCCTGGTGTAGGCCAGCACCCTTTAAAAATTACCCAGTCCTGGTACACACATGAATACACGCCCACACAAGAGAAAAACACAATTCAAGTTGGGGGGAGGGGAAAGGGAGGAAGGAAGAGAGGAGTGGAGGAAGGAGGATTGGTGTGATCCCACTCAATGGACAGTGTGAGGGTATATGGTCCACCTCTTGGGTACAGGATGCAACCACAACAAGGATGCTACCTAACAAATGCAAAAATTATAACCTAATCTTTATATCCTCATAATAATTTGAAATTAAAATATAAATAAAAATTACCCAGTCCCTTAGCAAACAAAGCTTTGTATGCGAAAGAGGTCTGACACATTCACAAATTTGCCACCTATACTGACAGTGGTGGCACTGTACAAACAGCTAGGTCAGATTTCATAACTTTGGTATATCAGCATCTCACAGCTGCATCCTTGTCGACATGTGTTCATGTCTTGCTGAGTGGCATTTGTTATTTTTGTCACTTGTTTATATGAGGCTATACAGTGACAGCTCTGATGGTGATTATAGAAAACAAGTTCCAAATTGCTTTGAAGTATAGATGAGGCACTGGGGTCAGTGCATGGCCTCTCAATGGGAGTACTTCAAAGCTGACTGTAGTGATATTCAGCAATGAGGAGGTAGCACGCTCTTTTTTATGAGTTCACAAACTTAATTGTCAGACCTTATATGTATACATAAATAGATCTTGACACTCTGAAATGTGAGTTCTGGGCAGCTTCAGGGTTGGACAGTGGAGCTAGAGCAACAGCCTACTGAGGGATGACTTTCTGGATTTGAAGGTGCAATACTGTGGGCAGAGGGCTCCCGACTAAGTGAGAAGTCTCAGGGAGGACCCACAGTGGAAAGGCACAGTTTCCAGTGCCTAGCCCAAGAGAGTTTCATGACCTGAAGGCTTCGCTTGCCCACAGTAAGCCCAGGAGAAACCTCTTGGCTCTATCATCTCTCCCTCAGGAAGATTCACATTGCATATTAGCATATCAAAATCATCAGAACCTTTGACTAGTAAAGGAAGCACTTCACTTCTCTTTGACAGTGTTCTCCAGAATCTCCGTATCTGTGGATATGCACTACCAATGGTGGGACCCCACATAGCCAATTGAAGGGGTTTGTTGCAATAACAGCATGGCATAGTTACAGGAGGCATTCTTGGGGATTTATGTGGCTGTTTGGATACAAGATGATTTGGAAGTGAGTACTGGAGCCATGGGCCCTGCTAAGGGACTGCTACAGTGTTTCAATTTCAGTCCTTATCAGATGCAGAATGAGGACAGCGGCACTAAGAAACAAGAAAGGGAGAGTCAAGAGAGCCATTGCAGAGGACAGGATTGACCGGACTTGGTTATTGACTTCTGAAATGATGGGACTCAAGCATAAGTCAGACTTGATGCAGGAAATGACCTCAGAGATCATCTCACGAATTTTTATGTAGCTGGAGGGCTTTCAAAAACCAAAGTTTCAAGGAGAAACAAAGTGTAGAACAAAAGAAAGAAGAAGGGCTGTGGGAGTGTTTAACAAATAAATAGTGGGGAAAAGGAAAAGTCCAAAGGAAACATTCCTCTTATTCACATTGTGAAACTTAGGCTGGAAATTTTTAGGGTAGTCTAGATCTAAAAGAAAGGCCTCAAGATACAAAGGTCACAATTTGGGTGTTATTTCTCCCACACCCAAAATATTCCTACACAAATACGTCTCAGAGACAGTACTTCATATGAATAATTTTAACACCTGTATTTAAAAGCTGCATCCTAGAGTTGACTGCTTGAGACTAATTTCTGGCTTCGTCAAGTTCATCCATATGTTAATAACCAGCATGTTGCTTAACTTCTCTGTGCGTGCGTACTCCAGCATTCTCATCTGTAAATCTGGGACAGTAATAAACTGGCATCCATTTCCCAGGGTCATTGTTAAGATGAAATGAGCTACTCCGTCTATAGTGTTTAGCACAACACCTGACACAAGGTAAGAAATACATTAAGCTCATGATTTAAGAATGTGATTATAGACCAAGCCTGGTGCTACATACTGCAGAGGTAAAGTAGAGCAAGATAACTATTTAAGCTTTCAAGAAATAATTGCTTTCATTTACTAAACACATATTTTATTATAAGAATTTAATCATACCGCCTATTGTGGTAGTTCAAAAGATGTCCACAAATTCTTACACACTTTCTTCAGCAAGTGGAGCGTAATTTCCATCCCTTTGAGAGCTGGACTTGGCTTGCTTCCAGCAAGTAGAATTCTGGAAGTGACAATGATTTCCAAGGCCAGGTCATAAAAGGCATTGCAGCTTCCTCCTTGCTCCTTTTTGGATCTCTCTCTGGGGAAGCCCACTGTCAATTTATGGGGACAATCCAGGGGTCTCATGAGGAGGTCCATGTTGTGAGGCACTGAGCCCTCTTGCCGACTCCCAGCAACAACTTGCCAAGTGTGTCTAGGAGCTCTCTTGGAGTGGATCCTCCAGCTCCAGCTGAGCTTTCAGATGGATACAGCTCTGGGTGACATCTTGACTGCAACCTAACAAAATCTTGGGTTGGAACCATCCAGCTAGGCTGCTTTCATATTCCTTCAGTGACAATAATATTGTGGGATGATAAATTGTTTATTATTTTAAGCTACTGTTTTAGTCAAGGTTCTCCAGAGAGAGATATGACAATAAATGTCTTAGAGGACTGGGCTCTCTTGGCTATGGAGACTGAGAAGTCCCACAATAGGCCATCTGCAAGCTGGAGAACCAGGAAGGCCAATAGTGTGGCTCAGTTCAAGTCTAAATTCCTCAGAACTCCGAAGATGATGATCTAATTCTCAGTTTGAGGTCAAAGTCTCACAGCCTAGAGAGCCACTGGCATGGGTCCTGGAGTCCAATGGCTGGAGAATCTAGAGTTCTAATGTCTAAAGACAGAAGAAGAGCATCCCAGGCCTGGAAGAGTGAGAGCAAATTTGTCCTTCTTCCACCATTTCCTTTATCTGGACCCCAGATGACTGGGATGATGCCTGTCCACAGTGAAAGCAGATCCTCCCCCTCAGTCCATGATCTCACCTGCCCATCTCTTCTGGAACACCTTCATAGACCCACATGGGCACTAATCATTCTCATCAAATGCCAAACCACTTGGGTTTTCCTTTCAGTGGAGAAGGGATGGGCTCAGTGCCCACAGAAACACTGAGAATGAGCAACGCCTTACCAGCCATTTGAGTATCCAGTCAAGTTGACACTCAGCATCAACTATCACAGCCATTAAGTTTTGGGTTGTTTGATAGATAGATAACTTTTCTTCCAAAATATCATGTGAGGGATAGATTATTGCCCATTTTAGAGATGAGAAAACCAAGGGCAGATATGTTCATTATTTTGCTTTCACCCACCTGGTATATGAGAAGAGCAAGGCAGAGTTTGAACTCCATTCTGAATGTTTTCAGGGTCCACAGTCTTTCCATTCTGTCATAGTGCTTCTCAAGGTAGACTCAGTAATACATATGGCACATGTAAGGCAGCGCTCATAAGGTATCAGAGTTCTGGGGAAAATATCTGTGGGTTTCCCCCCCTGGAGACCAGCACAGGGACAAAGAATGAAAGATCTCCAAGCATCCACAGAAGGTCTGTGTGAGGAAGGCAGAGGTAACTTTAACAAATTTGTCACTGCATCACTTAAGACACCTAACAGATGCTATTTACTTAGCATTTAAAACGGTGGGGCAAAAATTAGCCGATAATATCCTCTACCTGCCTATCTAGAAATGATTCCCATTTCTAGATTTTAGGATCCATAAATAAAACCAGACCACACAGAACTACCTTTTAAATGCCACATAATTTTGCTAACAGTTGCCATAGGCTAGAAGAGGCAAGTACAGGGCAAACCAAGAGCTGTGCTATGCTAATGCTCCCTTATCTTACAAGGCACATCTTGGGTGCACTGCACCCTTTCTCTTCCAGGTGCAATCTAAAGCATCTCCTATGTCCCATTTTTCTTTTACTTCTTTGAGTTTGCAGACATTAGGATTGAGCCTGAGATCTTGCCTTCAAGTCTATGAGAACAGTAATCTGTCATCAGCTCCTGCAGAGCCTGCCTGGCTCTGACTTGAATTCTTCCAGACTCTCACTTTCTGACAACTGATGGACTTCTCTCATCTCTAACTACAAAAGCCCAACTCCATTCTTCCCTTTTGCAAAAACACAATATACAGTTTTTTTCTTGCCCTAGGGAGAACAAGAAAGCCTGTGGCCTCCTGCAAAAGAAAAGGCTGTTGAAGTTTTATCTGTAATATATTACTTGACTACACTTTTGGAAGAAAAACATAAGGATGGACATGACATCTTTGGGCCCACACCTGATAGCTACATCTCCAGCTCCATGTTTTGGCTTTGGTTTGCCAAAATTGCATATGGCAGAAAACAGTGCACTTGATCCTTGAACATCATGTCTGAACTGTGAGCATCCTTAATGGATTTTCTGCTACCCCTAGTCAGTAAGGTCAACTCTTCCTCTTCCTCCATTCACCAGCCCACTCAGTGTGAAAATGATAAGGATGAAGACCTTTATAATAATCCACTTCCACTTAATGAATAGTAAATGTATTTCTTTTTCCTTATGTTATCCTTAATAACACTTTAAGATTACTTTATTAAAGAAATTATACTCACATATTAATGTAAGTATAATTGTATATATTATACTCACATATTAATATAAGTATACATTATATGTATATAATACATACAAGCAGTTCATTCATACATGTTCTATGTTGTTTATGAACTATGTGTTAATGAACTGATTATGTTATCAGTAAAGCTTCCAGGCAACAGTAGCCTAGTATAGTTAAGTTTTGGGGAAGTCAAAGTTGTACATGGATTTTTAACTGTGTGGGGGCAGAGGGTTGGCTTCCCTAATCCCTGCCTTGTTCAAGGTCAACTATCTGTGAAAAATTAGAAAGACATTACAGCATTGTGGTTACAGATTTGGCCTCCAGAGTCAGAATGCCTAGACATTTGTAGAGCACGTAGAAGTATTTCTGGCAAATGATAACCACTTCATATGTGTTTGATTTATATAGGTAGTTAAATTTATTGAACGAACTTCCATTTACTTAGAGACCCACCTCCAGTCTAAGGTAGACCTTTAATTTTAATTTAAATTAATTTTAATTTTAAATTTTAATTTTAAATTTAATCTTCATAAAGCCAAACAGCATATTAAGAGTCAAAAAAAACAAATTTGGTACTATCTGCCCCCATTCACAATTAGAAATTTGATTATTATTTTAAAGACAAAATGTTTTAAATATGCATACATTTGCATAAAGACTTTCTTGCAGTCTTTCTTTTATGTTCTTTAATGTTGATGTGCTAGGGCATTGGTCTATAGGATTGTATATGTAAATGCTGTCCCCTATTTCAATATAAAGCATTTTTAACTGCAGAGTTGGCCATTCCTCATGTTCACTCTACGCTTACACTTGAGAACCTAACCTTATCTAAGGTCTGACTCCCTTTTGTGAAATTTAGTTGTGCATTAGATGTGACTTCATTATTAAACTCACTTCCTATGGGCCATGCCTGGAATACTGTACTCAGTTGTTGTACCTTTTTCTTTCTTAGCTCTACATGTACAGCTTGGGATTGGAGGAGCCCCAGAATCATTCTCTTCCAGAACTGCAAAATGATGGTAATCACTTCTACAAATGTATTGAACACCACGCAGAGCAGCTAACCTGCATTTTCTTGTTGATTCTACCCAGTGTAGCCCATGACAGACCCCAGAGCCAATCCTAATGGCCCCTCCTCACCCTTATAGGACATAAAAATTCATCATAATAGCTTTTGGGGGTAAGAACAGTACTTTAGCAACTCCACTGATCCATCAGGCAAGTGAGGCCTGTACTATTTCTATTACTCAGTGAATTGGTTAAACCCACTCTATTTCTAGCACCTCTCCCCTTGTGAGTAATTCCTTTCCCCCATTCCTAGTCCAACACCGCTTAATACCCAGAAACACACATACACATGTCCTACTTTTAACTTCTTAAGAACAATGGTTAAAGTTACATCTTTGCAAAATCTCAGTTCTACTAATTTCTTTGGTAGTGGTTCTAGAACTTTAGTGTGAATTAAAACCATCTAGAGGACTTGTTATAGCACACATTACTGGGCCCTAGCTACCAGTATTTCTGATTAGGTAGGTCTGAGGTGGGACCTAAGAATTTACCACGGGCTTACTAACCCTGACATTGAGAACAACAGTACTTGTTTATAAAAAATGGTGAAGTTTGTGGATCTGTTGTGGGTTGAATTGTGTCCCCCAAATAGCTGGAGCACTTGTGAATATGACCTTATTTGGAATAGAATTTTTGCAGATGTAATCAAATTGAAATGAGGTCATGCTACATTCCAAAGTTCCCTAAATCCAATGACTCCAGTTGTAAGGAAGATAGATTCATAGAGGAGACATACTGGTGGGGAAGAAGTCATGCAATGTGAAGGCAGGGACGGGAATGACATGCCCAAAGATTGTCAGGGAACACCCAAGATTGCCAGCAACTGCTAAGAGGTGAGAAGAGGTATGGGAAGAGTCTTTCCTAGAGCATTAAGGAGAAAAATAGCCAGCCAACACCTTGATTCTAGAGTTCTAGCCTCTGGAACTGTGGCAGAATAAATTTCTGTTGTTTTAAACCATCCAGGTCGTGGTGCTTTGTTACAGCAGCCACAGGAAATTAACACACAGTCATTGTGGAGCATGAGGAATCAGCCTACTTCTTCATTCTTAACTGTGTTCACATTCCTGCCACAGCTTCTTCCTAGGCAGAGTACATTTCCATATGCTTTAACTGTGGAGTTGGACATGGGACTTTCTCTGACAAACAGCATAGGGGAAGACATGAGAGTGCCCTAGTTGTGAGCCATGCCTCCAAAGCCTTGCACATCCTCTTTGTCCCCTTGCTAGCCTGCCATTCTCCTCGCAGTGGCTTCCCCAGGTAGCTGCTGTCCTTTCCACCTGGAGCAGACAAAGCCCCAGCTTCTGTGGCCTAAAGCTCAGCCACCAAACCAAGCTGAGCCTAGACCAGGTGGGACCTCCCCCATGACCGTACCCTCTGAAAGATAAAAGAAAAACAAAGACAAAACCAACAACAAAATGCCTTGGCCCAGACCTTGGTTCCAGACACTGACTGTTCTGCCATGGCGTGGCCTGGGCAAACTTCTTCAGTTTTCTGCCTCAGATGTGAAATGAGAGGGCTTAGATTGACTCGTCTCTAAGTCATCTCTGAATGGATTCCAGCTTTAAAAGAAAATCTACTTCTAAGAGGATGAAACGTTGAAACAAAAATGTTAACTTGTAGTTTCACTGGGAAGAAGTCCTCATGATTAAGTAGTTTACTCATGTACTGCTTCAGTTAGTCATTATTTATAAATACACAATTCCTGTGTTAAGTGTCTGTTATAGGCCAAATACAGTGCTAGTGGCTGGAATGTCAAGGGCGAGGAAAATCAAAGTCCATCCTTGCTCCCATGATACCCAGGAGGACACTGATACTATTTAAATGAAAAAACCATAAACATATTCCTACTAGCTAATATGAATACTGTTAAAGAAACATTCATAGCTCTATAAGAACAAAGAAAACTAACCTAAAATAGAAGGCTGACTAACCTGGGTTAGGCATGCAGACTTTACCCAAAGAGCAAAGATGCAATCAAAGGACTTCCAAGTGGAGTGAGATGATTAGATTTGGGTCATAGCTATTTGCTCGTGGAAAAGGGGGCCGCCTGGGGAAGAACTGTATGGCAGATGGGCTAATTAATAAACTATTGCAATAGTCTTGGAGAGATAAAATCATACCTTAGGCTTGAAGAATGCTGAAGGTGAACATCTTCCTGTGAAAATCATCTATGAAGGCCATTGTACTTTAAGCTCATTCAAGGAAAGTTTTACTCTTAGTGAGTTACGTTGCACAGTTAAGGTAGGGTTTTATTGAACTATCCCAAACCAAATGGGATTGTTCATATAAAAATGCACTGTCATATATTTTTAAAGGCCAGTAGGAGTAAGAGGTACTTTCATACCTGAAGAGGTAACGCACTGAGATGGAATGGGGAAAAAGTACTGGCTTTGGAAGTCTCAGGGGTTAAAATCAGGCTGTGTCTACTTGTAAAAATTCGGGCCAATCATCCTTCCTTTCCCAGCCTCTGTTTCATGTCTATACAATGAAGTAAATAATATTCACTCATGGTCACTGTAAGGATAAAATGTAACCTGATATAAGGATTAAAAGCATAAAAGATTAGATAATTATTAAGAAAGGAACAGACAGGAGGGGGAAGTACTAAGAAAATAATAATAGTTACCTATGAGCTTTAGCATCTCTCTCTAGCAAAGATGTGTGGTCTCTTCAGAGGTAGAAATAAAAGGAAACCCAACCAACCTTGAGTACTCAACCCTGACATAAAAGCATTCAGTTGGGAAAGTTCATTGAGTCCTTTCTAGTGTTTTGTTCATGTGTACAGATGACAAGGAATTCCAGATAGCCACTCCAATTCTGTTAACGACTATTTACAGATAGCCACTCCAATGCTGTTAAAGACTGTTTACAATTTCCACTGGTGGGGGAAGGGGAGGCACCTCTGCTAAGGGGAACCTAGCAAATGTACCTTGGCGTGGGAACCACTGAACACAGAAAGTTTGTATGTAACCAGCCATTACAGCCCACAGTCACAGTCATCCCACACTCTTTTCTATCAACAGAATCTATCAAAAAAATGGGCAAGCATCCAGTACACTGTCTTCCCACAATAGAGCCATGCTTTCCTGACTGTTTGGAAGGCTTTGTACTGACCAATTTAAGTTCACTCTGTGACTTAACTACGAGTCAGACTGGTGGACATGCTTCAGACCCCACAACCAGTCTGAAGTCCTTTGTTAACCACTTAACTGAGCTGTAGCTATATCCTTGGGAAATGGTTTCTGAGGCTTCTTTGAAGTATCATGAGAGCAAACACTGGGCATCCATTATGTGCCAGGAACAAGCTATGAGTTAGGTGATATATACATTATACATTTAATAGTCTTCCAGCTTGGGGAAACCAAGACACGGAAATGCTAAAGAATTTTACTAATCACCAATGGCCAGTAATCACGTTATGATCTATTTCTGTACGTCCATGAAGCTTGAACACTTAAATATTAAGCTTGAACAATTAAATATTAGCAAACAAATAAATGCTGTTTGGAAACATAATTTGTTTTATGTTCCAAATATTTTTGGAAACATAATTTGAGTCCTTGATTTTGAAAATGTGGCTGAAAAGAACAATGCTATAGAGTCTCACCAACCTATCACAATACAGATAACACACAGTGTGCTTTAATCACACCTAACGCGATTTAAACAAAACATCTATGCTTTTGCCTAAACCATGTTTCCTGAAGGATGCTTAGTTCTACCAACAGAAGTCTGAGAATAAAATATTATTGGTACTTCTGCTTATGATTCAAGGATTAGAGTTATTATTTTTTTATTTTAATAACAGAAAAATTATTTTTTCTCTTAGTTCCATCATGTCAAAAGTTTTAGTCTTAAAGGTTTGAATCATTCTGGTTAGATCTGCAAGATATTCTTGGACATAATAGAAATATGAGCAATCTATTTAATTTTGAGATTTATGAATGTTTTCTAGGGAGATTTGTGAATATGGCAACCTAGTTAGAATAGTAAAGTACTTACATACACTATTTTAAATCTTAGAATACAGTGAAACCTGTAGTCTTGTCTTAATATTTCTTTTTTTTTTTTCATTTAAGTCACTATAAGTTCTGGCGACTTTGTGCTTTCTGTGCCTTCTAATATATTCAGAAATTAATGGATCATTCTAGATATCATGCTTTCTGACATTACCATATTTAAAACCCTTTTTAAATTTTAGTATTATCAACAACTTCTAGTTAGCCAAGTGCTCATGAAATCTGACTGAAATCATGTAATCAGTATTGGAATCTAGACAGAGTGATGCTACAAAGTTCTGCACTCAGAACTCAATCCTTTTACTACTGTTTTATGTTTTTTAGACATTGAGCAAATGACTAAAGTCACTGAGTCTCAATTTCCTCATCTGGAAAATGATGATATCTGA
The DNA here is from genome assembly GCF_000181295.1 of Otolemur garnettii. Classification (NCBI taxonomy): domain Eukaryota; kingdom Metazoa; phylum Chordata; class Mammalia; order Primates; family Galagidae; genus Otolemur; species Otolemur garnettii. The sequence continues at coordinate 10,888,885 of NW_003852399.1, forward strand.
CAATATTATAGTGATGTAAAAGAGATAATATACATGGAAGTGCTCAGTACAGAACTTGGCGCTGGCAGTCAGTCCATAAATGCCACTGATGATACAACAGAGATAATGGCAATAATAATCATTTAAGTATTTAATGTGAAAGATATGAAGCATAAAGCTCAGTCCTGGCACTCTAATTTCTTACATACCACAAGTATCAAACAATAGCACAGCAATGAATACAGAATTTGGCTTATAAGAGGCACAGGAAGAGATCTGGACTTTGTTCTTTATAAAAATAGATGTGTCACTTAGCAACTATACTTGGCTGCCAATGACAGAGACCAAAAGCAACAGTCATGTAAACAATATATGATTTTAGTCTATAAAATATACTGAAAGAAGAGGAGGTCCAGGTAAGATGTGGCCCAACTACGGACCCACAGAAACTTAAGTAATAAATGAATATTGTTTTAAGCTGCTGAGTTTTGGGACAACCTGTTAACCAACAATAGAAAACTAAAGCCTATGTTCTATCCATGTTGTTGTATACAGTTGCAATCCATTCTCATTACTTTATAGCAAGGTGTGGCAAACTTCTTTTCTGCAAAAGACCAGGTAAGAAATATTTTAGGCTTTGGAGGCAGAGAACCCAAAGTGAGAATATCATGTAAGTTCTTCTGTATAATTTCCTTGTGCCACAAAATATTCTTATCTTGTTTCAATTCCTAACTATTGAAAAATGTAAAAATAGGCTCGGCGCCTGTGGCTCAAGCGGCTAAGGCACCAGCCACATACACCTAAGGTTCTGGGTTCGAATCCCCAGCCCAGGCCCGCCAAACAACAATGATAGCTGCAACTAAAAAAATGGCCAGGCATTGTGGCAGGCGCCTGTGGTCCCAGCTACTTGGGAGGCTGAGGCAGGAGACTCGCTTGAGCCCAGGAGTTGGAGGTTGCTATGAGCTGTGATGCCATGGCACTCTGCCCAGGGAGATAGCTTGAGGCTCCGTCTCAAAAAAAAAAATGTAAAAATACTGCTCAGTTGGTAAACCATAAAAGAATAAGTGACGGGCTATATTTTGCTCACTGGCCATAGTTTGTTGACTCCTGCTATATAGGGTTGTTTGGTTACACTACAATCGATGACTATTTGGATTGCTTTCAAAAACAGTGCAGCCACAAGTATTCTTGTACCTATCTTTTAGAGGAAAAAAATATATCTGTTATACATTTAGGAGTAGAACTGCTGGGTCACAGGAGAAGCATACATTCAGCTTTGTTTGTGTATCACCAGCAGCACAGGAGTCCTTACTACTTCACAACTTTGCCAAGAATTGGTATTTTGTGTCTTTTTCTTTGGGCCATACTAGCTATAATTGTAATTTTTTCTCTTCAAAGTTTCCCATGAAGCTTTGATTCTCATGTTCAACCAGGCTTGAAAACCTCAACTCAACTTTTGCTGACTTTTTATTAGGTTGAACCACATGATATTGTTCTAATTACAGGCTTAACGAAATGGTCCAAAATCATTAGCTAATTTGTAGGGTCAAACTAATATTTCTCTTACCTCTTATTTATATTTATATGAAAAATGGAATTCCACTGAAATACACATCAGCTGGGAAAGACACTAAATACATGAGCTGATATAAAGCTTTTGAATTAATCGTAGATCTCAGTGACTTTTGTATTTTAGTATCACCCATATCTTTAAAAGCTTGAAAATGGATCAATGGTTTTCACTCTCACTGTACCTTTTTAAGACTGAAGTGTTCTTACCCAAATCCCCAGAAATCTTAATTCTGTGAGACTAAGGTAAGAGTATATATTTGTAAAAGGCTGAGACACAGCTAATGTTGTGAATCATTGATGCTGCCTGTTCTAAGTCTAAACACTTTTATGATTTTTATATATGAGGAAAGAGGGAAGCAAGTGGATTTCACTTCTTTCCAGATTTTAGAATGCTTGGCTACATCTTAGTTTAGAAATTTTTTCCCCGCAGAGATTGTGTCTCCCTGAGCAGTCTCCCTCTACCATACCTGGGAGGGGCGGCGTGGGTTTGATTTGCACAGACAACTCCATGGACTCAGAATTAAGGCACGACCAAAAGCATTTAATGGTTACACACAGACATTTTAAAAAGTGCCTACCCATAGTCATATTCCTCAATAGGACTAAACACATACTTAAGTGACCAGAAAAACAGGTGTGCACGTTACCTCAAGTACAAAATTATTCTGAAGAAACATTTTTCTGATGTCCGAGACATATCGCTAAGGAGTTATCATGAGAAGCATCAGATTTTTGGACTTCTTTAGAGTTATTTTACAGAGTTGTTGTAAAAAACTATATATTGGGGAAGGGAGTGCTGGGTGGATGAGGTACCCTATGGATTTCTATACTTAAGGCCTTTATAAAAGTCTTAATCCAGTCCTGAGACAGATTTGTTGCTAAGGCCATTCTCTTATCCCTACCAGCTGTAATTGTATCTGCATTTCTTCGTGCAGGGAAAAAAAAAATGTATGGAATCTTAATTTTCACCAATATTTACTAGCTCTGGGATCCTACTGTCCACGTCACTCCCTTTATCTGCACCTCCAGCACCCGGAGTTGGGGCATAAGTTCAGAAGTTGAAAGAGCACTGATTCTTAGGCACTGTTAAATATTAGGCCCTGCCAAAGCTGAAAGCTTTCCACCCTGGAAGACAGACGGATCTGGCATCCTCCTGTGGAGCTCTGGTTCTTCAGCCTGCTCTTAATAACCCGCAGGGATGTTGCCTGTTGGGGAATTTTAAGCCATTCCTTACCACCCCACCACGCCACCCCATGCCAAGTATTTAATTAGCCACCAGAACCACCAGAAACACCCTGCAGGATTAGAAGACAGCTGTATCAACTGGCAGGATTCCCAAAAACCCCACACAACCCGGTGTTCAAAGGAACAAGTTCCAGCCGCGCCCTGAGCAGCGAGTCTCTCTAGCGCAGGTGAACCAAAGGCGGCCAGGGGCTCAGGAGGCCAGAGGTGGATGCAGGCGGCTGAGGCCTGCGGACAAGCCCAGCACTGCCCATCGCTAACCTGGCAGCCTTCTGCCTCGCTGCACACCGCTACTAGGTGCCTAACCCCTTCTAATTGACAGAGAAGGTCTCAATCACGGGTCCCTACTCTTAGAGCCCAGAGAAACCCAGCGCAAGGCTTCCTGGGAGATGTAGTCTGCGCCACCTCCCGGGACAGCCCTTGGTCGCATCAAGCAGAGCCCCCGGGGCCCCTCGGGAGACCCGCAGAGGGACTGCTGGGTCTGGGCCGGTAGAAGCCCAACCTGTCGCCTGGGTGTGGCAGCGGGCCCCTGTCCCGCGCGTGACTCGGGTGGGCTCCCGGGACTCCACGAGGGGAGGAACTACACTTCCCAGGCCGCCCCGCGCCGAGCCGAGCCGGCTGCCTCGCTCTGCGTGACCGCGGCAGGTTGGTCCTGTAGCAGATGAGCGCAGAATATTTAGGCGAAAACGAGAGGCGGGGGGGAGCGCGGGGCAGGAGGAGTATCTCGGCCAAGAAATTATGCATGCGTTAGGGAACCTCTGAGAGGATGGCTGTGGAAGGTAAGGGACGCTTGGAGCATTTCCAGCTCCGTCTTAACCCGCGCACCCCAAGCCACACATCCCTGATGAAGCTCTGCGATCGTGGGGAGGAGAGAAAGGGGGTGGCGGAGAGCGGGCCCCTTCCTCCTACACCTCTTGTCACTCACCTGAGCTGCGGAAGGCCAGCAGGCGCTCTATTCAATTGCTTTGGAGAGACAGGAAGGTGCGCAGCACTTTGGGTTAGGAGGTGAAGAAAAGAGTGTCCCTGGTGCGAAGCGATATCCTGGATATGTAGAGAAAGCCGGGGAGCCCGGCATGAGGTTTCAGCCCCGACATGCCCTTTATTTCTGCCTCCTCTCGCCAGCTCATGCTGGGTGGCCGTGGGGCTGGGGATGCTCGATTTGCCCCGCACACGTGGGAGAGGACCCTGTCCAGGTGCGTCACCTGGAGGCTGGGACTGCCATTGGGTAGAGGGCCCCCCTGGTCGCGTGCAGCCAGCAGTGGCGGCCGCCGCAGATGTACCCAGAGGGTGGAGGTGTCCCCACACCTGTTTCTGCTTATCCAGCCCTCCCCAGCTGTGCAAAGTTTAAAGAAATAGAATGGAATCACCCAGGGGGGAAAAGTTCAACAAACTCTTCTATGGGGTTACTTTTTTTTTTTTTTTTCTTTGGAGGGCCACCTTCTTCTTTCCTTTTAGGATTTTGAGCGTTGGCTTTCCAGTTGGAACTGTACCGTCCTGCCTCGTTTGAACTTCCTGGTTGAAAGGCGGGTCGGGCGGGTTGTGCGTATGCTGAGTCTTTTCATTTCAGTTTCTCTTACCTTGTAACAGTGGGTTTCTTGTTGAGGTAGTCACAGGGCGTAGTGGGGGGATGTGAACCAGAAGTATTTGTTATGTCAGATTAAGAGATCAACTGTACCTAGATGGTAAAATGGAATGAAATGATGGGTGGGATTAAATGGGAGCCCCCATTCGCCTGCAGAGTTAAAGTGCCTGAGTGCAGGTCAAGTCAGAGGAGAACGGAGGTGGGTACAAGAGGGCAGGTGAGCTCCATGCCAAGGGGAAATGAGCCTGCTCCTTGCAGGCTGGAGGCAAGAAGGATCAAGGGCTTGCTTGTTTCTCCCTCTCTTCTCTGCCCCAGGAGAGAGAAAGGAACTCATCTGACTCTTGCTTTCCTTATAATTACCGTCTTAACAACTTCAAGTGGCAACAACTTATCTCCACCACTTAATGCCCATAAGCTCAGGACACTACTGCTTCTGGGATATCTCAGGTTCAGAGATCTCCAGCGAGCCACTTCTGCTTTCCCCAACTGAATGAACAAAAATGAACTCATTCTGTCTCCCTCGATACAAACAAACCAAACAAATAATTACTTTTCTAGGTTTTCCTTTCTGTGCCGATGCACTAAGAGGCTGAGACTCTGCCTTTATGTATTGTTACAGTTGACAGACAAGACTTCAGATACTAAAAAGCAAAAACAAAACACAAAAACCCAAGATAAAGTTTACCTTGAACTTAAGACCAAGGAGAAGTTGACCTGCTGTCCCTTCTCTATCACCCATCAGATGACATTGATGATGATCTCTTTATCACTCTTCTGTGTCCCTACTGAGGGACATTCCTGCTTGTTGCCCGTCCACAGTGTTCCTGAAAACAACTTCCTGCTCATTATAAAAAATATAAAAATTGCCATATTTCTTGTGTGATGAGTGATTATACTAGTGAAGCCAGATCTTACAAAAAGCAAGCGCTTCTGAAGGAAATGCATGCAGACTGTGGAGTTTATTTTCTAGTTAAAGTACCTGTCTGGTAAACAGGAGATCTTGACAATGAGTCACAATGTCTCAACCTGAAGAATGAAGGAGGCATTTTAAACTTTTGTTGCAAATAAGATCCCTATCTCTGGTCTTTGTAAAGGACTCAGCCTGGAACAAGGTCCTTCTTGGCTACCCCCATGGGATCTTTCAAGCTCAGGGAAAACTTCATGTCCTCTGGGAACCTGTCCCAACTGTCCCTCTTCCTTTGCCTTCTCAGCTCTCTACTGGAGTATGGGAGGTGCCTCCAGCCCTGAGTTTCCCTAGCTCCTGTGCTTATATGTGTGTGTGTGTATGAGACAGAGTCTCACTTTCTTTCTATATTTTTGTTGCAGATTGGCTGGGGCCGGGTTTGAACCCACCACCCTCAGCATATGGGGCCGGCGCCCTACTCACTGAGCCACAAGCACTGCCCATCCTATGCTTATATTTATCCTAACACTCAGCATACTTACTCTGCCTTTCTATCCCTGGGCGTTAGGACCCACAGGGTCCTATCTGTTTTGTAATATTTGACTTTATTTTGTATTTCAGTGAATAGCACAGTCCTTGGCCCATAATAGGCACTCAGTATTATTAATGCTCTTGAATTGCCTGGTGGATACATTCGTGGAAATTTTGTAACTGCTTCCATAAGGGGACAGGGGGCTTTCTCAAGAACCCAAATGCCATAAAATAAAAGACGTCTGTAAGATTTGAAGGTAGAGATTTTTAGAGGAAGCATCTTTTTCTTTAGTCTTTTGTCTTGCTGCTCAAAGCCTCTTTTGGAGAAGTAGATTTCATCTACTGGTGAGTGACATCGTCTTCCGTGGGCATATTTGGGATATCTAGGAACTGCTACTGAGGGCTGCTGTTGGTATTTTGTGCCCGTGGCCAGAGTTGCCAAATGCCCTGCAGTCCATGGCCATCTCATACAATGTTTCCACGTCAAGACCAGGGTTAAAACCAGTTTACCCAAACTTGTTGACAAATGCTGATTCAGAGGAGAATAGGAATTTTGCCAGAGAAATTGGAATAGGATATAGAGTTTGTGTTACTTAACATCTGAGCTTTAAGTTTACACATCTGGGAAATAAAATGGGCTCACTACTGTTTACTTCTTAGGAACATTTTGAGGATTAAATAAAGGAAAGAGCTCAGAGAAGGGTTCCTGGAACCCAGATCCTTGGTAAATGTACCCGTCCTCCTGCCTGTTGCTCTCATTTTAAGAAGCCATACTATTGTGTGTTTCCTATCCTAATTTTCACTTATTTATGCAAGCCAACCTTTCTAATTAGTAACAAATTAGGAGGTTTTTACTATGTGTAACATTTTTCTTAAGTAAACTTGAACTTGTAAACGTGTTAATAGCAAGTACTTCACTCATTCATTTTGTTGAATTTGCAGCTTTGTGTTTAAGTTAAAAAAAGAGCTGCCCTTTGTTTATTGTTTTTGTGGCTATCCTGGGCTATATTTTCTCCTCTGAATGTAATTACAATATCCTTTTTATGTTTCCTAGCCCGGTTGGGACCCATGTTTTGCACTTATAGGCAACTGAGAAGCTTACAAGTATGCTTTACAGTCACAGAACAGGGCCTTACCTTATGATCTGCGTTTGAATTAGGATTATTTTGGCATCCATGGTCTTACCAAAAATATCGTGTTATAATAAATGATATCAAATTGCTGGAGAACTAGAACCTCTAGACAGGCAGTATCAGGTACCCCAGAATAATCCATTCTCTGAGGACAGACGGTATAGATGGTTATGCCTACTGATATGATATTTTCCAACAGAAATTTGTCGCAGTACCCTTCATGGAGAAGAAAAAAGTAGATTCATCAGGGACAGTGTCGTATTCATCTGTGTACTCCCTGGATGGTGCCTGGCACTTGGGAGGCCCACAGTAATTGTTTCATGAATGAAATATAAATGCGCAATTCCCCAGAGCTGGAGAAGTGTTTTCTACTCCTTGTCCCCAGTTCTTCTCTTTCTTGGTTTGTTCTTAGAGCTGTCTAAGGAAAGTAGGGTACATGAGCATCGTCCGTGGTGTTTCAATTCCAGGTTTGATAGACTCGCACCTCTTACATGGCTGAAAAATTATTTTCCATATTGATCACTCCCTCCAAAAGATAACTAACATCTTTGCTAAGGGGTATGAATTTTCCATCCTAACTGAGAGAACTGGCTTATCAGATAACTTCTAATAAGTCATTGAATGAGCAGATTCTATTTCTATTTTTTTAACTTTAAGAGAATGAAAAAAAACAAACAAGAAACAAACTGCTCATCACCAAAATAATAAGTGTCTGGGGAAAGGGAGAGATAGAATCAAACACTTACAGCAAGGAGAAGCAGTCATAGTAAACACTGGGCTTTAGGGGCCCAGTCATGATGACTCAAGTTCAGAAATGAGCCATAGAGAGTCAAAGAATTCACAGTTTGTAGAGACACAAACGTCCTTAATATTAAGCTACAGTGGGTTATTTCTGCTGTCTTAGGTTGGATGGTAAAGCAGACTTGCCAGTATCACACCTTAGCAGATCAGTGAGCTTCCTTTTCCCAGGACAGCCTCCCGCTGTACCACTGAGAGCACAGAGAGCAGAGAATGTGGGTTTCTCAGCAGGCAGGTGGGCCTGCAGGGAGGGAGGGTGGGGCCAAGACACCTGTGCTTTGTGAGTGTTCACAGACTTGCATATCAGATAGTCAGCTTCTCCTCTCCTGAGGAGGATCTGGAGATGGATCCCCAAAGTGCCACCTGATGGATTCTCCCCATAGGATACAGGAAGAAAGGGGAAAATGGCTCCCTCCTGCTACCTATCTAGGCTTTTCTAACTACCATTTTTTTATGTCAAGTACATTGTTTGAATGTGCCTCTTCCACTTGGTGGTACTTTCTAAGCACAAGGACTATGTCTTATGCCTGGCCCATGAAGTTTGAGTGAATGGAAGACAAATGAATTAGTGAGTGGGATTATGGAGACTTTTGATTTCCTCAGTTGCCCCTAGACACCTTGAGAGCTTCCAACTATGTTCATCCACAGTGTAGATATCGTGAAAGAAGCACAATTATAGTACTCATCTCTATAACGCTGTTACAGTGATATTATCAACTGCTTTCCAGTTCTCTTCCATTTCACATATGCCCAAGGGTCATTCCCCACCTCCTGCTTGTTCTTATTTTTATTCTGTTCTCTAGCCCATCATCATCCAACTTTACTGCACATGCACCTTCTGTTACTGTGTGTTAGGACAGGAGAATGGTGAGCAGAAACTCATCACTGAAAATTCCTGTCCTGTGACTGTGCATGAACAAGAATCAGGGCCTCAAACCCTGGCTTTAAACTTGCTGCGGCCATGGTTCCTGCCACTCCCATTCCTTCCACAGCTCTCTTAGCCAGTTCAGACAGAGCTTCAATCTAATCCTACTGTTGCTTTGTCTGGCCCAACCCTTCCCAATTCCTTTCATCCCAGCCTTTCTTTCTCATCTGTCTTGCTGTTCTTTTATGCTAGAGGAAATAAGGGCTGGTGCTAAGAAGGGGAGATGGTATGAAAACATTGCTGGGTTAGCTGTGCTCTGTAAGGCTGAGTCACAGTAGATGCCGTGCTGACGTGTTATAAGCGGGGCAGCTGAGAATCTGAAGCCTGAGCTTGAACTCTGGGGAGTGTCAGATGTTGTACATTTAATTGATTAGGAGAAAGAAGGGATATTGCAAATACTCCTTCACTGGCATTCAAGTGGGCTTTGCATTTTCTGTTGAGAAGCAGTAGAGCACCACCCGTGTGCGGGAACTCTACTAGATTAGGTGGGGAGTCTAAGGGAAAGGGAAGCTGAACCTTCCTGCCCCCCTGGACCCCCCCCCCCGCCTTCCAGCTTGCACTTCAGTGCGGGAGACAGAAGCAGATTAGGCTGAATGATATAAGTGCTAAATAAAAGTACAAGCAACATAACGTGGGAGGTGGGAAGGCTGAGAACAAATGGAGCATTTAGTTCTGAGCTGGATGGGTACAGCCCAATGAAAGGGAAAGGGGTAGCATTTGAGGGAGCCTTTGAGTAGGATTTTGATGCGTGGGAATGAGGGAAAGGGATGAAGGGAAGCAGTGTGCGGTGACGTGTAACTTCCTAATAGACTTCCCCCAAGTCCTGGTGGCCTGGTGCACAGGAGAGTAAATGAGGAGGGTCCCAAGTCTGTCTGGTCCATTTCTTTTCCTTAGGGGTCTATTATCTCTTGGCCAAACCTAGAACTCCCCACAGCCCCGTTGGCTCTTGCAGATGGTCCTTCTGAAACCACAAGAGCAAGCCAGGCTCCTCTCTTGTACATCAAGCTGGGTCCTTCCCAGTTTTCTAAAGTGGAATGTGGCAGCACCACCCGCTCCAAGCTGGCTTTTGAGAGGAAACATGGCTATATTTAGTATGATTTTTCTAAAGTGTGGGTGCAAGAAACTGCTTGTATCACTCTCCTCCCTTTGTGAAGAGCAGGAACAGAACCCAATAGCCGTTGTTGGGTGGCAGGGTGGCCCACCTAGAGGCCTTCAGCTGTGTCCTCCTTGGAGGGCTAGACAGGGAGGAGCCAATGACAAATTCAATTCCTTGGTTACTCTCTAGTTCTGTGGCCTGCAACAGCAGCCATGGGAGGTTTCTGGTATTCAGCAAATCCCAAGTCTCACGTGATTTGGCAGATGTTTGTGGATCAGCTATGGGATGTGGCCCTCAGGCTATAGCTGTCCTTGAGACCTGGGGTGTGGACCCGGCACAGGCCTGCTCATGGTTCGTCATTTCCTCCTCAGTGCACGGCTCTCCCCTTGGGGGTTATAGGGCTCACAGTGTCATCTTTAAATATGCAAGGTCTGCAGCCAGACTGGGTGTGAGCCTCAGCTCTGCCTGGGAGCTGCTGCGTGTATCTGGGTAATTCACTGAGCAGCTCTGCTATTCCTTTGCCCATCTATCAAATGGGAATGTTGTGGTAATAACCTCATAGGCATGCTGAGAAGGTTAAATTATTCGTAGTCGGTATCAAGGGAGCTTGTAAGACCCGGGCTGAGAGGTGCTCAGTAAACACTCAGTAAAATGTAGATAAGATGATAGTGATGATGGTGTTTCTCCCTGTCTTTCTGCCACATTAAGAAAGCATCTGAGCCATTTTTATATCGTTTTTATGGGCCTGTGGTATAAAGTCTGGTATAACAGTGCTCAGTGAAGGAGGTAGGTCCTCAGAATTTGGAGACCAACAAAATGTAATGACAAAATGTAAGTCACCCTCACTTACCACCAACAATTTTGTAGGCTAGTCCCTCTCTAATTATCTGATCATCATTCAGCCATATAATACGTATGCAAAGTAAGTTAATTACAAAGAATAATTTTAGATCTTGCAAAGGAAAAAGTCCATGGGCTGTATGAAAATGATACTGAAAACTGCTGGATCCCACAGCCACGGCCCAATTAAGATCTGACTGAGTTAGACCAGATAAACATTAAAGAAGAGAAACATTGAGTAAGATTTTTGACTTGGTAGGCACCAAAGTGAAATAGTAAGACCTTGATAAGATTAAGAGAAGCTTTTAGTGAAAAGAAATGCCCTAAATATTTTAGGAGAAAAAAATGATCTCCTTGACAATTGGGCAATAGAAAGTCAAGTGTGAAATGAAAGATATTTTGTTCTGCTGACATAAATCCTGTTTTAGAAGATTTATAACATAAAAAATGGATTCCCTTTTATTGTGTTTGAAAAATTAACATACACGTTCATTTACAACATAAATTTGGTTAAATGAAGATAAATCTCTCAGATTCTCTTTTCAAGATAAAACTATCATTTCAATGTTAATTTGAAATATTCCAGTCCTCATTTCAAGTGTACTGTTTTTCCTTTTCTCTCACTCTATTTTTTATGGTTTTATGTTATTAAAAAATGTTAAAATTGGGATTAAGTATAACTTATATATGATAAAATCACCCTTTGTAGCTCTTTGAGATTTGGCACCCGTATACGACCAGCATCATCACAGTCGAGATGTACAACCATTCCAACCCTCCCAAAATTTCCTCATGCCCCTTTGTGGTCAACCCTTTCCTGCTCCCCCTGCCCCTGAAGACTGCTCTGAACTCTGTCTTGCATTTTCTAGAATGCCTCATAAATGGTATCAGACACTATGTTTCCATTTGCGTCTGGCTTCTTTCACTTTATGTAATGCCCTGAAATTCATCTAGCTTGTTGCATGTATCAGTAGCTCAGCCCTTTTAATTGCTGAGTAATGTTCCCTTGAGTGGATGTGCTACTGTTTGTCCATTCACCAACTGATACATTGGATTATTTCTAGTAGTTATTGATTATGAATAAATGACTACCAGGAATGTTCAAACCATGTCCATAGGCAGTATGTGAGTTATGTGAGGACTTTTTTGGTTATCTGTGGCAGGGAATAAAAATCACGTGCAGACCTTTTTTTTTTTGCTCCTCAGCTTTTGTTAGTGTTTGTGTATTTAGTGGGTGGCCCAAGACAACTCTTCTTCTTCCATGTGGCACAGAGAAGCCAAAAGGTTGGACACTAATGCAAGTTACTTACAGGTTGTTGTGTGAACTTCAGTTTATTTCTCTTGTGTGAGTAGCTAGGAGTGGGATTTTTTCAAGTTCAAAACTACTGAACCGTTTTCCAGAGTAGTTGTGCCTCATGTGTATTCTTCTGTATTTTCTCTGGGTTAATCATCTGCAGACAATAAGGATCTCACAACAACAAGAAATTTAGATTAATAGAACTAATGCAGTATGTACACCATGGAATACTATTCAGCCATAAGAAAAGATGGAGACTTTACATCTTTTATATTTACACAGATGGAGTTGGAACACATTGTTCTTAGTTAAGTGTCTCAAGAATAGAAAAAAAAAAAGCCAATGTAGTCAATACTGATATGAAAACAATATATAAACAATGACACACCCACATGAACAATAAAACACAAATATAGTCTAGCAAGGGAAGAGGAGGGAGAGCAATTGGTGGGATCTCACCTAAGGTGCACAGTGTGAGGGTGTTCAGCACGCCTCCTAGGTGAAGGGCTCTCTTACAACTTGAACTTTACCTTGGAAGCCAGAACAATGTAACGTAAAAATTTGTACCCTCATATTAATTGGAAATAAAGAAATGGAAAAAAAATAGGGCTATGCAGGATTATTTGGATGGGATTAGAAGAAAAAATTTCAAGAAGTGAGTTCCTTGAGCTGCATTACACAAGATTATTCACCATAGGTATTGTAAGTAGACACCCCTGATTTCCATGTCAGTCCCAACTTCAAGCGTGATCATAATATACAACAGCTACTGGTTTGGGCACATAAAAGAAAGCTTCTAAACTTCATTATATTAATATGGAGCATAAAAATTTGTCATCAGGTTATATATAATTATTTTACTGTTGTTGTACTAAAAAGCAATAAGGTAAAGAAAACAGGCCACAGATGACTTACTTTTGGGGAAAATTATGCAAGAATACGAAGACAGGAAAGGGAAGTCCAGATTTGAGAGCTCACAAAAGGTGAGTTTAGCTAGAGTGGGACAAACTTACTGTCCCTGAAGGCAATTGACCTTGCCTGCCAATATTGGTTATGGACTCTGTCTGTGAAGCCTAAGAAGAGGTCGGTTGACTATGTCTAATGTAGTTAAATTTTGAGGATGATAAGGTCCAGGTGTACATTTTGCAGCCCTGTGTAGTTCTCGTTTAGAATTGGATCTTTCAACAGATGTCCCTTTAAACAATGAGAGCAATGCTTGGTTCACCTGCAGAGATCACATTTTACTCAGCCAAAAATTGAATATAGGGCCTTTATTGGAATTACTTCTAAATGCAAAAAACCGTCTTAGAGATGTAATTTGGATGCTAACATGTAGGCATCTCTGGGACTTTCCACGGTTCTCTGGGACTATGAAATGCAATATTTGAATTTGGGATTGCTATAGATTCCTAAACATATGGCCTAATACTGCTGTTCTGTTTGAGGTTGTAAAGTGTAAACATTTCCATTGAGGGTTTTGTTTTTGGAGCGTGTGCCCGTGTCATTCCACAGAAGTAAAAAATAGGATACTGTTGACCTGGCTTCAGTAGGTATTCCTTGTGTTTGGTGTTGTCTGGAATGTATTGCCCCCTGTCATGCCAGTGTTGCAATTTTCCAATTTGGCCTGCCTAGAGAGAAACTCAGGCATGGAGGCAGGTGTAACATGCTTTATTCAGCTCATGGGTGGCTGGTGAGCTAAGTTGAGTGGGAGGTCCACCCTAGCTCCTGTCGGCTGGAGAGCTAAGTTACACATATGTGAGCTAGTTACACATAGTGATCCACAGTCTGTGCAGAGGAAAGGTCATGTTCATCTTTATACCCAGGGGAACAAAAGTGGCAACATGCCAAGCAGTAGTTACATAAGCCTGACTTCGCTGTACACAGTGAAGGCTGTGTGCTGTCTAGGCACGAGGCAGCTTCCAGGAAAGCCATGGCTCAGAAAGCCCAAATACTTTTTTTCCTGTCCTTACACCTGCCTCAATGGCCAGTGGTTTATTGGTGGAGGAGAGGGAGGAGCTCCCAGTGACCAAGAAGTGGAGATGGACCTCTACCTCCTGGCCGCAGCCAAGCGGTCACTTTTATGTCCCCTTCCCTCCCTGAGAGTGGCCCAGTGCACATCAGGGCTTTGGGATACCTTCGCTCCTGCCTTCTGTTTCTTTGCCACATTCTGAGAAAACACAGCTTTTTAATATTGTGCTCATTCACCTGGATAAACTGTGGAACGGATATTTTGTGTTAGTCATCTGGGAAACATATCACTTCCTGTCACTTTAAATATTTTTCTTTTTTCACAAATATTTATTGAGTACCTGTTATGTGCTGGGATCTAAAAGAGTTTGTCCTCTGTCATACGGTGGGTAAGATTAGGAAAACCAGGTGTGCTTGACACTGTGTGATCTTAGGAAGTGTTTCCTTACCTGATAAGATTCTCCTGGGGCACTTGACATCCAGAGCCCGCCTTCTCTATGTTGGGTATCCCTTTTTGATAAATCATAAATTGGAGCCCTGACTCTAACATGTGCCCTGAGTCGTTTTTGCTAAACATTTTGGGAGATACTGCTCTAGGGGTAGGGTTCTTATTCTAAGGCCACAAGAGAGCACTGAAGGATTTAACAGCCTACTTGACCCCCTTTCTAACTGTAGGTGCAATTTGTAGGTAGACATTATATGTATTTTTCCATGGGGAGAGGAACTAGAGCTTTCATCCTATTCTTACGGGGGCTAAAAGTGAGTAGCGCGGGGCCCTGAGAACATGTATTTGACTTTTTAATTCTCTGACCTGAATCTCCAGTATCTACAACCATGGCTGGTTCACAAAAGGCACCCAGCTATTTGTTGAGTAACCAAAATAACCAATGCTATTTTGTGCCTTCTCTGAGCTTGGTGCCTTCTCTTTATACTTGGTCTCTAAAAATTAGTTTTCATAATGCATTGAATAGGAGGGTCCCCCCCCCCATCTAATAGCTGAAAGAATTTAGATGTAGAGAAGATAAAACATATAGTGGATTTGTGATGGAACCGGGCTTGTTAGCCAAATTTGCCCTAGTCCTTTTTTTTCAATGCACTCTTATTTTCTGGCTTGCCTGGGTCTGGTTCTGATTAGCTAGTTGTCTTTTGAAAGCTTTGGTACTGAAGAAAAACAGCATTATAACAGAACCGAGACATTTCTTAATTGGGTTCTACAGTGTGGAAAATTCTTTCAGGTTTTTGGATTAAATCTCTAGAAAAGTTTTTATCTTGGTATTAGCTTTCTCTGCTTTGGATTTCTTTCTTTACAGGGAGCCCCAGGCCTTTGGGGTTTGGTGGTGTTTTCTCATTCTGCCTTCCAAATTCACCTGTTCTCCAGCACCCAACTAGTGTAAATTGCTATTTTAAGTGGGCAATAGGTATTCACTGTGCACTTGTTAAAAGCTCGACAGCACTGTGAATGGCCCAGGGAGGCAAGGGAGAATCTGAGGCTATTGAACCTACTGTTCCTGGAACTTAGAGTCCAACACAAGATTTAAGACTCATATCATAAAGCTTTCACAGCAAAAAAGGTTCAGGGCTGGGCAAGGCAGGGCAGGAGAGGCTGTGCAGGGGCTCTGCTCTCCGTATCAGAGGGCAGCTACCACACCCTCAGCATGTCCACACGCCACCCTGGACTTCCCTGGAGAAGTCATTATAAGGTTTTGTTGTGTTTTAAATAGAGCAAACTAACTGCGATGGAAAATTTCCTCATATTCTAGAAAGACCAAAAAAAAAAAAAAAAAAACCCAAGAGAAAATGAAGTAACATAATAATAGGCTGATAAGGGGAAAGAATGGAACAGAGGGGGCAGATGTGAGAAATGTCTCATGGGGGGAAAAGATAGCATTTGGGATTGTTTAGTTAGGGAGTGGCAGACTCATGATTGCTCCCCACTCTTCGGGGGCTCTCCACTGCCCGTGAGATAGCATCAGAGCCGTCAGCTTTCAGGGCAGGCCCTCCCCAGGTCTCCAGGCCTTCCTGTTCCAGGCTGATGCTCTGCTCCCTGCCCGTGGGAAACTTCTCTGACACTCAGCTGAGCTCAGCTATCAGCTGTTTCCTGGGCTCACAATGTACAGCAGGTACTTGAATAATAATATTTTGTTCAACTTCATTTCCTTATAACATTGAGAAGAAAAAAGAAGAGGTTCCTGGCTGGGGCCAATCTGTGGAGCTTGCATGTTCTCCCCAGGTCTACATGGGTTTTCTCCAGCCCCTCAGGTTTCTGCCCATATTCAAAGATGTGCCCCTCTGCTGAACTGGCATGTGTAAAGTAGATGATTATCACACAGATGCACAACAATAAAAGGTGAGGAATGAAAGCACTCAGCATGTGCGCCAATTTGTTTTTGTTTTTGAACTACATGGTGGGAAGAGGTATTTCTGATGATCTTCATGTTGCAAACATTTCTTCCTTCCTTTAACCCACCACCACTAGCACTGCCCCCATTCAATGATTCATCAAGAATTGGGTAAGTCTTTGCCTTACTTGTTTTTATTCATCTTTCTTAAATGTTTTGTAGAGTTCACATTTCAGTTTACTATTAGAAGGGTGTGGGGGGGTCTCTATTTAGAAGCTTGGTGATGTTTTTTGAGTGTTAGAAGAGCGAGACTGCTGGGTAATGCAGCTTTAAGGCAATGCAGCCAGTGGGAGTAGGTGACACTTCCAAGTGGAGCCGGTGAGCATTACCTGATGCACAGCTAGCAGGGTGTGTGCTGGGAAGTGCCTGCTGGGCTCAGCAACTAGGAAGAGGCATTCTGATGAAATGAGGAGGCAGATCATATTGTGATAGTTTAAGGATTAAACAAGAAAAGCACATGCGTAGAAATGGGAAGAAGGAAATGTATCAAAGGAGAAAGAAGAAATGGCAAAAAAATAAAAAGATAAAGGTCAAAGATGTAAATATGGTGAGACTTTAGAAGAAGGAGGACAAAGGACTATACCTCCACTGCAATCAAGTTCAGAGGAAGCCTTTTTTTTTTTTTTTTTTTTTTTTACAGCTAGGACATATTGAAGAATGTTGATAGACTATATGAACTGACTGAGTGGAGTGGGAGATTATGAAGATAACAAAGAAAAGATAATTGATGGAGCAAGAACCATCAGGAGCTTAGATCTGTTTGCCCTTAGAGAAGGTAGTGTTCTTTCTGGAAGGTGTAGTTGGTAGGTGAGGCACATAGGAGTATTATATAACTAATGTAAAATGAATATATAACCACTAAAAATAATACTTCCTGTCCTGTATGATTGGACATAGGCCAATCATTGTATGATAGGCACTGTTCTATGTGCTTGTTACATACTAATTAATCTTCACGTCAATCCTCTCAAGTAGATACCATAATCATTCCTATTTACAAATAAGAAAATGGACACAGAAAGGTCAAGTAACTTGCCCATGGTCACACAGCTAGAAGCAGTAGCTGGAATTTGATAAAGATGTCGCCTAAAAAGATGCTCATCCACTTTTCTAATTAGGACACTTGAGGGATACTGGATCAGGACATTATCCTCTTCGGAATTTTCTTTACACATTAGACTATTAAAGGATGATCTATAAGAACATGTAGGTCTTTGACAATTTCTTGTGAATTCATTTATTTTGTCATAACTACAGGTAGGACGGGAATGAAATAGAAATTATAATTCTTAAATGTTAGAGAAGGGTGTGATTTTCAGAATATGACTCATTTTTCTGGAGAGGTTAAGCCTTGATGAATGCTTGCCTGTGAAATAGGAGTACAGTGCCTCAGCCAGCAGGGAGGTTCCAGGAGGGTGCTGATCCTACAGCTTGGGGTTGAGGTTTCAGGGAAACAACAGAAAGGAAATGTGGAAAAGAAGCTGAATATGAGCTTGACCAACTTCAGTTTTGCCAAGACACATTTTCTTCTTTTAGTGTTTGCCTCCTTCCTACTCTTAAAGGCTTTAAGACTTAGGTTTCCCGGGTGTTGAGGCCATTTGTCCCTGATGGTAATGGGAAGGCAGAGTGGTTTTCCTGGATGGTGCTTGGGTCTACTGCTTGCTAAGTACATGTACAAGCTTTGACACGCCTGCCTCCTGTGACCTGCTTTGCCTGGCCAAGGTTTCCTAACTGAAACTCATGGCTGGTAGCTTTGGCACCAGTGTGGTTTCTGGGGCTCACCCGAAGGCCATCATCTTTGAAATTGTACCACCCTGGCTTTACACAGCACTCCATGCTTTCCAAAGTACTGTTACTCCTTTGAGCCATAGCTGATCCACGGGCATCTGGAACAGGTGCTCTTATCCCCATTTCATAAAGATGTAAAGACTCCCTTACCCGAGGTCACCTTGTTGAGTAGTGGCAAAGCTTAGATTTAGAGCTTGATGTCTGTGGGTCCTTTTATCATGACTGCCATCATTGTTTCCAAGACTGGAAGGGATGGCACAGGGCATACTTCAAAGGGTTTTGCAAATGGATGTTCTAAAAGGGATCCAGATTTTTTTTTTTGGATGAAGGTAGCCAGAGTGGGGCAGAGCCAAAGGTTATGTGGTTCTCCAGAGGTACATGGTCCATGGCTCAAGTAGTGAGAGTTTACGTTCCTTTATTTCCTTTCCCAGTATTTTCTTAACTGACTCTCCAATATAGGTACTAGATCTTCTAAATTGCTATGTTAAGATAATATTTAAAAAAATATATTTTCTGGGCAGGAGAGCCTTTTATATTCACCAGCAAAAGAAAAAAAAAGATAAAAACACAAATAAGAAACTACCCATAACAAGAGCTAACATTTATTAGAAAAGCCTTGGTATTAGCAGACTGAGTGGCTCTTCAGCCAGTGAACCCTGGTCTAGCTATACCAGTTGTGACAGGTGCTGTATGTTTGGATAGGTTTGTGCCCAGGTCATACCGATTATTGTTTACTTAATTTTTTTTAGAGACAAGGTCTCGCTCTGGCTGAGGCTGGTCTTGAACCTGTGAGCTCAGGCAATCCCCCTGCCTCGGCCTCCCCAGAGTGTTAGGATTACAGGTGTGAGCCACCATGCTCGGCCTGGCCTGATTGTTGTTTATTTTGAAAAGCTCACCTGTTCACAACAATCCTATTGATATTATTGATATTATTGATATTATTTCCATTTCCAACATTACAAAACTAGGGCCCAAAGAGATTAGTTTCCCCCAGGCCACTAGCTGGTAAATGAAGAGGTAAGAATTAAAACCCAAGTTCAGATGACTTCAGTGTCTGCTCTGTTGCCACTAAACAAGTCGGCTACTCTGACACAACCCAGTAGATTGTCCTAGGGAAAGTTAACATTTCCTTCTTGGCTTTATATATATAAATAACTAGCTGGTTCCTGGAGTAACATAAGCTGTTCTAGTAAATCTTAATAGTTGTTGATAAAATACTAAAAATATGCATGATTTTCTTCCCTTATTTTGGAAATGCGTACAAGTGTAACAAGTGATATTGTTGTCCTTAGATATGGCACTTCATGAGGCCAATGAAAGGAACCCTTGAGAGGGTTACAGCTAACTGTCCAAGTTTCAGAAGGTGGCTCTCCTTTCTGTTAGTTCATTCCCTGGGACTTGATGGTCATTGTCAGGGCTACTTAGAAGACACCTCTTATGATGAAAGGCACACCTGTGTTGGATGTAATCGGAGGTCTTTGCAGTATGAGGACAATGTCGAAGTTACTTGTAGGGTTCACCATTGTAAGACATTTCTTAACTTGTGGTCATCCACCTTTAGGACAGTTTCTTGATTATCCACTTGCATTACCTTCACTTGATTATTGCTGAGACATTTTATTCATCTGATTTACAGTATGTTCCTTGAACAAGGTTTTCCATCCTTCTTTTTCTTTTGGAGCTTCAGTCTGTGTCTCTAGTCACCCCCCTAATGTTTTGGTGGTCTTTTCTTTTTCTTGGTATACTGTGGAGGCTGTTCAGGTCTATTTATTGTTAATGTTCTAAAATATTTGATTAAGTAAATGTTCAGAAACATTGCAGTTCATATATGCAACCATCATATATATATATATATGTGACCACGTAATGTTAGTATTTCTAAATGAGGATTTTATTTTTCAGATGATGAGCTATATTTTATATTTCAATACTTTATACATTTTATATATAAATATAGACAGATAAATACTCCCTGCCATTTATTAAATGCTTACCTGTATACCCCAAATTGTGGCTGATTAACATTCTCTATGATGCCTGCAACATGTCCTTATTCCCACTTTGCTTGTGAGTAAACAGGCCCTAAGTAAGTAACTTGTCTAATGCTATTTAGAGGAGGAAACGGTTGGGAGTGAAGCCTGTGTGTATAGGTGTGGGAGGTAGACAGGTTGACTTTTCAGTGGGGCGACCCCACTCAATCCTGGGATATCCAGGGGAAAGCCTGCAGATGTTATCCCTGGGGGCTCATCAAAACCACGGAAGATTAAAAGAGCCTGGAGTCCCCAGGACAGAATGGACACTCTTGTGCACTGGGAGTCAACAGGTGGGAGGGGTTAAGGTCTCTGAACTTCTGGAGCATAGTTAGATTAGGAAACCTGGCTTCCTTCCCCTGGGGGGGTTAGAACTAGTTTCTCCCTCCCTTTTTAAATACTGCAAAAGCCCCTACCTTTTACCCAGCCTCTCTATCCAGTCTTCCTATGGACTTGGGATTCTTTCAACCTTCTGTTTTGGCATTTTTACATTTTGCATACGCCCCCTGTTAGAAATCAATAAAGGCCTTCTGAAGAAGGCAGAAAGGGGCTGCATTTTTCTCCGTCTTACTGCTCAGCCTGAGATAATGTAAGCCTTCTTCAGGCATTCTCAGACTTTATGTTTTAAACTGGCCTAAGTTATTTTTCTTCAGCTTGGTTTTCCCAGTCGACTTTCAAACCAGGTCAGGCTTTGTGTGCAATGACCCTAACATATATGTATATTGAAATCGTTATTAGAATAGTGGCTGAAATGATTGAGTACTATTATATTCCCAGCAGAGTGACAAGCACATTATAAACTTAAAATTTAGATATTTTTATTGTTCAATTTATATGTGAACATAATTTTAAAAATAAGTCACTGTCTTTTGAAAAAATGCTTAGTGATTTTTTTTTTTTTGGTTGTTGTTTGTTTAGTGTTCTATGAACTTATGGATAAGTCAAAATTATTCGTTAAATCTTCTTCCAAAACATTCACAGATTAGACATAGTATCAGTTTCTTCACATTAGAGAAAGTTCCCCCAAAGAATTCTGACTTGTTCCAAATTGGTCTGATTGTTCTCCAGGCTTGTTTGGTAGCTGCTGTGTGTGGATTTTCTTCCCTTTCCCATTCCATCTTTGTGTTCGATTCTCTCCTCTAGGATCCTGTGTGTTTTTCCCTTTGTGTTCACCTTCTTCTTGATAGATCACCTCCTCTTAAGAGAAGGTATCGGGAAAGCATAGTTGTGAGAACTTAACATATCTGAAGACATTTTTATTCTACCCTTGGACTTAATTGATGATTTAATTTTTTTTAAGTAGGAAATTATCTTATCTCATAATTTTGTAGTGTCTAATATCTTCTGATTTCCAGTCTTGTTTTTGAGAAATCCAAAGGCTTTCTGATTTTTGATCATTACAGAAACCTTCTTTTTTTCTTCTTAAAGTTTTGAATCTTCTCTCTTGTCCTGGTGTTCAGAAGTTTCATGAGGGTATTCTTAGGTGTGGGTCTGTTTTTATCCACAGTGTTGCGTAGATAGTGGTGTATCTAAATAGAAACTCATGTCATTCATTTCTGGGATTTTTTTGAATTATTTATCTGATGTTCTTGTACATATTTTATTCTGTTTTTTTCTCTAGCTCCTCTTTTTGAGGTGATAAACTTGCCAAACTGGTTCTGACTTTTTTCTGAACACACTTTTGTGTGTTATTTTTCAACTGTTATTTTTGTCTTATTCTCTGGTATGTTAATTTTATTTTCAGGTTTTTATGCATTTATAATTTCTACTATAATTTTTAATTTTCAGGAGCTTTTTTGGTTTGGAATTTTTTTAGCATCCCATTCTTATTTTGCAGATGCAAGATCCTTTCAAGTTTCAATGAGAATATTGATGATGTTTTTATACTTAATTTATATTCCATTGACGTTTACTTCTCCCTCTGTATTTCCTTCTGCCAAGTTGTGTGTGTTTAATTGCTGCTTCTTACTTTCTATTTGATCATTCTGGGCTCCTTTCATGTTAAATGTTTTCTTCCAGTGTTTGATTATATCAGGCTCTCTGCACATATTTGAGTGGGCCACTTTAAAAAAAAAAAGGAAAGCTCTCTAGGTATGAATGAGGCTGGTTCCTCACCTTTGTAAGGTGAACTGGTTTGGGGTGGTCAATTTCCCAGAAAGGAGTTTGTATTTGAATTCCTGTATTTGGTTCCCTAGTCTGTGTCTTCATCCAAACCCATTTTGTTAGCTCTTAGGTAAGGTTCAATGTCTATGTACATTTTATTATTATCTTTAAGAAAGTTATCAATATAAACATAGATTATCTAGGCATTCTCATTTCTGAAGATGATTCCTTTACAGAAATTTCCTTCTACTAAAATTATAATCTGTATTTTTTTTCACTGCTGTATTTGAGCACTTAGAAGAATACCTAGTACACAGTGGTTGCTCAGAAACAATTGTTGAATGAATTCAGATCTTGCACACAGCATCAGACATTCTGAAGAACGTGTGATAGGTTGGAGAAGAACACCTGTTTTCCTAACTCCTCTCCCAATGCTGTAGTGCATGAGCACACACTCAGATTTGACAAAGGCAGGCACACACACCCAAGAGAGGTTTTCTTGTTTATGGAACTTCTTAGGGCAAAGGTGCTTTCCTTTATATGTGGGATTGGGAGGTATTATTGTGGTGGCTATAAGTGGGGATAGAGCATATTGTGTACAGAAGTACTCTGCTTAGGAACTCTGTGTGTACTTGCTCATTCAGACTGCAACATCTGGGATCTAGATTTAAGCATACAATCTGCTGACTGCTTTCCAGAGACCTTCCCATCTGTTCCTTTCTGCTGACTGGGTCTTTCTAAACTTAGAATGGAGAGAGGTCCCTAAGGGCCACTACCCATAAGTCTCTTTCCTTTCCCATTAGCTTTCTCTCCTTTTCCTCTCTTCTTCTGCCCACCAGTTCTTCACCATTGGAGAAGGCATGTGGATGAGAGCTTGTTAAGGCTGACCTGGTCTTTTGGGAAGAGCCACCTGTTAACCCAAATGGGCTAACTATTGGCACGGCCGTTCGCTCTGTCATATTGCTTCTGACATTGGGCTCCCATTCTCAGGGAGGGATGGGTGGGGTAAGGCTTCCCTGAAAGAAGCAAGAAGAGTCAAGACCACAGTGTTTCTAAGATTTCACTGCTGATGGGAATGAGCAACCATATCTAAAGACAGTTTGCCGGCCAGGTTGGGTTTGTCAGTAGGTAAGGAAAAGGAGTTATACTAGAAAATAGGATAATAATGGGGAGGGTATGGTGCCTCGCAATATTTAAATGACAAACAGTTATTCATTTTCTAGGCATGGAGAGAAAAGTAACTGGTCCCGTTTTAAGCTATATGAGATAATTAGACCTGAAAGCATAGTTTGTACATCTAAAGTATTTTTAAACTGATTTAATATAGTCTAGTAATATCCTAGAGCAAGATACCACTAGGAATTTAAGAATTTTAAAAATATGCAACATAACAACCTTTCCCTACCTTTTAAATTAATATTTTAAGATAATTATAATTACATGCTTATTATACACATCCTTTGGAAAGTACCAAAAAAATTATCCAGGAATTCACCTTCCAAAGACAGACACTGTTGTCAGTATTTGGCATATTTCTTCTAGCCCTTTTCTCTCTGTATGGTTTTGGGTTTTGTATAGCCGTCACAAGGCGTTTCACTTGCCTTTTAGTGGGATGCTTTTGGTCTTCAATTGGAGTTGACTGTGGTTATGTTCTGATAATGCATGCCTGTGATTTATTCTTTTCTTGTCATGAGCTGAATAAGCAATGCCTTAGTTCCTGGCTTGAATAAATTCTCTATATGCTTTCAACATAAAACATTGTTCAGATTAGAGAGTGAATAATCCTTAGAGCAAAGAAGTGTGATGTATGTCTCACACCACTTTAAAAAAAAATCAGATCAAAAAAAAAAAAGCATAAAAATGGCTTGGGGGAAATGTGTGTATAAAAGATAAGACTTTAAGGTTCTTGAGATGGGAAACAGTTCCATCTCAGTGGTCCTGGGACACGTTATTGATGTCTAGTAATATTTATTGAATGTACAATAATTATTATTACATGTAACATGGTGGTCTCATGGTTAAGAGAGAGAAATCTTTTCATCTAGAGGCATAAAAGAGAGGAATATAGTACAATAGAGTTGCTGCTGAGGCCAGAGGCATTATTGATGACAGAGCCAGAAATTCTAGTCCTGTCTGTACTACTAACTACTCGCCACCTCAGAGACATCAATAAAGTGAGGCTATTGAACTATGTACTTTTAATGAGTTTCCTTTCCGCTTTGATTCAGTGACTTGATGAATTTATGATTCTGGGACCATAATGCCAAGAACAGGAAGATTGAAAAACCTAGCAGTTATCTTGACTCTTTTTTGCCCCTCAGCCTTCACATCCCATCAGTTATCAAGTCTGACTCATTTTACTAAGTCAAAGGTTATCAGTGACTGACTGTTTTTATAAAGTTTTATTGGAACACAGCTATGCTCATTAGTTTATTGTGTATGGCTACTTTTGTGCCATGATGGCAAAATTGTGTAGTTGCAACAAAGAAAACATGGTCTGCAAAGCCTAAAATGTGCATGTATTTATTATCTAAGCCTTTATACAAAAAGTTTGCCCTTTTATAGAAAAAGTTTGCTAATCTCTGATCTAACTGGCCCAGAATTCCATCTCTTCCTCTCACCCTCATTGCCTTTGTCCTTAGGCCTTTATTCCTTCTCACCTGGAGAATCCAAGAGACTCTGAACTTGATCTTTCTAACTACAGTTTTTAGCCTCTCAAATGTATTCTGTGAAGAGACAGTATAATTTTTAAAAATCCCAAAGCACTATTTTTTTCACTTAAAACTCTTCAGGGAACCCTGCTGAACTCAGGAAAAAGTCCAGTTTCCTTAACTAGTACACAAAGTTGGAAAGCCATCACATTTATTGCTGTCTGAAGACCCAGTTACAAGAGATTAGGTTTTGTTTCACATGGTATATGGCTGCTCTATGAATGGCAAGTCTCAGAAAACCCAACCCAACTCTACCAGGCCTAAGTACAAAGGGGCAGTATGTTGTCTCCCTTATCCGAGAGGTCTGTGAGTAGGTCTAGCCTTGGGAACGACTTGGATCTAGGTTTCCAGATTAGTTGTCTGGATTCTGTTTCTTTTCTGTTGGCCCTATTCACATGGAGGCTTTTATCTTGAGAAGTCAAGACTGGTATACACATAGCAGTCCCTGCCTCATATGCTTTTGGTTCATATACAATAGGAAAGAGAACAGGTCTTTTCCTACCAATTTTCATGCAAGTTCAGAGGTCTCTTTGATTGGACTGCACAGGTCATGTGATCAGGTAGAGTGTGCTGATTGGCTTAGGGCTGGTCCACAGGCTGTAGTCCTAGAGTTAGGGGGTGATCCTACGTGAACTATAGGAACTTTATAACCCAGGCAAACATTGAGCTGCAGTGGAAGCAGGATGAATGGGAAAATACTGGGAAAAAACTACCAGTATTCCCTAAGCATACAAAAGTGGGAACCCTTTGGCTGTCAGAAGCAGTAAAGTAGCCGTCAGCCCCCTGGGAGGCCAGCAATTAGAGTAATTGCTGCTGCCCGGCATGGTCTTGATGATGTTGTCTTGTCTCATGTTCACATGGTCATACTTGGCTCTTCTGCCCATGCAAGAGATCTTTAAACCAGAGTGGTAGAACTGAAAGGAAGTTCACATGTCATTGAATCCATCTCTCTTGTTTTGCAAGAGAAGAACATGCAGTGCAGGGAAGGGAAGGGGCCACACCTGTAACACCTGCCTCTGCTCTTGGGAACCTAGATACATTGCATCCCCCTTGCAAGGTGGGCCCATCACGCCAGACTCCATAGTTTACATTTCCATTTTGAATTCAGAATAGAATTAGGTGGGTGCTGGCTAGCGTTTGAAGCTCACCCAGGAAGTTAGAATCTTATTCCTTGTAGGTGCTCAGTAGGGTCTTGCCTAGGATAATTAAAATCACAAAGTACAATCTGCTCTTCTTTGCTGACATTTTAGTCCTAACGAAATGAGACTTAAATGAAAGATGGGTGAAAGTTTCAGACACACACAGAGTCAGAAGGTCACAGTTGTGGAACCATGGTTGCCTTACTCAGTGGTTCTTAATTCTTGCTCATTAGAATCAACCTGATGCTTGGGCTTTATGAGGAAAAATTAACTTAGGCTGTCTCATAATTGGCCAGGTAAAGGTAATTTTGCAATTACTTCATTTACTGGTTCAGTGACCTTCGGTAAATAACTTAACACCTGGGAACTTCAATTTCCTCATCTGTGAAATGGGAACAATTCTATTCAACCCAGGATTGTGTGTAACGTTTATAGGCTACCCAAGGGCTGAAAGAAATGATAATTTCTTATCAGTGGTTTTTACCTTTACAGGGATATTGTGTTAGTCTGCTACAGCGGCCATAACAAAATATCATAGACTGGTTGTCTTAAATAAGAGGAATTTTTTTTCTCACAATTCTGGATGGTAGAAGTCTAAGATAAAGTATTGGCAGATTTGGGGTCTCCTAAAACCTCTCCACTTGGCTTGCAAATGGCCTTTTTTATCTTTTTGTCCATCTCTGGGGTCTTTTTCTTCTTGTGAAGACATCACTCAGATTGGATTAAGCCCTGCACCCTTATGAATTCATTGAACCTTAATTATCTCTTTAAAGGCCCTATCTCTGATTATGGTCACATGAGGGGTTAGGGCTTCAATGTATGAATCAGGCAGAGGCAGAATTCTGTCCATAACATATATGGACTCTTTGATTCTCTGATAAAAGTTTAGATTTCTTTAATTAGAAAAATGCAGACACACGAGTATAAAACCTTATACATTTATAGGGCCTTGAAGAACCTGGGTAACAGGACTACCTGAAGTAGCCTTGCCCAGAGAAACAAAGACCAGAGAGAGAGACAAGGAGAATATGTATAAAGAGAGGGGTATACCACTCTAATTTATTCCTTCCCTCAGCAATTTACAGCGTGCTGCCCATGTGCCAGCCACTCGCTGCGTTGGGGTTATCAGACTGGCAGGGCCCCTGCTCTTAAGACTGAAACAGTTTTTGCTGGGGGAGATGGGTGGCAAACAAACACATATGCCATTCCGTACCAGAGAGTACCAACTGCCATGGAAAACAGCAAAACAGCTTTTCCTGGGAAGCAACTTAGATTTTGTGGCCTGGAATATACTATCACTGAGATGTTTAGACAGGCTTGATTGACAAGGAGTCAGCCATGCACACGGTAGCCTAGGGTTTATGGCTGATGGAACTCCTGGTATTCTCTGGTTTACTTTAATATCACTCAGCAGAGCCACCTCTTTTCCCACCTGCTGCTCCCGAGATTCAGTTCTGTGGCCTGCAGGCAACACTCCAGGGCCTGCTCCGTGATGGGCTCGGCTATCCTGGATTACTTCCCAAGCTTTGGGTGTTTTTCTCTTATCTTGTCTTTGAAATGTCTGGTCTTGTGTTCAAAGAAGCAAGACCCATAAATTCAAAAACATCTGTTTTTTTTTTTTTTTTAATTTTCCCTGACATTACCAGAATTTAGTCACTGTTATCTTTAGCCTGAGTTACAGCCATCATTTGGGTCACAGGGATGGGTGGGGATATAGGGGAATCCAGCATCGACGGTGTGGCAAAGGCAGAAATAATTGCATTATAGTCCACGATTCTACAGTGGTGTGCTGGGGCTCTGAAAGATCTAGAAGGATCCCCAAGCACAGCTGGTAGGACAGGAGGACTTCTAAATCTGAGTCCTAAGGAGCCCTTGTTGGTCTTGTGATAAAGAGCAAAACCCTTCTGTGGTGGGCAAGATTTCTGTGTAACTACAGCCCTTTCCAGCCTTGTTTAGTATCACCTCTCACGCCCTCTGTGCCCCATGCCTACTCAGGGCATTAGTGGGTCACCGTCCCTCTAGCTTCAGGGGCTTTGCACATGTCAGTTCACCCACCCTCCTGTCTCTTTGCCCAGTGGATTTCTACACATTCTCAGGAAAGCTTTTCTAGACCCATGGACTAATTGAGGATTTTCCCCCTTCACTAGCACTACCCCCCACAGGCACAGGATTTCCCCCCCCCATGTACAAGATCCCCCCCCATGTACAAGATCCCCCCCACATGCGCAGGATCCCCCCATGCACAGGATCCCCCCCCATGCACAGGATCCCCCCCA
>NW_003852399.1:10917380-10958837 GCF_000181295.1 Otolemur garnettii
CCCCCCATGCACAGGATCCCCCCCATGCACAGGATCTCCCCACGCACAGGATCCCCCCGCCCATGCACAGGAGTCTGCCAGTGTTCTGTGCACTTTTACAATCTGTAGATGCCGAGCCCATTTCTTTCTTTCTTTTTTTTTTTTATAATCAGACATATGGCTTTTTTTCTTTTTGTGTTTTTTGACAAATAACAATTTTACACATTTACACATGGGATCGTTCACTACATGGATATGTTATGGGATGATCAACTAAGGTTAATCAGAACATAGATAATTTCAAATATTAATTTCCTTATAGTGAGAACACTTAGAATTTTCACATTTAGCTGTTATGAAATATAAAATATGTTACCCTCACCCTGATTTCCACCCTGGGTATGGCTACTTCTACTCTCTACTTCTATGGTTTTAATTCTTTCAGTGGTCACAAATGACATCATAGGTTATTTGTCTTTCTCAGACTGGCTTAGTTCATTTAATATAATCTATTTTAAGTTAACTTCTGTGGTTCATCTTACAAGGGGACAAGTGAATCTTTCTATGAGTAGAATATGAACGTTTTAACACAATAACTAAGAAAGTTACATGAAAGCTATGTTAACCAGTTTGATGGAAGAGCCCATTTCTGATGTTCTGTTTGTGTGACGTTTATCTTCTCTGCTGGGTTCTTAGTTTCCATAGGCATAAACTAGATCCGATTGACTCACTACTCTCTCTAGTGTTTAGCAAAATTCTTGAATAGAAGGTGGATAGTAAAATGTAGTGCCAGTGGTTGAGGCCCAAAAGGTTCATACTGAATCTGGACAAACCGAAAAAGAACCCAGAAACCAGAAGTAGCTGTGACATGCCATAACTCGCGGTGGCCAGTGAGCAGCACGGGGACATCTGCCTTCAGTCAGCTTGTGAGGGAAGGTGAGCTAGCACAGGAGGCTTCCCCCTCCCCCAGGCTAACAGCCTTGGGGTCTTATATAGTGGCCAGAACAAGAACAGCTCCAAATGAAACACTAATGACAATTATTAGGAACAAATGGCACCTGCTGGTTCAATCACAGTTACCCAAAACAATCGACACCTCTGGTCTTCAGGAGAGAAAGCCTAATTGACTCATCTTTCCCGCGGTAAGAAAAGGAGGACAGGAGCAGGAAGTTGTCAGAGAAAAGGAAAGGAGAGTGGAGAAGGAGGGGCCAGGAATTACAGCAGAACAGAATAAATGAAAGTCGGGGAGGTAACAGAGAAGGAAGAGGACAACCAAGAAAGATAAAGTATTAGATGTCAAGGGAGGGAGGGTGTGAAGGTTGCTGGTGAACAACATGCCAACAGTAGAAGGCTGAGCGCGGAAAGCTTCCTCTGCGGTTAGCAATTAAGGGGGCATTAGTGGAATCAGCCACAGCTGGAAAAGCCAGGTTTAGTGGCTTGAGACCTGAGTGGGAGGTGGGAATTAGATATAGTGGGTGGGTAGTGTTCTTGGGAAGGAGGCGGTATTTCCCAGTACAGCCTTGGGAGTCTGCTTGTTTCAAATGTGGCCCCTGCGCCTGTTAGCATGTGAGTTAATGAATTACTTTAACCTTGTCTTGGTCTGTTCATCTGTAAAATGGGATCCTAATTTACCCAGTTCCTAGAATTCAAATGTTCTTGGCATGTGTCTTGGCTACTGCTATGGGACAAATGACCTCGAAGTGTGAGTAGTTAATATGGACCCATTTATTTTCTCATTTGTGGTCTTCTGGCTCCAGGCTTCCCATTGGGGTCTGTTTTACTTTGGGTGTTTCATTCTGGGGTCCAGGTTTACAGGGAAGTTTTTTAAGAATCACCCTGGGCAGGCTCTTCCTTTGGTTATCACCAGTGCCTTAGATACTAAACCAAATTGCATATAATCATGTTTAACTCTCCTCGTGTTCACTCACATCCTTGGTCAACTTAACTCACATGGCCACAGCTAAAGTCATTTGTACTGGGGCATTCACTCTGCCACAAGGAGGAGAATGAATAATTTGTCAAACTAATTTAATCTAACCCTAACAAGTAAAATGCTAAAAATGGGGCCCATATAGGTCTGTCTACCTTATAAACAACAATATACTTTTAACAATTATGTGGTGGAGGAAAAGAAGGGAATAGTTTTCAAATAAATGAACACTGGATTTGAGAGAAGATTATTATATTGGGTAAGACTTCAGCATGTTAACATACTTAGGAGAAGGAGCCAGTGGGCTGGTTGAAGATAAAAGAGCAATGCTTCAGAGCTCAGTTAAGGTTTGAAAACACCAACTTAGAGTGGTGCCATTTTCCTTATGGCTTTTGGTGGCAGCAGCAGCCGCCAAGGAGGCAAATGTGCATTGATAAGACTTTCTCTGAGCTGAGCTTTGTGTACTTGATTTTTTTCCCCTTCCCCCTAAACTTAAAGAGAGCTAAGATTGTAACAGTTGGTGTTTACAGTGTTGTAATGGCTGTCATATTGAGAACTGACTGGAAGCGTCTTTAGAATTAATTTGCACCACCATAAAATGAATTGCTAATCTTTCAGAGTGTATTCGTTAGACTTTTTTTTGTTTGTTTTTCTCTATACCAGTCAATAAGATCTAGACCAATGAAGAAACTGGTTAAATATCTTAGGAACATTGTCTGATTTTTGAAAAGCTAAGTGGGAATGTAAATCCTTTCTTAAATATGCAATCAAGCTCTCTGCTGTTTGCTTGTGGTTTCGTTTCTTTAGTTGTCTCTTAGAGCAATATATGTGATTAAAATGTCCAAGGGATGCACGCCCCCAGTGCTCAGCTGTGGGACGCCTGGGTGGGAACGTAAGGGCCATGGAGTGTGTTCTGGCTTGTATCAGCCCTCATTCTTTAGCCTCACGTGGGCCCAGTGTTTAAAGGGAGACACAGATAATAATGCTGATTAACAACAATATGACTTACTGGATGACTAACTTTGTGGCAGTGAATAGAAGTCGTAATGCACTGCTCTAGTTAGTGTAGATAGATGCTTTAGGAGTTTATATTAAGGAATACAGAGGTTTTTAATGAGATAAATTGCATCTTGAAGGATGGTTGTGTATCAATAAGTGTATATTGTACTTATCCCTATTGCTGAAACTACATAGGTTAATTGTCTTATGCTTGAAATATGTATTGACTTTCCAATTGTTTAGCAGAAGAAAAAAGTCCAGACTTCTTCTAATACCCCGGGTGCTATGCATGCACTGTAATGACACCTGGATTATTTTCTCTTCTGATTTAGATCTTAAATGACTTGGTGGTCTTTGTAAATGCTGTGGCCTTCAACCTGTACCTTCTATGAAATTGGTCCTTTTGCTTGGTAACCTTCTCGAATCTATCTCGAAATTTGACTTCTTTATCTAAGCCTCTAAAATACCAGGTTTCTAGGAAGTCTTTCCTGATTTTCTTGCCTTGGAAGTAATACTTTTCATTCTCAATTTTGTAGCCACTTACAGTTACTTTTTTTGCAGCTCTTATTTCCATCACCTCTTACTCCTGTCTCATCATCCACATAACTATTGGCTAGCTTATTTTTGGTCAATAGCACGGAAGTACTTAAACATTTAGCTGTCGTAGGTAATTTTGTAATGGGGGACATTTACATAGTTTTTATGGGTTTTTACATTTTTCTAACTTTAAAACTCACATGCACAAATATGTATACACTTTCCATCTCTAACCTAATTTTATAAAACAGCCAGTTTAAAGGGAAAAAATGCAGGGAAGATAGAACAAAGGAAAGGCTTTTACACTGGAAACATTTGGGCAATGGAAAACTCATGAGGCTGTTTTTCCATTCTGCAGAGGACCAATGAACGCTTCTTCACATATTTCTCTCCTCTCTGGATAGGCATTGGGGAGCCACTATTTAAGTAGACTGTGAGCTTTACTGGAGCTGATTTATCTCTGAATCCCAATTTATCTCTATCTCCCTCCGAGATAATCTGGGGTTTCTAAAAGCTTGTAACAAGAAAATAACTGTGATTTGTGATACAGAAGCAACCAGGTTGGTGGATATATTAATCAAAGATCTGACAGTTGTCTAAAAAAAGGCGGAAGTCACTTTCTTTTACAAAACCACAACTCAAATGTGTAGGAAAGTCAGAGAAAAGGACAAGGTACAAAAGCTGTTTATTCTCAAAGAGCTAAACATTTTACTTAATCCCTAAATATGGCCTTGTTTATTTTTTCCTTATTCCTAAAGTGTAAATATAGTTAGATCATTAAAAACCATTAAGCAATTATAGAAAAGATAATTTTCTAAAGTATATTCTGACTGCAAATCTTGCTTAATTCTTTCTAAACACTCATAGAACAGAACAAATTGATTTTAATATTGGAAAGAAAGACACTGATTTTTTTTTTTTAACTTGCACTATCTAATAGAACTTGCCGTGATAATGGAAATGTTCAGTAATCTGCACTGCCCAGTATGGTAGCTACAGCAGTGTGTGGCTAGTGTAGCTGAGGACCTAAATTGTTAATTATTTTGAGACGTAATTTAAACTATCCATTCATGACTATTGGCTTTTATTTTGGACAGCATGGTTTCCAAAGATTGACAAAGGTATGTTCAGAGATATTGTGCTATAATTCGTGATGGCAACTTGACAACATCCTATCAGTTTTCTACTTTAATTGGAGATATGTGAAAAGAAGTATTTTTTTTCCAATTAGGTATACAACTTGCTCAAGATTCCTTTTCTAAATGGTTCAAATTGTATGTGAAAACACCACACTGTACCCCAGAATTGCATTAATGGACATAGTCACCATTCAATAAATAAAAAAAAAAAAAGGTGCCATTGAACTTTCAGCTACTTTTTAGTCCTTGGTTCACTATAAGTGTTTTAAGTACTGATTTTTCAATTTATGAATTAAGATCTGTCCATTTCCTTCATTATTTTAGATATGAGTTTTGATTTCATATACATTATATACACATTTGTGAAGACCAAGTGAAACAGGGATGGAGTCTGTTAAATTTGAATACTCCTTCAGTCTGAATGTTACTACGAATAGAGCAAGCAAACAAAATTTCCTGCAAAGATGATCTTGCTTCACCTCCTCTGGAAGGGAAATTCTCAAATTCCTTAAGTCACACCGAAACTTCTCATGATTTTCTCATGTTCTTATGATCTGATGGATGCTATGCTTCTGCCTGAATCATTTTTTTGTTTCCAGGATTAAAAACAGGCAAACTTTTGTTCTCATTTTCTTCTCTGGAGCCTTTGTCTGACTCCTGTCCTCCTCTTCCTTCCTAACAAACCTGCCCAGCTGCCTCTTTTTCAGTGGAGTTGGGTATACAGGTGCATGCAGGTGCATGCCTAAAGATCCAGGAACTTGATTTTGGAGAAGTCAGCATCATGGTTGTATGCCAATTCTCTCCTTCTTCCTTCTCCCTCCCCAAGATGCCAGATTGTAATAAGGTAAAGACTTCCTAAGTGATTAGGGTCCTCTCTTTTTTCCTGAGCCTAGTCTGACAGAAGATGCAGTCAGCTTGTCAGTAGCAACTGTGTTACAAGGTGCAGAGATTTGCTTTTATCTTTATTTATAACTTCATTCCCCACTTCCCACCCAGGTTGTTTATATGTTTAAAAAGCTGTTCTTTTTTCTTGTTTGCTTTTTAACTGAATTTTACTGAGGATTGCACTTTTCAAGTCCATACTATGTTTATCTTTTAAAAGTACATGGTTACTATTTTGTTTATCGAGAAGTTGTTAAAACTGTCAATGCCTGATATCCCTCCACTGTGATGGGGGTTTGTGGGGAGGGGGTGGGTAAAGTAGTGGATTCATGCTTATTGAACATGTGGTGGTGTCAGGTGCTTTATGCATTATCTCTTTAACAACATGGTAACAGCATGAGGGTAAAAAATAAGGTAATATTGATGTTGCCATTTTATAGAAATAAGGTAATAAAGCTTGCCCATGCTTGAATCTATAGCACAATAAAATAGCAAAGCCTGAACTTAAATTGTGTTAGGTATGGGACAGGGATATGAAAGGAAGCACAAGTCAAGGCATTTGTAAACCCTTTCTGAAAATGAAGTGTACCTAATGTCTTTGTTTTGTTTTCGTTATATTTTGGGATTGCTTTATATAATAAAATACATATTTAACATTTTCAATTCTATGAGTTTTGATAATTATGTAGTATCATGTAACCAAAAGCAAGATGCAGAACATTTCCATTCCCAAGAAAGTGCTCTCCACCCTTTCCAAGTAAATATTCCTTTGCTTCCT
The DNA here is from genome assembly GCF_000181295.1 of Otolemur garnettii. Lineage (NCBI taxonomy): Eukaryota > Metazoa > Chordata > Mammalia > Primates > Galagidae > Otolemur > Otolemur garnettii. The sequence continues at coordinate 10,923,625 of NW_003852399.1, forward strand.
CCATTTTGCTGTTGAGCCCATCAGCTGAACTCTTTATTTGGGTTATTGCATTTTTCAGTTCCAATGTTTTCATTTTGTTCTTTGTCTCTTCAGAGACTTTCTATTTTTTGGCTAAAGCTTCTTGTTTCCATCTGTGTCAGGTATAATTATTCATTGAACCATTTTTAGCGCTGCTGCTTTAAAATATTTGAGAGGTAATTTTGACATTTCTGTTGTCTTGGCATCTATATCTATTGATTAGCTTTTTTTTTTTTTTTAATTCAGTTTGAGACTTCCAGGTTCTTGGTTATGAGTGATTTTCTGTTGAAACTTGGACAGTTTCATTGTCTGTTGTGAGATGCTAGATTATGTCAAAACCTTCTGTCTTAGCCATCTTTCTCTAATGCCACTCTGGCTCGAGAGAAGAGATGATATCAGTTACTACCTAATGGAATTAGAAATCCAAGATCCCCACTCAACTTCAGTTGATACTTGAGAGGTAGGACCCTTTCACTATGTCTGGGTAATAGAGAAAGTCCTGACTCTCTGCTAGGTGTCCTCTCATCCTGGGAAGGAGGGCATACCTCTTCTTACTTGGTGGAGGTAAAAATCCAGCCTTGATATGTCATCTCAACTGACATTGTCAGGGTGAGGAGATGATGAACATCTGGGCTCCCTGCTTGGCCTCCTATGATACTGTCCTGTTGGGAGTGATGGGGTAGCTGAGTACAGTCCAGTAACTGGGGAAGTCTAGGCTTTTCACTCAGCCTTTAGTGGTGTGGGCTGTTGGGTCACATTTTTTATGTAATGTTTGAGTATAGCAGTTATTGTCTAAACATTTTCTATCTTGCTGAGTTACCACTTTCCTGGTCCTTGGCTACAGAGAGCAGGCTTGTGTCTGGGCTTCTTTTCTGTCTGTTCCCTTTAGTGTCTGAGACTGTGCGCTTTGTGAGCTTTAGTCTGGCATTAATGAAGCAATGAAGAAGCTCAGTGAAGTCACCAGTATGTCTTTCCTTGAGTTTAAAGGTCCTTAGTTGGTCTGGTTTCTCTCTACTGTTCAGTCTTCTTATGTTTGAGTCCACTTCTCATATAGAGTCCACTTTTCTTTTTAGTTAGTGGGATGAATTGAGAAAAGTATGTCTATTTTCAGAAGGATCCAAGAGGCACTACTTCATTTACAAAAAAATAAAGACATAAGAAAAATCAGAGTAATTACATGTAGTAAAGGAAAGTAATGTTTCATAAAAGTGTGGTTGAGTGCATATACATGTAAATGTGTTTGGGCATTGATTTACAAAATGAAATCAGTTTCTTATGATATCATAGTTAAAAATATTTTAAAGTCACCAGCATGGATCACATATCAGTCTCTCAAACTGATACTTGAATTCCTCACCTAACGCTTCATAGAACCTCTGAGTACATCTGCCCTTGTATTCACTTCATGAATGGGAACAACTAATTTTCATACCTTGGGATCATCCAAACGGTTGCGTCACTGTACTGGTGTTGAAATACGAAAGTTAAGCTGTTTTAATGTCCACTGTATATAATTGTCTAGATGTCAACTGTAGGATGAGTGAATATTTGATATGATATTTGAGGGGTGATTATAGTCAAATAGTCTTTGGAAAATGAGATTCTCTTATAGCAACTGTTTTATGAAGATGACATTGTCTCTGACAAGCAAATCAGAGCAAATTTGCATCATGTGTCTTGGAGCAGCCTGTGTCCTGACACAGCTGCACATGGTCTGAACATCTGGCTGAGATGAGCAGTCCTCTGGGCCCAGCTTGGGCAGCCACACTGCAGTCAGCGAGGCTGTTGTCAGGCAGACTTGTGAGGGCAGTGGAATGTGTTCTGTGGGTTCATTCCTTTACTTTGCATGCTGTTCTATCTCTTCTCTTGTTGTAGTGATTTCCTTTCCCCCATCTCTTCCTACATGGAATAGGGAAACCTCTGTTACTGGTCACATAGGTTTGTTGGGGATGGACTTTCTCATCTTTTAATGCTACTGAATTACCCATCTGGAAATTTGCATTTTACCCCTTTTCAATACACTTGCCTGTATTTAGAAATTTTAAGCTTCAACATGTATAAGGAATACCATATTAGCTGACTAAGGAGAAGTTTGAAAATCCATCTATTCTATCTCCTCAGAGCCTGACCAAAATAAGATTGAATATAGATTGAATATAAGATAGATTGATAGATTGATAGATATTGATAGATAAGAATATAATATAGATTGAATATAAATTGAATATAAGTTGCCTGGGAGTAGGGTGGTGCTGAGTAAGTCAGAGGACCTGTGAGCAGATCCTAATAGGTCAGGATCTGTGAGCAGAGCCTCCTTGGTGTGGCTGGGTAAAAAGAGTCAGGGTTCTCAGATCCCAGTGTCCTTCAGAACATGGTCTGCATGATCAGCAAACCTTTCCTATAATGGGCCAGCTAGTAAATATTTTAGTCTCTTCAGACCACATAGTGTCTGTCATAACTATTCTCCTCTGCACTTATAGCACAAAAGCAGATATAGTCTAATTAATAAGTATGACTGTGTTCCAATCAAACTTTTTTTATGGACATTAAAATCTTAATTTCATGTAATTCTCATGTGTCACAAAATACTTTTTTCTCCCAATCATTTTGAAATACAAAAACTATTTTTTGGTTATGAGCCAAATGAAAATTGGCAGTAGAATGGATTTGGTCTATAGGCCACAGTGTTCAGACCTCTGTCCTGGCAGATGTCTCCTGGGCAGGTTGCTTTGCCTAAGGAGAGGGTGGATGGGTGGAGGGAGGGTAATTGGTGGGACCACACCTACGGTGTATCTTACAAGGGTACATGTGAAACTGACTAAATGTAGAATATAAATGTTTTAACACAATAACTAAATAAATGCCATGAAGGCTGTGTTAACCAGTTTGATGAAAATATTTCAAATTGTATATAAAACCAGCACCTTGTACCCCATGGCTGCATTAATGTGCACAGCGATGATTTAATAAAAAATATCTCCCTTTGCAGTACCTAAACCCACAGCTGTGTTACTGAGACAAACATTTCTAATACATTTGTTGTATTTTCATGTTGGGTCATCAGTAATCTGATACTCATAAACACATTTCCACTCATTCATGTCAAACATTTTATGAATGATGCTTTTCTGGGCACCTAAGTTCTCCCAGCTGAGCAGGAGAGTTTTTTCCTTAAATCTTCACAGTGTCATCTGGATTGACTGTATCCTTGATAAGTGGTTCTTGGTAACAACATGTACTCCTGACATACATCTTTCTTGCTAAGCTATTACTGTACTTAGCTTTCTAAGTCATACTGGGAGTTCATGAAACCTGAAGCAGAATACTTTGCTAGGATTTGAAAGGTTTTTTCCTACTTTAAGTAGAGCTAAGCCATCATGTTATTGGTTAGAATGGAATCATGCTATTTTGCAGTGGGTCACCTGAAAGTTCTAGAAGACCTAACAGTGGCTTAATAAGCAGAGGATTATTTTTCTTAGAGTATGAAATACAGAGGTGGACTCTTAAGAGTGCGGTTTGGGTAGCCCAGAGATGTAGGAGCCAATGTGGCTTTTAGCCTCTCGCCTTTCTCACAGGTTCCGCAGCTCTACACTGACAAAACATCTGTACGAACTCTGTCCATCACTTCTGCATTTAAGGAAGAGAGAAGAGGAAACAGTGATACCAAGATCTCTCCTCTTTTTTTGGTTCCAGAACTGTTTCTTCCCCATCAAACTTCTGCTTGTGCCCTCTCAGGAGGAATCTGTTCACAAGCACTTGTAGCTGCAAGGGAGGCTGCAAAATTGAGTATATGGCTTTGTAGCCATATCACAGGAGGTGGCAAAGAGAAGTGTGGTGGCTACAGTGTAGCCAGTCAGAAGTGTCTGCTGTAGAGAGTTAATGGGGCTTTTGTAATGTCTCTACTGAATTTGAATCCAGAATATAAAGCTTGAGCACTTTGATTATACAGATATTTGGAGAGTGTCTGCTATGTGTATATTACATCAGGGAGGTTTAAAAGAAGGCCCATTTTTTTTTTTTCTCTAGAAACTATGTCTCTGGCTAGAAGCAAGACATGTAAAATTTTATACAACCTGTCCCAGCTCTCATAACTAATTATGGGGACTGACATGTATTTGCTTCTATGATCATTAATTCTTTTAGCAACATGTATTATGTACTGAATATGTACAGTTGTTTAGGCTTTTCTGGTTAACCGGGTGATTAAGACAGTCTCTGCTCTGCAGATGGCAGTCGAGTAAATCAGTAGTTACAGGACAGCCCTGTGGTTCTGTGATTTAATGTATTTTGATGAATTGCACAATTAGATTGGATGTACTTTTATTTGCTCTATAGAAAAATACATTACAAGAAGTGAATGGCATTGAGTAGGTTTGAATCTGTCTTTCCGTCATATCTGTGTTTGTTCTGTAAAGAGTCCTTCAGTGCCTCCTGTAAGTTACTTGGCTACACCCTAGGTTTGTAAAACTCTAGTAGTAGTAGTAGTAGTAGCTTGTAGAGGGTCCTAGTCACAGATGAGGAAGATGTTTTAATATTTGCAATGCATGGTATAGATGTACACGTACATAAAGATCTAATCAGAAAAAGAAGTGAATTGTCAACATTGCTTAGGAAGATCTATTGGGAGCAAGATTAGTTAAAAGTTCCTGGTGTGAAAAACAAAAGAGAGAATTAATATTTCCTGAAGGGGTTATCCATGCAAATCAGGGAAGGGAAGCGTATAGTATGTGAAAAGCTGAGTTCTGTCAAAGCAAGGAAGCACAAAACACTTAAGGGAGCTGCTAGCTATTTCTACATCATGGCAGTCAAGGTACATTGTAGGAGCCAGTTCACCCTAAGGGGCCATTGGAAGTGTTTGCAAAGCTCAGAATAGAGGAACATGCAACTCAAACAAGGCTCCATCACATGTTTCAGAAGAGTGTGGTGTGGGTGGGATTTGCAGGACTGGACAGCCAGGTGACTTTCTGCTGAGTAGAACTTACTGGTTCTTTGGGATGAATGCAGTGGCACCAGTGCATTGCTCAGCTGCTCTTGGGTGGTGGTGAGGAGGTATGATGAGGCCTGTTCCTGGTACTCTGTTACTGTAACCTGACTCACATCAGAATGGCCTCCCACAGGGTGGGGCCCGGGAGAGCCCGGGCTCCCTTCCATCCACCAGCAATCCAAGCCCTGCTTTTGCCAGTCAGGCTGGGACCTGTCTTGGAGAACATTTCCCTTACAGGAAAACCCTAACATGAGTGGATACCGTTGAACTATCACTATTATCTCATTAGAAACAAGAAAAAGGAAAAAACATGGTCTAGCTAAAAATTCTAATGAGATTATTGATAAAGAAATTCTTAAACTTTTTAAACCACCAAGTAAAATGGAGGAAAACTTTCAGATCTTTATCTAAAAATATCTTTGGAACTCCTCTTTCTATTTATGGAGGCAGTGGGGAGTTAAAATGACAGGGAGTGGGAGGCCATTGTTTTTTCAATTTTATTTTTATTGTGGTAAAAAAAAATCTATAATTTATCATTTTAACCCTTTTTAAGTGTGCAGTTCAGTGGTATCATGTTCACACTGTTGACCCTGTACCCATAACTCACCAGTAACTCCTCGTTTTCTCTCCCTAAGCCCTGGATAACCACTGTTCTATTTTCTGCCTTTATGGACTTGACTGCTCTAACTACCTCATATCAGTAGAATCATATAATATTTGTCATTTTATGTCTGGCTTATTTTACTCAGTATAACGGCTTTAAGGTTCATTCCTGTTGTAGCATGTATCAGAATTTCTTTCCTTTTAAAGGCTGAAAAATATTTCATTGTATGCATCACATTTTTTTTATCCATTCATCCATCCACAGGCATTTGATGGTTGACTCTTATGAATAATGCTATGTACATCTATATTCAAATATGAGTCCTGGCTTTCAATTCTTTTGTGTGTGTCTATACCTAGAATTTGAATTGTTGGATCAAATGTTAATTCTGTGTTTAGTTTTTTTGAGAATCCATCATAAAGTTTTCCGTAATATATTGGTTTTTTTCAGCTTGTGGAAAATGTGTTTTGCATATGAAAAACAAAAAAAGATGGTGCCTTCAGAAAGAGCATCCCAGAACAATGCTAAAACTGTGCATTTGCAAAGAAAAATGCCTGTTACATTTTTAAGAGCAATGTTTGTGAAATCCATTTTGGTTTTTAACTCTTCATTCCAAAGAATTCAATATTAGTGACATTCAAATTAAATAAAAATGGCAGTGGCAACACTTCAGTAAAGACCACAGGCTACCTGGAGTGTTGATTCAATGACTAGAAATCAAGCACAGGAGTGGTTGGAAAGATCAGGGAAATGAGAAGAGGGTTTTGAAGCTGACCCATGAGCTGCTGAGCCCATTAGAGTGAGTAAATAACTTCATTGAAAACAAGACAGGAGAGTGATGGGGATAGAAAAGAGACAGCAAACAGGGGCACCTTTTACATCATGAGCAAAGAGATGGAGGTCACAGCTTGCGAGGCCACCGAAAGTGGCTTGATTTGTAAATATTAGGGACATGAAATTTCAGGGAAAACAAAGCAAAGTCTGTCAGAAATGGTTTTAAATAAATAAGCCCAACCACAAAAACCTAAATCAACTATTGGCTTTGCAGTTGAGGAGGGAACAGCTACGGAGCATTAAAATATTTGTGTGAAGAATAAGGCTACGTGCATGGAAAGTCAATCTATGATGCCTCCTGTTTATAGATATTTCACATTTTGAAAGCCAAGTAGTTGCTAGCCTAGAAAGTTTGTTTCTGATTTAAGGTATGCTCATGTAAAAAGAGGAAATTGCTGGTTCGTTTTGCAGCTGAATAAGTGTTTCATATGCTGGTGTCTGAACTTGGGAGTGGAGATCATGGAGTACCTGCCCTCCAGAAGCTTATGGTAGGGTGGGTTGAGGCAGACAGGTCCATTAGGTCATCATCCTCAATCCCTTGTCCTCAATACCATCATCCTCAATACAATGAAGTGGGTTGAGGCAGACAGCTCCATTAGGTCATCATCCTCAATCCCTTGTCCTCAATACCATCATCCTCAATACGATGAAGTGGGTTGCGGCATACAGGTCCATTAGGTCATCATCCTCAATCCCTTGTGGACAAAGAAGTGCCAGATGCCTGTGTGTGTGAGTGAGCAGAGCCAGGGTCTCTTGCTATGGTACCTAGAGATTCTGGAAATCTTTCTGCAGAAGGGATCTGGGATGACACAGAAGGAATAGGGGTCAACTTCCCAAGGGGAGGAAGATAGGCCTGGGGTGGAATAGAATGTCTCCCTAGGTTGAGCAGAAGTGGAGGAGGTAGGAGATTTGGTGAGGAGGGGATTGGGGAAAGAGAATACAATGTATTGGCAGCTACAGCTGTTCAGTGATATTCCTAGGCCATGAATTCCAAGTCCTGAAACAGCAGGGAATAATGCTGGAGAGAAAGATGAAGACTACTTGTTTTTCTTTTTCTCATTAATGAATCCATCCCATGCCAATCCCCTGTCTTTCTACACAAGCACACTTTTTGGAATAATCACACTTTTGGTAAGTTAAATTGAATACTAATTGTAATCAGGCTACTCTTCTGCCATGGAGAAGCTGAGCGATATGAACGGTAATCAGCCTTGTGTCCTCAGGTTTTGGCTACTGAGCTGTCCTTCCCTCACTGTCTAAAGTGAGCATGTGCTTGGTTTCCCAGCACCCTTTCTGCCCCAGTGCTCTTGAGGAGCAATGGTGAAGTTGGGGGTATTGACTTTAGATGAAGGTCAGTTGGTTTAAGGGTAATCCTATCTCTACTGCCACAGTTTTGATTTACGCAATAATGGGCACGTGGCTGGGCACAATACTCCCCAAACTCACAAGAGACTGAGAAGAGAAGAGCCCTTAAGACTAGGAGTGCCTGACCAGCCTGGGCAACATTGTGAGACCCTGCCTCCACAAAAAAACTTCAAAAAAAAAAAAAAAAGCCATGTGTGGTGGTGTGTAACCTAGTTACTTGGGAGCCTAAGGCAAGAGGATCACTTGAGTCCAGGAGTTCAAGTGACCTATGATTGTGCTCTGGGCTACAGAGCAAAACCCTGTGTCCTAAACAAAACTGCACTCCTAATCAAAGAGAAAGGAAAGTTGGGAGGAAGTTTGGGAGAAAGAAGTCATGGAACACCAAGCTCTTTTGGCTGCAAGAGGAGAACCAGAAGTTTACTTATCTAGGTGCTACAAAGGGACACAAGTTTAGGATCAAGGTGATATTATGGAAAGCAGAATAGAGACATGGAAAAAATCAGGGTACTTAATGACACTACCGAGCTGTGAAATCCACTAACTCTGAACCTGTCCCATAACAGCATTTTCTGTTGTGAAAGCAAATAATTTTCCTTACTGTTTAATTCAGTCTGGATTTGTCCTTTGTAACCTCAAATCATGTGTACCCAAGTCCTTGGCTTTTGTGACCACCTGCAGACACCTGGATGACCTTTTGTGATCATTATCTCTTTGAGATCCAGAGCAAAGCCTGGGGGAAGAGACATGAACTACTACATGTCAGGTGCCTACCGTACACCATGTCCTAGGTTGGTCCTTGGTTTTAGGAAGTTTAGAGACTAGAAGAGAAATGCACCAGGCCCAGATAAAATGTCAGAAATAAGATCACGTAAGATCACATGCATATGGCGGGTCTTTGTCTTTCATATTATTATATCTGCAAAGCAGGTATTTATCCTTAATATGTGTTGGATCCTTCTCTTCAGGCACATGATCTGACATGAGGTAGGTGCAGGGCGGGGATCAGAAAGGGGAAGGAAAGGATATTTGAAGAACGGGTGTTCAAGCCAACACCGGGAAGTTGGATGAGAAAGTGTTAGGATGGCCAGGCGTTGTGGCGGGCGCCTGTAGTCCCAGCTACTTGGGAGGCTGAGGCAGGAGACTCGCTTGAGCCCAGGAGTTGGAGGTTGCTGTGAGTGTGATGCCACGGCACTCTACCCAGGGGGATAACTTGAGGCTCCGTCTCAAAAAAAAAAAAAAAAAAAAAAGAAAGTGTTAGGAGAAAAATGGGAAAGAACATTTCAGGGAAAGAAACATGCACAAAGTTCGGGAGGAAGGAAGGAACAGAGTGTGCTCAAGGAAGAGAAAAGGAAGTGTGTGGCCAGAGTGTCTGAACAAGGGATAGCACAGCCGGAGACGAGGTTGGAAAGGCATGATGGGACAGATAGTCCTGAGCCTCCTCGGCCATACTAAAGATTTTGGATGATCTAAGTGTAAAACAAAGCCATTAGAAGGTCTTAAGCAAAAATCTCATATATGAGGCTGATAATTAAGTTTGTGAATTCATCCTAGAAAAAGTGTTATATGCCTTGTTGCTGAATATCACTACAGTCGCCTTTGAGTTTCTCCCCTGGGGAGGTAAAGCCTGATGCCAACGTGTAGTCCACCCGTCAAAGCAACTTGTAACTCTTTCTGGAGTGGCCATCAGAGCTCTCCTTGTGTGAGGTCTGACAATTAAGTACTCAAACTTCATGCCTCACTGCTCAGTATCACTACGGTCACCACAGTACTATCTGGTGACCGTAGTGATATTCAGCAGTGAGGTATGTAGCATTTTTTCTAGGATGAGTTCAAGAACTTAATTATCTGACCTCATAGACACTTAGATGGGACTTGGGTAGTCAGGAGAGGTGAGCATTTGGCTGAGTGGTTGTTCTGGCTGTGTTTGGGCCAGAGTGTGGCAGTGGAGATGCACCAGAGTGGATGGATTTCACAGTATTTTGGATGTAGAGCAACCATATTTGGTGATAGATGGAAGGAATGTGATAAATTGTGGGGAAAGTGATGTCTAAGATGCTGCCTCAGTTTCTGGGTAACTGGGAAAGACTGAAGCAGGCAAACTTTTATTGGTAGGAAAACAAACTTTAATTTTTAACATGTTTAAATTTGAGGCCTCTGTTTAGCATTGAAATTCAAATATTGAGAAGCATTTTACTACTTTCTGATACTCATCAGAGAGGTCTGTCTAGGCTGCAGTTAAAATTGAGAGTCACTGGCATATTGATTGGAAACACACAAATGCTGGCACCTGGCAAGGACGGAGCACAGAGTGGAAAGAAAACATCTTACATCACCTCTTTGGGGAAGGCTTCCTTTGTCCCTCGTCAGGGACAAGTAAAGTATTAGTCGGAAGCCTGGCAAAGAGGCAATGATGGCCTGAATGGGGTATGGAGTAGCAGGTAGGATTTTAGAATTGCAGAAGCCGCCTAGAGGGGGAAAAATGCTAAGAAAGGAGAAAGTCAAAGATTTGGGGCAAAAAGAGGTTATTAATGCTGTGGAGTCCTGAGGGAGCCTGGGGAGGAGGGTGGTTGGGTATTTGCCTTAAATCCCCTGCAATCAAAGGGAAGGGGGGTAGAGATAGGAGTTTGAGTAAATGTGACATGGTGGGATCACAGAGAAGTGAAATCATTCACTACCAGGAAAGTCAGAACACACAGAGCTGCCATGTGCACACATGTACACACGTGTACACACTCATACACATCATGGTCTACGGGCGCCATCTGGGTGGAGCGTGTGGTTCTCATAACATTCACTCCGACTTATTTGATGAGTACATAAGAGGGGCTGGTAAGTAACTGTTGCATTAATAAATATCCCTAGAAAAGGGAACTTTAGATTTCATTTGTTGGGGTGTTTATGTTGGAAGGCATAGACAGAGTAAGATAGAAACAATTGGAAGCCACTGGACTTGACCCTCTCCAGGGCCCCCCTCCACTGGTTTTTCCCACCTTTCCATGTAGAAGTGATAACTCAGTTTTAACATCACTCGTTCTTTTGTGTGCCTCTTCCATTATGTAGTGAATTCTCTGAAGGGTAGCATCTGCCACATGTAAAGATATGTTTCCAGAATCTGACCAGGGATGGCACATAGTAAGTGCTCAGTAACTATTTGTTGAATGAATGCAAGAGAGTAGACTTGAGTGGGTGCGTACAGAACAGAGAAGATTCAGAAGAGGGAAGGAGGGAGCACTTTCAGATTCAGGGAGAAATACACGCTAAACTGCAGGGGTTGGAATTGCTGCCTGTGTAGGAGGCAGTAATGAGATTGCCTGATTTGGTATACTCATCTGTAATGTGGGGATTAGTTAACTTGCTTAGAGTCAAACAACTCAGAATTAATGGTTTCTGGATTTGCACTGAAGTCTTTCTGATTTCCAGGCTCCGAGTTTCCTATTACACCAAGCTCCCTCCTCCCCATTATTTTCCATAGTTATCACACCACCACTCACCGTGCTGATGCCTTATTTTTTCCCACTTTGGTCTGATGAAATATTTTCTGTCACAGACGCTTTCTTTCTATGATTTGTTTTCTGAGTTCTATTTGTTCCTCTTCCCTAGCTCTCCACTGTGGTTTGAATCCACGGGGTATTGATCACCCTGCCCGAGCCGAAGGTATTAAACTACAAATTGAAGGTGAAGGTGTGGAATCTCCATCCAATAAAAACAAAAATTTCCAGAAGGTGCCTGACCCTAAAGGAACCCCCAAGCGACTGCAGGCCGAAGCTGAGACGCCTAAGGTGGGTAATATTCCAGGTAATTGCAGAGATTCTAAAGCTTTGATGTGCTGAGGTCCAGCCACGGAGAAGAACTGAGAGTGCTCTCACTACTTACCATGTATTGCCACTTAAATAAATGCTGTATCTTGAAGACAAGTTACAATAGATGAAAGATTAACCGCAGTCCCTTTGGCTCAGAATTGGAACACATTTGTGACCAGTCTCCTAGCGTAAGGCTCTGAGCTACAAGAGTCATCTGCCAAGTTCAGGTTTATCCCTTTATGATGTTGGGCAAGTCATGCAACTTTGAATCTCAGATTCTTCAAGTACAAAATGGGAATCTTAAAAACTGCCTCCCCCATCAGGTCGAGCAGAGCAGATGATTTCATGCTTGTGGAAGCATTTTGTAAAAGCCCCACAGCTGCCATACTGGGAAAGGCTTTGGCTTATGTATGGGCACTATGAATAACAGCCGATATTTTGTGAAGTATGTATGTACGTTCCAGGTCCTGTTTGAAGGACTCTTGATGTTCTGGCTTATTGTGTCCACATTACAGTCCTGTGAGGTGGAAACATGCAGTTAGGAGGACTCTACTTACTTAGTGGAAGATAAAATTGTGCTGTCTTAGCATCTTCAGTTTTCTGTACCCTTTAACCTACAAGTAGGTACCGTGAAACGCAAGAACATTGGCAAAGATACATTGAAAGGTGGGCTTGGGAGTAGGTGAATCATTAGTAAGGACAGCCTCTTAGAAAGGCTGTCTATAATGGAGTTGGCGCTTACATAGGTTTTTGGCAGAAATCAGTGAAGATGTTATGGGCATAGTGTTGAAGATGTTTATATTACTTTTCCCCTTGGAAATTAATCTTCATATGGCATTTGATTTTTCCCCTTCTGTATATTCTCTGCAAGAGACTTTCCTTTCAAATGCTTGTTGAGTGAATGGACATAGGCATGCCTTGGAGAACAAATGTAAGCACTTAAGAAAAATTTTAAGGAAATAGGTCACTTAGTACCATAACCACCTCTTTTCTCTTAAGTAATGGTTTCCAAAATCAAAAGTGAATGTTTTTCCTTTATCTACAATTTTGAATAATTACCATGCTTCTCTTTAGTGTGAATAATTAAAAACTGTTGACATTAACAGTGTGTGTGTGTGCACGTGTGTGCAGTAGAAAGGGGGGGATTACCAAGGAAGATATCATAAGTATTTTGCACGAGATATTTTAGCTGAGAGAAAGCGTACCTCATGGGAAATTGGTTGATTGTTCAAGTTTGGTTTGTGAGAAAAGTTGGAAATTAAGTGAACCTTATTAAGATATCTCGAATAATCCAGGGCAAACATCTTAAAGGTGGTCTTTAGTTTATGTGAGTAGGATATTTTCAAAAGGGTGCTTAAAACATTAAAAGCTACCATAGAGAGAAAAGAATAACATATTTCTGATTTTCATTTCAACTATAATCAAATATTTCTAGATTATAATTCTTTGCAAGTAGATTGGTAAGGTAAATGATCTGATTCAAATCTGATATAATTTGATTATTTCTGAATTATCTTGGATATGTGACATTGTAGTAAATCCTGAATTTTTGTCAGTAGCACTTCAGCCTTTGGATCAGTTTGTCATGAATGAAAACATATTTCACTGAGAATACGGATGTCTATCCTGAGCCTTTCTGCAGGAATAGACCACGTACTGAAACTCAGATTCATTTGAGATTGTTTAAATCATCGATAATGAAAACTTCCTCCCAAATAAATGAGAGGAAAAGGAGATCTGGAGTGTTTTATACTGCCATCATGTTTAGAAATGAACAGACAATACTTTATTACAGCTGAGACAAAGCATGTGTATACTTTGCCACAGAGGACAAGGTGACCATGGTCGTCGCTGGGGGAACGGGGCTCAGAGTGCTGCAGTGTGATTATGATGGATGCCACCAGCAACAAAGACCCTGAACTTGTTTTTTCATGTACAAACACATTTACATTTTTCCTTCTGTTGCATTTATTTAGAGGGCTAGGGGACTTGTGAGCCATCTTTTTGGTTTTAGGGGTAAATAATTAAACCTTGGGTAACCTCATCTGCTCTAAATTCACCTTAACAAAATAAACCTCTGCTAGAAATGCATGCATTTAAAGCCATTCGGTAATATAAATTGGTACAGCTTTTCTGGAGGACAATTTGATCATAGTTATCAAAATTTTAAATGTGTTTAATTTGTGGGCCAATAATTTCTTCTCTAGGAAATTGTCTTTGTCCAAAGGAAATAATCTGTCCAGATGTACAAAGATGGCTGCAGGAGCGAACACTGGAAATAGCCCAGATGTCCATTCGTAGGACAGTAGCCAAAGAAGCAGTGTGTATTAATGCAATGGGGCAGGATACTTCCTTTGTAAGGATGCAGGAGACCTATTTGTGTGGATGTGGGAAAAACATATGATTTTATATATATATACATATATATATATATAATTTTTTTTTTTCTTTTTTGGCTGTGGCCAGGTTTGAGCCCGCCACCTCTGGTGTATGAGGCCAATACCCTACTCCTTTGAGTCACAGGTGCTGCCCAACATGTGATAATATTTTAAGGTAAGGAAGAGAGAAGGGCCAAGTATGGCACAGTGTGCAAGGTATGTTCCCATTTATGTAAAAATGTCTTTGTGTAAAGGCATCACTGAGTCTGGGAGAATTTACTCCACAGTTTGAGCAGCAGTTTATATCTGGAGTTGAGATTATGGGGAAGACTTTGACTTTCCACACTTCTGTCTTGTTTGAATGTTTTTAAAGTTGGCTTTAAAGCCCTTTTTAGATTGCTCTATTAACTCTGGTAGCCCAACCATGACTTCCTGTTTGTTGGGGTAGTCGGATGCCTTCTAGGGTGCTGAACTGCTTCGCATGACTTTTAATTCTTACTGCTGAATTTATTTTCCTAAGGAGTGAATTACCCTGAGGCCTTTTTGCCCCCGTGTGCCTTGGGTTGTGAAGTCTATCTGCTTTTGCGTTTATCTACCTAGATTCTGGGAGTCCATAGCTCTGACCAGGTGTTACTTTAATGTTTCAATTTGACATTCTGCCTGTTTACTTCTGACTAATTATGCAAATCAAGTCCCCCCAGATGCACTTTCCCATTTGCAGACTTCACACGGGAAACCTAGTTCCAGCTCCTTGTTGTGCCTTTGGGGCCTGCCACTTTGAGTCTGTCCGTGTTGGGCTTTGAAACCAATCCCTTGGCATCCCACCTGTTCAGATCCCTGGCAGACACAGTGGGCTCTGCATCTCCTCGCTGCTGTGGGTTTCTGACATCTACAGGTTTCTTTTCCTTCATTTAGAGCTTGGTCTCATGTAAATTTAAAAATATTAAATATTTTCTAGTATCTTTCAGCCACTATAGAGCCTGATTGTATCATGTGCTTAATTGAATGTGCTGGCCCTGAAATTTTTGTGCTTTTATCATTAAAAAGTGTGTGTTTTTCCACATCCATTCTGAGAAAAATAATTCTTACTCCTCTATGTTAGTGATATTTTGGGACCATTAGTCCCAGTTCCTCAAAAGACTCCAGACCTTCATTCCAGAAAGAGGTTGTCTTGGGCAAAAGTTGCTTCTAGGACTTATAGAACAACAGAGACCAACGGAGGACCCAGATCACTTTTGGGTCCTGTTATTAGGCAGCATTCAGTCTAGTAGGGGAAAAATTAATGAATCCACTTGAAATGTGGATCGGCAAAAGATTTTCACCAACATAAGTCCTAAATGCCTGTGAGTGCCTAGGAGCCCAGAGAAAGACTAGGTATGTCACGCCACTGCTGTAGTTACAAGTTCAGGAGCAAAAACTGTATTTATTTAGTTTTGCAGAAGAGTACAAGGCATGTTTTCATCTCATTGAAGGCCCAGAAGTTATCCAAGGTGACTCATCTCCCACACGGGAGCATGTACAGCTGTCATCAGAATCAAGGTGAGGATGGGCCTCTGTGACCCAAGGAAGGCAGAGCCACCTCTTCTCACTGGTCTTCTGTACCATTCTAGTCATGTAGGCCCAAGGCCAAGTCACAGATCCTGTAGAACAGGTGTGTGTAGTTCCATGTAGCATATTCCAAAGACACGGCACTGAGAGAGACTGAGGGCCTTCTCAGACAGGTCCAGCCCTGAGGTTAACTAACTCTTTACTCACAGAGAAGTTGAGACAAGACCAAGAGTGGGAACTCCAGCACAAGAACTCCACTTGTGCTGAGAAGTGTGGGTGAAATTCCAACGTGTAGAACTAGGAATGAATGGAGGGGCTCCCTTAGCAGTGAATTCTATGAATCTTGAGCCAAGCCATGGCAGCAGAAATGTTCAGGTGTGTTTGACATCAGTCTCTTAGAGTCAAGGTTTCTGTTGTGGAAATTGAGGCCAGAACAGTAGATTAGGGCCAGCTATATGGGATTTGAATACTGGGATTAGTAGCATCAATTTGATTTTTACCTACATTGTTTGATATCACATAAGGCTATTTAAATTTATTAAAATTGAACATAATGAAATAAAACACTTATTTGCTCATGGCAGCCACATTTCAAGGGCTCAATCGTCACACTTGTCTAGAGGCTACTGTTTTAGATAGCATGCACGTAGAATGTGGCTGTCATGGCTAAAAGTTCTACTAGATGGCACAGCTCTAATCTGGGAGAAACCATTGACGTCCTCTGGGTATATAGGACTAAGATGGAAAATGAAATTGTGTTGACATTCTCTCTGCTCCTTGCCCTTGAGCCTGGTAGACATGTGCTTTAGTAATAAAAAAAAAAAAAGTAAAAATAATCCTGGAGTGTGTTTTGAAAGTGATGTTCCCAAATGCTCTGATGGTTGGAATTTGAGTTTCCATGGCAACGCTGGCTATGGAATAAGATCACCCCATCAACCAGCAGCACCCTGGCTAGTTCCTATCTTGGAATTCTGGGATGTGTTCTCACAAGTGGCCATAACACATTGGGAAATTAGAAACACTTCTAGACTTGATTCTCTAGGAGCTCACAGGGAAACTTTTAGCTGTATTTTTTTTTTCTTTGCCTCTCAAATCTGGGTTATTTTTTCCCTGCTATCATGCTAATTCCTAGAGTCAGAGCTCTTTGAGTGTCTCCTACGTTTGCACACCTGACCCACACCTCTCCCTTATAAAATCTATATTCCCATTTTATGGCTGAGAAACCTGAGAATTCAAATGACTCACCAAAACTTAGTTTCTTGTTAATAGCTCGAGAAAGCATAGTGACTCTAAATTCAGGGTTTTTTATTCCCCTAATGTGAAATGTATAAATTACCTATTTATTTGCAAAGAAAAGATAGTCTTTTCGACTGAGAATCTGGCCAACTAGGCAAAAGAAGAGGTTAAAATGCTGCATGTATTCTTTACCCCTCAAGGAGAAACATAGCATATCTTGATTGCTGTATTATATAAGGGAGAAGTAATGCCAGCATCTGAAACGGTGAGTAATTGCCTGCACTTGGCTTTCGGATGCATTATGTGAATCTTTGGCAGCAGATAGCCTTTTCTCGTTAGGCTAATATTAGATTTAGTTTGTATTTATTTGGCACCGAGTTAAAGGAGCTGGCCTGGAACTTGGCGCTGGAGGTAGGAGGAGGAGAAAGGTGGGAGCTTTGGATAAGCCACAGGCGGATAAATGAGAGTTGGCTGCTGGGTGACTGGTGGACATTTGTAACAATGGCAAGAGCCATTAATGTGGGATTAAAACAGAAAGCTAAACGGACTTAGACTTATGTTAAAAGATGAAGGGTAGATCGTGCTTAACCTTGATCAAATTACCTTGCTCAGCTGCCTCTGAGAAGGTCTGTGGCAATTTGGGGATAGAATGATCTAATTCTTGGCTATCTCTGTTCTTGGCTTGATGAGCAAAAGTGTCTCCAGTTGAAGCTGCCAACCCAGTGTAATGTCACCAATGATAGGAAAAGACATAACGCAGGAGAAACATAATGAGCATGTGCTTTGTTAAGAATCGTAAGGGTCAGAACAAGGGAGAGCAGCAAGAATGACTTCATGCCGTTTGAGTTCCAGGGCCCAGTACGTCTACATCAGATACTTGGGCAGATTTCGAAAGAAACTACCATAAAGTCGTATTTGAAGGGGTAAATGTTTATTACATGTTAAGCTGTGAAAAGTGTGACAGTAAATGGGATATAATTAAGGCATAGATTCACTGTATAATCAACAAAGAAGAAAACCCAGGGAGCATCTGACTATCTAATTTATTCTACAGGTAAGACAGATGAGACTCAGATGAGATACAGCCCCATACCAAGCGGGGAGGGGGTCAGGGAAAGTTTGTTATCACATGTCCCCAACCCTCCTCCATTGGTTTGCATCTGACGTCTCCCAGATCCTAAGGCTTGCAATCTGATGTGAAGTTCTTCTAATGCATTATAACTTTCACTCCTTTATGCTGTCAAATCTATATAAAATAACAAGTACTTGCAGCCTTTTGGCTAATGGTACTCTTCTGGTGGACTGAGATCATCATTTAAGCCCTTTGAGGATGCAAATTGGAATTAGTACTCAGGGGGAGTGGATCAGAGACTACCAGACTTGAGTTTGTCCATCTACATGACTAGATTATTAAGGTAAGTCTCTAGAGCAGTGGTTCTCAACCTTCCTAATGCTGCGACCCTTTAACACAGTTCCTCATGTTGTGGTGACCCCCAACCATCAAATTATTTTCGTTGCTACTTCGTAACTGTAATTTTGCTACTGTTATGAATAGTAATGTAAATATCTGATATGCAGGATGTATTTTCATTGTTATAAAGGGGTCACAACCCATAGGTTGAGAACTGCTGCTCTAGAGATTATTGGTATTTGCCATCCCTTCTGCCTATAATGTCTTTCCTCTCAGTCATCGTGTAGCTGGTCCCCTGTCATTTAGGTCCCAACTCAAATATACCTCTTCAAGAGTCTTTTCCTGATACCTCTCAATTAGTTCTCAGTCACGCTCTCTGGCATCACTTGTTCTGATGTCCTCCAGAGGACTTCTGCTCTGAAATCATCTTGTTTTTGGCGTCTCTACTGAGAACAGTGATCTCGTCTGTCATGTTCACTGCTATAACATCAGTGCCCACTGCTGCGTCCAGCACATAATAAAATTAAGTTCTTGATAAATGAATGAATGTCAGTTCTTAGGACACAGAATCCCCTTGCCCCTAGTTTTTCTTCTCTTTTTGCCTCATAGTTATGTCTTTAGCTTTTCCATAAAGAAGCAGAAGGGTAAATCCTGCTGGGTCCTATCATGGCTGACCATACAGGGGAATGCTTTTCCGGACTGATGGGTACAAGTGCAACATTGTCCACAGGGTGGTCAGGGGCACCTCCATACCTACTTTACGACCCTTCATCCTCAAAAAGTCTAGCTTATCCCAAATACAAGGCAAATACATGATCACAGTCTGCGGAAGGCATTCCAAAGTTTGCTTAGATCCATGCTCCAGATTGGCCAAGATTCAGATGGCAAAGCTCCTCCACCCTCCTCCACAGCTCTGCTCAGGGGCCTTAGTGTAAGCAGCTGTTGGCTTCTCTGATTTCTGCCTTATCTCCCTGGTCTAGGCAAAATTTGAAGGCAATGAAATCAGCTTCTTCTCTTTAAATTGTTAGGAACTCCTGATTTAAATTGAAAAGTCAAACCACCAGGTAAAACCAGATGCATTATTACCAGGACTGTATGAAATAGAAGTTGTTTTCAGATGTTGCATTTATAAATACCCTCAGATATACAGGGTGTCCCAAAATTCTCCATACACAGAAAAATTAGCAAGCTCATGTTTCATGTCATATTTTGTTTTTATATTAATCAACAGAAATATTTGGTTACTATTTCATACAACTTTGTAATAAAGGTACATGGAGCTACAATTTTCTGTATGTATGTGTGCTGACCTTTGGAACACCCTGTATATACTGTCTCAGCTTGAAGTGATATAACAAAGTGCCATTGACTGAGTGGCTTGAACAACAGACATTTATCTCTCACAGTTCTGAAGGCTGGTAGGTCCAAGATCGAGGCATGAGCTGATTCGGTTCCAGTGAGAGTCCTCTTCTGGCTTGCAGAAAGCTGCTTTCTCCCTGTGTTCTCTCATGGCCGGCAGCCCTCGGGTCTCCTTCCTTTTCTTCTATGGATGCTCATCCCATTGTGGGGGCCCATCCTCATGATCTCATCTCAAAGGCCTTACTTCCAAATACCATCCCATGGGGCTAAAGGCTTCAACCTCTACAGGGACATACACGTCCAGTCCATGACATATACATGTTGAGTGTCCCTTATCCAAAATGCTTGCAACTAGAAGTAGTTCATATTTGGTTTTGATTTTGGAATAATTGCATATATATAATGAGAAATCTTAGCAATGGACTGAAGCCTAAGCATAAAATTCTGTTGTGTTTAATATGTACCTTATTTACATTGCCAAAAGATAATCTTATGCAATATTTTTAATTTTGTGCATGAAGTAGTTTTGATGATGTGTTGACTGCAACTTGTCATTTGAGGTCAGGTGTGAAAATTTCCTCTTATATCAATGCTCAAAGTCTCAGATTTGGAACATTTCGGACTTTAGATTGTTAGATTAAGGACGTTCAACCTATATAAAATATGAATTTTGACTAAATGGTTGAATATTAAATCAGCATATTTGGCCAGATTTGAACATCCACATTATAAAATGAATGCTTGGCAGACAAGAATGCTGAAATATTAAGAATACCCATTTACTACAACTTAATTAAAATTATAACAAGCATATTTTTTAAGTTGGCATAACTCAACAGTGGTTATAATTTCAAAGAGCTGTCAGCTCCTGTGGTTTTTATATTGAACATTTATGATTTTGAAAACATTCTCTTTTTCACCCAAGGTCAGTGAAGGAGCAAAATATGCATGACCCTGCCATGACAGTAATGGTGCAGTGGGTGATACTCCCTCCCAGGTCATTAAACTTTCCTCCTCTCCAATAATGACTGACTAAAATAAAGACAGCACTCCTGGACTTGCCATCTAGTTGATGGCCATGATGCAATTTCATTGAAATAGTCTCATAAACTTCTTTTTTAAATTCTCGAAGCTTAATTTTGCGGCTGTCCCTGTGGGTTTTTTTTATTCCTTCACAAAATTCCCATAAAACACCACTCTCAACCCAGCACCCAGAATCATCTTGTTCATGTGTTGTGTCAGATCATGTCATTCTTCTCAAAATCCTCTAACCACCTCTCTTTTCCTCAAAGCCAAATTCCCTTCAGTGCCCCAACAGGTCCTGTGAGTCTGTCCCCTGGCGAGTCCCTCGTGTCACCTACTACTGGGTTCTTCCATAGTCAGGCTGCTCTTAATTTAAACCAGTGTCCCCACCTCAGAGCCTGTGGGCTGGCGGTTGCCTCTGCCTGGCATCCTCTTTCCTCAGGGAACGTGAGGCACATTCCTTCATCTCCTGCAAATCTGTGTTCCAGCCCAGTCTTCTCCGTGAGACTGGCATGGACAGTTTTGTTTCAGTAACAACTCCTTTCCCAAGGCCTCTACTCCCTGACTCTGCTATCATTTTTTTTTCTCCTCTAAAATTTACTTTCAAAAACATGTATTATTCTTATTTTTATATTGTATGACACTATTTACTAGAATGCAAACTCTGAGGCAGGGACCCGTTTAGTGACATATTCCTATGTCCCAATCACAATCATACCTGGTACCTGGAAGGGACTCAGCTATTTCTTGTTTGAATGAATTCTTATAACAATTAGTATGCGTTTAGGTTTTATCTGGCTGGTAAGCTTTTAATACATAAAGCCAGAAGAACATTATTCTCTAAGTTACATCTAGGATATCTACCTTTATTAGAAAGTGAATTTTCATAAAGTAGCAATCAAACCAAGGGACTGCTGGGCAGGGTAGCATGAGCCTGTGGTGCCGGCTACTTGGGAGGTGAAGAGCTTGCTTGAGCCCAGGAATTTGAGGCCAACCTGGGCAACATAGGGAGACCCATCTTTTTTAAAAAACAAAACAAAACAAAAAACCACCAAAGGATATCCCTATTTTTGATATTGTTAATGTTATAATGAGTCAAACATGTCAACCTCTATGATCAAACGAGCATTCATTTCACACAAGTTTGGGGTTGCCCAAAATATAGTTTGAATGGCATTTGGCTTCTTGGCCTGCCAAAAACCACAGCCAAAGTCAAATCCTGAGAGCACGTTTTTGGCCAAATAATACCACTAACGCTGCATTTCAGCTCATCTTTGTCCTTTATAGAATTCAGCAGTTTAGTTCCTAAATATTCACACATCTACATTGCACACTGTGTAGTTAACTTTCTTTTTTATTTTTTTATAAATGTTTTATTTTTTATTTTTTGTTGCAGTTTGGCCGGGGCCAGGTTTGAACCCACCACCCTCCGTATATGTGGCTGGTGCCCTACTTACTGAGCCATAGATGCCACCCTGTGTAGTTAACTTACTTTGAGGGGGTGGGGCAATGTGACACCAGCCTCTTCTCATGTTGACTAAGTATACAAAGAAGGCCCACCCTACACTTGCCTGCATGGTGGTGACCTCTTACGGTTCTTCACTAATAGGCCAGGACTAAAACAGCAGACAGATAAACATCAAAGTCTGTTATTAAGCAGAAAGTTTTTATAGAGAAGATGGGTTTTGCTGTTTTTAAATTTATTTTCATGTGATAGTAAAGAAAACAGGCTCTGAGGCCTTAGAGTCTGATCTCTGTCTTAGCACTTCATAGCTACATCACCTAAGGCCAATTTCTTTAGCTCTTCATCTGTCCAGTGGGAAAATAATAATAGCATCTACCTCATTGGTGTTGAGTGTTATATGGGAACTTACATATAAAGTGCTGAGAATGGCACTCAGCATCTAGTAAGCACTATGAGTTTGCTACTCTTCTCATTCCTATTATCATCATCATATTCAGGAAACATCTTGACAGGTGGGCTAGGAATTTTATGTTTATGTGGATAAAAAAATTAGACAATCCCAACTGCCGTCTATGGCCAAGTTTTGTTGCCCACACAGACTTAAAATTCAAATTATTTTTCAACAGTGGAGAAACCCCTGACATTTTCACTTAAAAGCTCCAGATTTCTCTTGAACAATTAACAGATCTGGAAATAATAAGCCTAAATTTGGAGTCATCTAGGCACTCCTCTTTCCCGTGGTTTGAGTGTGATTCTGTCCATGTCTGGCCTTCTCCATCTAGTTTTCTTTGTAAGCTTCTGTGGGCAGTTGAATTTGTGGCTCTTGGAGGAGAGGATCCTGACATAGCATAGTAGGTACAATTAACCGTCTTTTATCTAGTGAGATCAGCTCCTATCTCACTCAAAAGTATACATTAGGCTCCTTCTGTGATGCTTTATTGAGCAAGACAGAAGTGGTCCCCCTCCAGGGAGTCTCTGTTCTCTTTGGGTAACTATATCTCAAACAAGTACTGTTAAATACAATGCAGATGCTAATATGTATTTGGGAGGAACCCACTGAGGTCTGAGAAGCTGAAATAGAAAAAAAGGTGGAATAGAAGACAAAGGCATGAGGGAAGGAAGGGTGTTTTCTGAGAGGAAACCTTTTTTTTTTGAGCAATTTTATTTCCTGAACAAATGATTAATATTACAAACTGCCTTGTCCAAACATGGATAAATTGCTATATCAACCTTCATGAAACTTACATATCCTGTCTCATTTCCCAACCGATGATTCTTTAATGAATACATAAAATTAGCATTGCCCCTTTTCTGTGAAAAATTCTTACATTTTCGAAATTAAATCCCAAATTGAATGTAAGGCAGTTGTGTGTACAAATAGGCACATATGCATAATTGTTTCTATCAAATTAATATGAGAGTACAAATTTTTAGATTACATTGTTCTCACTTCCGGGGTAAAGTTCCAGTTGTAAGAGCACCCCCTCAGCCAGCGGCCGTGTTATACACCCTCACAGTGTGCACAGTAGGTGAGATCCCCCCTCATGCTCTCCCTCCTCCTGCCAATTGTCCCCCACCCCAACCCCTTCCCTTTTCCTTCTCCCCCTCCCCTCATATTGGACTATATTTGTGTTTCATTGTTCATATGAGCAGGTAATTGTTTATATTTTGGCTCATACTGGTATTGAGTGCCTTGGATATTTATGTTTCCATTCTTAGAAAATAGAATACTTAGAAAAATATGAAACCTGTTATGTTTTTAAAGAGCATGCCTAAAGGTGGAGCAAGAATATTTCATGGGCCTGAATCCTCCTATGTAAAGCTCCTGAGGTAGGAAAAGACATAGAAAAAAGGCGATTGTGGCAGATTTTCAAATGGCTTGGGATGATATAGGAGAGAACGTGTGGTTTCTTCTGAAGCATATACGTTAGTGTAATGGAAAACCAGTGGAGGGTCTTACATTGGAAGGGACTTAGAAGGTACAAGCTACTCCTCAGAGAGCTGACTAAAAGCTAGCAAGAGTAGGAATGGAGAGAATAGAGGCTTACTGTAGTTCATCAAGCTGACAGATGATGCTGTGTTGGGCCAGGATGGTATCAACAAAAATGGGGAGAGGTGGACCAAACTTAAGATTTATTTTGAAGATAGAATTAGTAAGATGTGATTAGGTATAACCTGGAAGGAAAAGGGAAGAATTAAGGATAACGCTTAAGTTTTGGGTTTGAGAGGCTAACTGGCTATTGCTGTGATTTAGTAGGACAGGGAAAACTGGCAGAGTGTGGCTGGGGGAAGCTTTGGATTGGGGAGAATCAAAGTTTGATTTTTGACCATGTTCATTTTGCAATTTCTGAGTTATATTCAAGAGAAAATGGCAAGTAGGCTGTTGAACTTGTGAGTTCGGGATTCTAAGGAGGGGTCTCCCCTAAAGACACAGGTTAGAGGTCACATTTGCCCCACTGCGGGTGGGGGTCTGTGTGCATATGTGCACGTGATAAAGTGGGCAGAGTCAAGGCCCTTCCCTCCAGGAGGTGGTGTCCCATTTCCCTGCCGCTGCTGCCTGTTTGGTGATTGTTCTCTCTGCTCTGTCACCTTTGGACTGTTGGACTGTCGTGGCCTTGAGGGTTATGCAGTTTGAAGGGTAATGGCACAGCATGAAAGGAATTGGATAGAAATTGCTCCTCGTGGCCTTTCTGGTTTTAGTCTAATTTTTTTATCTCACTCCCCAACCACATTAACTTACTGTTAACTGTTTTATGCCTCTAGTAAAAAAAGACCAGTGCATTTCATGGGCAATTGGAAAAGAGGATGACCAGGGTTATTGGGGATGAGATGACGTAGTTGTTTTGGCTCTAAGGCTTATTAACTTCCCGTAGGGATGTGAGGGTGTATTTGCATCTAAGCAGTGCTGTCATGGTAGATGTTATTTGCTTTTACCAACTCCCATGTCTCCTCTCTTCCTGGGCTCATGGGAGTCTGCACTTCCCAGTCACCCAGAATGAGTAGTTCTAGACCACGGTCTGTGAGAGAGAGTGGAATTTTGCACTAACAGACTAAGGTTGCAAAGAGTACAGTGCAGTCTCCCCACTCCCTCTTTCCTTTGGGCAAAAGAACTTTGATCACCAAGTCACTGCATGAAGGACAACCTGTCTAGGATCTGAGTAATAGCAACTATTTCTGTACAAGCAAGAAATAAACTTCCATCATGTTCCTAGCTTGTAAGTAATGTTTATTATTGCAGCATAAGCCTAGCCTAATTGTATTAATCCAGGGGAATCTGGAAACAGTGCAGTTATGTTTGCTCTTAGAATTTAAGCTCTTTGTAGGCAGGCATCTTGCTAAACTTCAAGCTAAATGCAACTTCCAAGGACAACGGGTGTGCTTAACTATTACTCTAAAGTTAGTATTGATCATGACTTTGCTTTTAACAGATGGATAGATCAGTGTTCTTTTTATTCTGAACTACTGAACTAAAATTGAATTGCCATTTGACAATTTTAAATTTTTCCTCCTGGGCCCTCACAATTGTTACCAGCATCAGACATTCTGGGACATGCATCTCCCTAGTGCCCTATTTCGTGTTTGTATGTAAGAGACAGCAACCAGCTGCTGCTTCTATTTCATGCTGATGTTATGTGGCTCCTATGTTTTTCTATTATGTATCAGTGAGGGCTCAGCACCTGTAACTGCTCTCAGTTGCTGGGCCTGAGAGTTAGAGATAAATGTTGTTTTTCTTCTGTCATTTGTGTATAAGAGAGACAGTGTGTGTGGCTTAATCTGCTTAAGCAATTATTTTGTTTTGGAGAAGCTGACTTATTTTTGCCTCCTGAATGCTGATCTGGGATGTGTCATTTACATTTACACATCAACTTTCTGAGACACGAGTGTTTCTCCTTGAATGACCTCTTCTCCTCTTGGGCTTACTTGGCTAATATTTATCGGCAACATCTGGGCTTTAGCGCAATGAAGTTATTTACAGCAGTGCTTATTAGTGAGCGTCTGTGAGTCATGGCCGTTTTCTCACCGACTCCACCATCTTGCTGAGGATGGCACCCAGTGAACCCCCATGATCTGCAGCCATTTCTCAGGAAGCAGAGGATGGTGTGTGTTGATAAAAATAATCACAGATAATATAGGGAAAAGGAATGATTGTGACCTGAATGGACATCAGAAATCATCTAATCCAGCCTGGTTATTTTACGTGTGAGAATAATAATGGGGAAACATGTGAAATTGAAATGACTTGCAGAAACCTGGAAGAAATGAGCTATAGATTTGCAATAGGAATTAGAATTTGGGTATCTCAGTCTGTTGATCACTGCACCATGTCTTTTCTTTCTTGGGACTTTATTCAATACTTTATCCAGGATGCAAATTTTCTTTGTTCATAGATCATCTCTTAGGTTTTCTTGGGGGGGAGGAATAATATGAGAAAATTCAAGTTGTGTTAATTGGTTATTTTCAGTGTTCTAAGGGTTTCTCAACTTTCTTCTTGGATCTATCCTGAGAGCCATCACTAAGTTAGGGCAGAACAGCCATCTGGGTGTGAATGGTGATGGCTTCTGCTGAGAATGGGATGAGAAGGGACTGGCTTCTCCAGCTGCTGTCAAAAATGATTCTCAGGGTCATGCACGTATTTCCACTCACAAAAAAATATACGATATTTGATGCACATAAAATAGCACAAAAGGTTCATATGCCTAAAAATTAAACTGACTAACCCATCCCCAAACGTATGAACAAGTCTGCTCACTCTTAGATTCATCTTCTCTTGTCTTCTCTGGCCGTGACTGGCTCTCTTAGCATTATCCTTGTCATTTTTCATGTTTGCATTTTGTCCTTGCATAAAATGTTGCTACCTAAACATATGTACACATGCCCTCTATTTTTAAAACAACCTTAATTTCAATCACCCATCTGTTTTTGTTTTTTACATCATTACTCAAATAGTGATTTCTAAGACCGTTGTCAGCCGTATTCTGGTGTTGCTCACCATTCCTCTACTCCTTATCTCCAGACCTAACTTCTTTCCCGAGTCTTTGATCGACAGTTCCACTTGAATGTCCTCAGTTGTATCAAAGAATAACATCAAAAGGAGTAAAAGAAATCTCTCTCATTTGGCCACTATCCTAATGTTTTAATTCTACTAAATAAATCTCTTCGAGGAATACTTTATATACACTCCCTGTACTTATTATATCACGCACATTTACTCTTGACATTTAATCTGAGACTACATTGCTAAAACTACAGTTAATAAAGTCAGCAATGGGTTGGAATGCACCGTCTGCTCAGTGTTTATTCTTAGTCACTTTTCTGAAGAGTTTTACGCTGTTGTTCCTTTACTGTTTTGTTTTTGGAAACCTGCTCCTCTTCTCGGTCTGCCAGCTGCTGCTATAATCTAGTTTTCTTCCTGTCTCTGTGACTTTCCCTTCTTTTTATAATATCCTTGTTTTTCTTTATTCCCCAAACAGACTGATTTCTGGACCTGTCATCTGCCCTTTTCTGGCCTTTCTTACTGTTTCCCTCCTTGGCAGCCTTCACACGAAAGGCACTGGGGCCTGATCTTCAGGCCTGGCCTCTCCTGAGTCATTCTCCTCCACATTCAGCTGCCTGGTGGGTGGACATTTCCACTTGACATAACTGCAGTTATGCCAAAGGGCAAAATCAAAGGAATGTAACAGAGGAAGGGCTGTTCCCTTCTCTAGGACCTTATAAGCCTTTGACCAACAACAACAAATCAAGGAGGAAAATGGAAGAAAATCTACTTGTATTAAATTAGATGGCAGTCAAGCTCATTTCTCATTGATCTTATGGGTTCATTTTTGCTCTGTTTCCTTCTGTTATTTTTGTGCTTGGGGGAGATCCAGATTTTACAGATCTAAAGTTTACAGAATTTTTAAATTTTTGCTACAAAATATAAAATATTAAAATTAGTATAATTTTAGTATTATTAATTTTAAAGAGCTGAAATAGCCACAAAATGAATAAAAATAAATTTTGATTAGCTATTGACATTACCTCTACTACTTTCTTTTGCCTTCATGTTTTGTCCATTTGTTCGTTGTTTGCCTCTTCCTAAAACAATGACTTTGAAATTTTCCTATGGTAAGAATAGATAGATAATTCAATATTCATTCCCTCTATAGTATTTGACAAAAATTTCTTGGCATGATATTTGGATTTGTATCTTGTGACCTCACACACACATACTCACTGGTTGTAGTAATTATATAGATGTGAGCCCTAAAGCTGGAATTATTATACATTCTACTTCCTTTTCCTACAAAAGGACAAAAATAAGATGTGTTTATATTTCTACATACCATATTGTCAAGTCTCTTTTGACTTGGTATCTATGAAAAGTAGGTTTTCAGCTTTTAGTTTTCCATGTCTAAATATTGGGAGAATGTCTCAAAGGCTCTTAGCTCTTGCTTCATTACATTTCAAAGCTTGCTTCCTCCAGTACACACATGCTTCCAGTCCCAGCTGCCACTGCCCCATTGCTCTGAAGGAGTCCATGTGGGTGGGAGGGGGCGTAGAAGTATTCATGGAAGTCATTGCTACACTGAGATAGTTCATAGTAACCACACATGGAACTAAGTAAGCTATAGAATCCCATATCCAGGGTGGGGAACCTGTGGCCTTGGGGATCCTTGAATTTGACCTTCTGACCCAAATTGTACAGAACAAATCCTCGTTAATCTTACTAAATCCACACTAAGTGTGATTGCACCTCTACTACTTCTCCGCTGGCTCCCCCAAATGTCTGTGGGTAGTCTGGCACTATCCAGTGAGAGGCAAGTGTGACACAGGGAATGGGCATTAAGAAGCAATGATCTTAACTGAGTCTATGGATGACATATCTCATTTTTGCAAATTTTACAAATTTTCCAAAAATAAACAATGATGCCAATCTGTTGATGAAGCCCTTTCTCATCCCTGAGCTGAAGGTCCCCTAGCCTTACAGTCTATTTGCCCTTGTTTAGCCTAAATGTATATAATGGCTCCTAACAACTTAGATTTCTGAATCAGTTTGATGTAGTCTTAGTTTTACATATCATTTTTGAGATTTCATTTTTAAAAGTTTTTTTGAATATATTCTTCATTGAAATCATTCCCCACAATAAAGATTGTACAATTAAGTTTCAGACTGAATATTTACAAAACCTCACTTGTTTTCTATGCAGAAATGCACTTTAATGTTATAAAGCATAGTTTTGCGCAATCATTTGCTAACTGTAACACGACACGCTAGACTTTGCATGCACGTTACCTGACTTCTCACAAAGAGGAGAGAAGAGAATGTTAATTGCAGCAAACACTTGTAGCAGTTATCACAGGCCAGGTGCTGCTCCGAGTGCATGTCACTCATGTCACCACCTCCAGTTCTGGCAGAATTGCACAGCAGATAAGCAGAAAGCCCTCCCACTACATCCCCAAGAAATGCTAGATAAAATAAAACAAAAAGCCTAGCAAACGGATGGCAATCCTTGTAAGGAAGTAAAGCAAATTACCGTCTAGTGAAGATGCTAGACATACAAAGGGAACTGCAGACCAGAGGCGAGCATGTGGGATGGCCCTGTGGTGTCCTTGCTGGAGGGCTGGTGTGGATTTTTGCTTTGATTTTTGTCTTTTAAATTTCAGAATATTACAGAGGTACAAATGTTTCGGTTTCATGGATTGCTTTTTTATTGCTTGAGCCAAAGTTGTGCATTCCCGTCACTCAGATAGTGTACACTGTACCTGTTAGGTATGTCACCCATTTCCCCTCCCCCTCCCCTCCCACCTGCTTGATTTCCACTGAGTTTAACTTCCATCTGCATGTGAGTGATGATCAGTTCCGATTTAATAGTACATGTGGGGTTTGTATGTTCTTATAACACTTTGCTTTAGGAGAATGGTCTCCAGTTCCATCCAGATTGTTGCAAAAGATACTCATGTCAGTATGGCTGAGGAGTACTCCGTGATAACATATATATACCACATTGGATTTTCATACTCTGGTCAGAGATGGGAGAGTTGGAATTATCACCCATGCATAAAATAGGAACCTTCCACAGGCTTATTCTATGGGAAGAAGTGACCTAAAGTCTTCTTTCTAGTGTAGGGAAGAAAAAGAAATTTATCTGTCTAAATCTGGGTTCTAGGTGGGGGGAAGGTCTTTTCTAGAAAAACTAGAGCTTATGTACCTGTACTCCTGTGAGTTTGGGATCTATATTAATACTTCCAGTGTATGTGGGTCATTAAGGAAGTTTTGAGATACACAAAAATCAAGAAACATAAAACTCACACAGACAGAAACAAGTGAAGCCTTCCTAGCAACACCAAGAAGTTGCAAACTTGCACAGGTGGCTCACAAAGAACACTGTCAACTGTGTTTCTTGGAAGTGAAATAAGGGACAGTAAGAGTCTATCTCAATTTTTGTAGTGACCCACATATTCCAGGATCTAAAAGCTGAAAAATTAATCCGGAAATTAGTTTTTTGCTAATAATAATCTTTAGACAGGTGTCAACCAAAATTCACTGTACAGCAAGTTTTTCAGAGAGATTAGAGAAGCAATAAATCACCTTCCTTTTCACTTTAATGGGACCCCACTAAAGTGTAAAGTATGGAGTGAGACAAATATGAATCAGAATTTGTTTTGGACAGATCTGGTTGGACCACTAGATTGGCAGCCGTCTCCCAGAGACTGTATAGTCTAGTTGTCAGCCTTATCACTATGTAATGATGAATGTCATCATGATGTTACATCTTTCTAATAATGTGTAACAATTCTAAAGTTGCATGCAATGAATAAAATAGCCTCAATGTACAAATTAAATGGAAAAATTGACATATTAAAAATCATAAAGTTTTAACTTTTCTTAGTGTTTGACACCCTAGGTAGACTAAAGTCAGAACAGATATAGAAAATATGACCAGCAGGATGAAGAATCTTGATCTCTTGAGCAAAGTTATAATCGTAGATGAACAATTAAACATACATTCTTCCTGTGAACATAAGCCTGTATGCTACAACTGGTGAATTTAAAGATGCACATGCTAAAGAAATTCTCTGATATTGGAAGAAGACAGTCACAGAAATGTTAGCTATGGGATTATTTGTAATAGCAAAAATGAGAAACGATTTCATATTTAATTCATGCAAGAATATTAAAATGAACTAGAGTGGCTCAAAATGGGTTGGTCTCATAATGGTGAGTGACAGTTAAGTTGTACAATAATGTATGCAGCATGATTTTTAATTTTAAAAATGTATATATCAATAAAAGTCATAAGAATATATTAGAGTTTATAAACAGGATAATTATTTCTAGAAATGGGGTAAAATGGAACAAGGGAAGAGAACAGGCTTTGCAAAGGTCCTTTGTGTTTGAAATGTTTTTAAAAGATCTCGAATGTTTTTGTTTTTAAAAGATCTCAAATGCAATTAGGTCTAATTTCAAAATTTGACAAATTGGAGTGAAACCACAAAGACAAATTATCTCTCTACCACCTATGTGTAAAAGTCTGCGCACCACCGCAACTTAGGCTGTGTGTGAGTTATTCTATACTTTTGCTTATGATGGGTCCTTTACCGATTACCCCCCACCCCTTTTTTAAATCCTTTCCTGAGTTGTAATTATCCTTGAGGACTTATTTCAGATATTCTCTTTCTCCATAAAAGCTTCTCTTAATCTACCCAACCCAAATCAAAATCAACCTTCCAAAGTGTTCCTTGCTCTTTGTTTATTTCTCCAGGATGGCCCTCACATGAGAAGTAACTGTTCTCACGTCTGTTTCTGTGACTAGATTTTGAGTTTCTTGAGTACAAACTCTGCATCTTTGTCATCTCTAGCTATCAGCACTTTTATACTTAGATTCCGAACATAACACTAACCAATGATGTTGGCAATTGCTATTCTAAGAATCTAGGCGTGCAAAAAAATACTCTTTAGTACATCCAAAAGGACTTATGTAGCCATGTCATTCACCAGTTGGCAAAAGTAGGTTGTTGAGATGCCTAAAATATCATGACTCATGAGTGATAGTTACTAGAGGGGTCTTGGTTGAGAAGTCTCTTAAGTTGAGTCCTAAAGAATGCCACATAGAATTCTGAAGCTTTCCCTTTAGTACCCCATGCCTGTATCAGCAACTCTTAGAAGACCATACTGAGAATGTGGGGATGGCATTCTCAGTTTTAGAATAAAAAAGGATGAATGTTAGATCTTTAAGAATATCAAAAGTTTGTCTTGGCACCCATAGCTCAGTGGTTAGGGCACCAGCCACGTATACTGGGACTGGCAGGTTTGAACCCAGCCCAGGCCTGCTAAACAACAATGACAACTATAATAAAAAAGAAGAAAAAAGGCGTTGTGGCGGGTGTAGTCCTAACTACTTAGGAGGCTGAGGCAAGAAAATCACTTAAGCCTAAGAGTTGGAGGTTGCTGTGAGCTATGATGCTACAGCACTCTAACCGAGGGTGACATAGTAAGACTGTCTCAAAAAAAATAAATAAAAAAATCAGACTCTAAATGGGATTGCTTTCATTTAAATCTTTAACACCTCTTTTATAAAGTAACTGGAAGATAGTTTTGTTGCCTACATTTCAACAATGAGAATACAGATAAGGCACATGGGTGAGGACTCCAAGTCTAAATTCTGTACCTTTTTCTTAGTGCTCTGTCTGTATTTTGCCCTAATGTTTTCCCAGTTCTAAGAATGTGACTTCTTCCTCTTCTTTATTCTAAGCCAGGTTGGTAGATCATCACTATGAAACAAACTGGAAAGCATCAAATACCGGGGTCGGTAACTGTGCCTAAAAGTCATTTTTCCAAGTGCAAATTGACATGATCAAGGATCCCAGTCCTGCTCACTACCCAGTTTCACGTTGCAATGGGAAAGGGATTTCGTTGGTTGTGGCTGAGTCTCCTGTAGCATATTCTCTGTTGAGGGAGCATTATGATAAACATACAACAGAGCCGAAGATCTTCATCGGCGCTATAGGTTATTTAATGGAAACAGATTTATGCTGTGCTGATTTGCAGAGTAGAGGAGACCTTATTTAAATTTTATAATACAATTTTTTAAAATATTGATTTGGTTGTCAGTATGGGCTATAGAATTCATTCGCTACTTTGATTCATTAACAAAAGGCTTTGTATATAGTGTCTCTGGGATAGTGTAGAGAAAGATAGGCTTGTTGTATATCAGTGATACAGAGTGATAAACTTAGAAAAATTCTGGTGGCTTCATGGGGGTGGATGAAGAGGAAGAATACTGTTGTTTGACAGAAATAAATTTAGTATCTTTTCTGGCATCCACTCAAAAAGCGAAAATGCCATCAGCAAAC
Organism: Otolemur garnettii; assembly: GCF_000181295.1. Taxonomy (NCBI): domain Eukaryota; kingdom Metazoa; phylum Chordata; class Mammalia; order Primates; family Galagidae; genus Otolemur; species Otolemur garnettii. Next base: position 10,956,984 of record NW_003852399.1, read on the forward strand.
TGTGAAGCTTGGGTAGGAGTGTTTTAGTTGTTTTATTAGTAATTTAAACAAAACAAAGGGTGGAAATCAAGTGTAAAGATAAACAACATGAGGAAAGGAATTCTTCAGTATGTGCCCTGACAGAGTTTTCACAAACACTAATCTGTAATTCATGGATCGGGGGAGGTGTTCCGGGCGCAGCTTCCTTTGCTTAGTTTTCACATTTTTCTGTTAACAAACAACAGATGAACGTTAGCTCTTTTACAATTGTTGAATTATTATTTTCCTTTATTTGTTTTTCAAACCCCTAATTGGTCATCTTTAGCTGTAAACCTCCCTCCCACAAGTGCACCAGCAAGGAGAAAAATATGGTCTGTAAACTCAGGGTTCTCCAGAGAAACAGAGCTGATTGGAAATCTACATCTGTATCAAGAGATGAGGGAATCGGCCCACGTGGTTATGGAGTTTTTGGCATGTCTGAAATTCCTAACACAGGCCTGCTGACTAAACGTGGGGACGATTTCTATATTGTCATCTTGAGGCAGAATTCCTCCTCCTCTGGGAAACCTGTCTTTGCTTTTAAGGCCTTCAGCTGCTTGGAGGAGGCCCACATTTACTACAGAGGATGACCTTCAAGTCAACTGGTCGTACCCATTAACAAATACCTTCACAGTGACATATAGACAAGTGTTTTGGCCAAGCAACTGGATGCCATAACTGAGCCACGTTGACCCAGTAAATTATCTATTGCACCTGGTGTAATTTTTTTTCACTATAAAGTTCCTGTGACCACACTCTAAGTTATTAAGAAACTCGGAGGGAGAAAGATTAGCATATCCTTGACCTCACCAGAGCTTGTTTTATTTTCTTCCAGTACTTTTTATAAAAGGGTATATATATATTTCAAAGTATGTTGAAGATATTTGCAGTAACAGTTTAGATATTTGAAAGCTTTTATCTCTTGCTCATATTTGCCCTAGTTGGCAGAGCAAAGGCTCTGAAATGGGAACTGGAGGCCCTGGATGCTCATCAGACTCCACCACTCACTGATTCTGTCAGCTGGGAAAGAAGTGGGATCTTCCTGAACTGGACCTGCCTTATCTGTTTATGAGCAGTTGAATTGTGGTAATCTCTCATGACATTTTCAGCTTACATATTTTATTAATCTAGGATTTCTTCCAGTGGGTTACATATATCATTCTATTATTATAAGCCAGAATATCAGAGGTGGTATACAGATAAATAATTTTTGATGTAATAATTTAATATTTTCTGATGTATTTGAACACAATATCATTAGCACTCAAAATCATGGTTTTTTGGTTATTATTGCTTAGGAAAAGGAGAAAACTAACAAAGGGAATCATTTTCAAGAGAATATTAAGTAAATCCATGTATAGGAATAGTACTAGAGATGACCAAAGCTTGGAACCTATTCTAGGAATGAATGAATCTAACTCAATGTGCTCTCATGCTACTTTTCAAGAAACCAGTGAAGACCACAGTTCTCTCAGCAGAGAGCAGTGTAGACTGTTGTTCAGCTAATGCTTTGCTCAAGCTGTATTGTGTCCAACCACGTGCTAATCCTGTGCCAGATGCAGGAAACCTTGGGTGAATGGGATATGGATTTGGCTCTTGCTAACTTCCAGTCTAATGGGGAATGAGAAATGTAAATGGTTAATTATAATCCATTATCATATCTGTAGTAAGAGAAGTATGTTCTAGGGACTAGGCTGGGAATGACACAGGAGAGAGTAGCCCTACTTAGGGGACATCATAAAAAGTCTCACTGATCAGGTCCCAATAGTGTATTTTTGATGTTGCTTCAATGGCCCGGGGTGTCCTCCTCATAAAATGTTCACCCAGGCCGATATC
>NW_003852399.1:10960484-10974307 GCF_000181295.1 Otolemur garnettii
TATGAAAACACCACACTGTACCCCCAAAGTGCATCAATGTACACAGTTACCATTCAATAAAAAAAAAAAAAAAAAAAAGTCTCACTGAAATCATTCTTGCCCTGGCCAACAAATTAGGCATAGGCATTCAGGTATTAGGAATGAGGACTTGGATGTCCGGAGAACTTCTCCAAACTGATATATATTTCTTAAATGAAGCACCTATAGAAGATGCTCTTATAAATCTTTCCTATTCCAGGTGACAAGTCTGAATTAATCTTTCAGTATTCACGAATTAGATTCTGGAATATCCGCCATCTCTGAGTTTATCCATTACCTGGTTTGGGGCTTCTGTTTCTTTACTCCTGAATGAGTCTCACACAAAAGTCTGCATGTTTCATAAACGTTCCTTTTCAAGATGGCTTTTGTCATTTAAAAAATTAAAAGGGAGAGAAGAAAATGGTTTTCAATGATCTTGGATAAGAGAGAACTTTGTATCCTTAATTAAATGCCTGAGTTTGGTTTTGTGTTTGCTGGAAGCCTACTGTAAAGCAAACTGATGTGGCCTTCTGTTCTGTTCCAGGCGCCAAGAGCTTGCTGGGCTTGGTTCCCACTGAGTCTGTGTAATGCATTCCTTCTGTCCCACCCCATATTGCAGATCTGTGGAGGCTGACATCATCACCTTGAATAATAAAGCTATTCCCAAATGTTAGAAGTAGAGCTGCCTAAATGGAGGTGTGGGGAGGTGCAGGGAAGTTTGCCAGTAAGTTCAGTGTTGCAATTTTTTAAAATTTTTGCCTATTTAAAAAAAAAAATCTGTAGAAATGTAATTAAGAGAGATTACACATTTAAATTTGAAGTATTTTATAGGGCTAATTTATTGCTCCATTGCTGCCTGCCCTGTAAGCAGATCTGTTCATCTGTTCACTTGACAGCCAGTGGGATTCAAGTTTGCTTTCCCTCCCAGGGAGCCCCATCTGGACCTTGGGAGCTGGCGAGAATCCTAGGGACAGAGTGGGGCTGGGCCACCAGGTAGGATTGTTGGAGTCTGTCTTGTCTCTGGTTGAGAACAGCAGAGTGCAGAGGTCTTCTTCCCACATCGGGCTGGGGTTTACAGAAGCCTCTCCCATTCCACCCCTTGATTTGATGCTAAATGCTGCTGAGCACAGTTCCGGTTTCAGCCTGAACAATGATTGGTAGGAGACTTCCCTAACCTATGGCTTGGTTTAGTCCATTTATTCTGTTTTCTGATAGTGCCTGTGTTTCCCCTCTCCTCACACTCAGCTCCCTCACTGCACTGCGGCTATGTGAAGGTAGAAATGATGGCATTTGTTAAGAGTTTGCTTTGTGCCAAGTGGTGATCTAAATGTTTTACGTGTACTCCACGGAGAGGTGCACGACAGGTTAAGAGCCCCGGTCTTGGAGCTCAGCTGCTCATGGGGTCCCTGAAGGCAGAACGTGGGCTCTGGCTTTGGAGTTGGAAACAATCTTACCTTGGTCTCTTACTTGCTGTGCAACTCAGGAAACTTCATCTCAGTAGCCAAGCATGAGGTCACAGATGAGCCCTGACTATAGGACCATGACCCCTGTTAACCGTATTTCATCAGTTTAAAGACACGTTTTATGAAACCTTTTCACATTTCTGAAATTGGGAGATATCTTAGGATTGCTTGCATATCATTTAATTGGCAGGGTACACTTTTCTTTCTTAGTGGTACATAAAATAAAGGTGCATCTTGGGTCCACCAACATTTATCGAAGGACAGTATCTCTCACTCTTGGCTTCACTTTGGATAAAAAGGGTGAGATCTAGAGGACATGGTAAATAACCTAATTCAGGAAGTCTAACAATTACAAATATCTGTGGTCTTGAGCATCATCTGAGCCAACTGTTGAAAAAGGTGTTTGTGTATATATTTTATATGTATTGAGACAGCTTTGGGCCACCTCCTAGGTCTGCTGATGGTGTTTTGGTGAAGGCCTGGGCATTTTTTCAGTTGTTCCAGAGAGTTCTATCATAGCTAGCATGGAACAGTATGAGAACCAATGCCCTCAAGCTTTGCTGTTGGATTCAGTCTGCTTCTAGTTATTGCTTTGCCTTTTCATAGTTGGTTTCTTCCATCTGTCCCTTTTTTATTTTTTAATTTTCATTTTTCACTACATCATAGCTGTGCACCCCTTTTTTATATGTAAAAGCTCCTAGCACAGCACATAATACTTGGCACATAGCATGTTCTCGGCAAATCTAGCTGCTTTCCTCATTCTTTCTCATTAATGTTTCCTCAGGAGCAGGGAGGCAGAGTTGGAGGATGGGCTGAGACCGTGGTGTGGTGAGATGAGAGCTAATGGCTAAATAGTCTCCAGGTTATCAGCAGAGAATGAATGTTTTGGAGAAGGGAAAAAGCTAAAAACAAAAGAAAACAAACCTCCTCTTGGGTGGTTTGTGACCTTCTCTGTATCATGCTGGTTTTTTCCCCCTCCTTGGTTCTCTGTAACGTACATCAAGTACTTTGGTTTCCAGGTGATTTTTTTTCAAGGCATCTGACTTGGGCTGAAATCCCTGGAGCAAGTCCATACCCTCTTTGACTTTCAGTCCTCACTAATCTAAATATCATGTGTGCAGAAAACCCAAACTGTAGGAAGCCCCTATGATTTTCCTGTTCTTGGTTGTAAGTAAGTGTGACACCTGCCCCTCAAACTCTGGAGACACCCTCTGCGTTCTCTCCCTAACTCCCGAGCTGCTGCGTCTGGCGGGCCTTGCCATGCATTCTTCAGGGAACCCTTTTAGAAGGCTTCTATGGAGTGCTTCTTCCCTTACCCAAGCCTCAAAGAGAGGGAAGGGGTCCTCTTTGTTTCTGGCATCTCCTAGTTCTCCGCACCCAGTCTCCAGTCAAGTACATCTCTTTAAAAAAGTATACCTCTATGTAGTAGAGCTGATATGTGTATAATATTTTACACATACTAAACTCTATGCTATAATATATATTGTGAAGGTGAAATAGGACTTGTTTTTGTGCCCTCTCATGTCAAGTGTATAAGTAATGATATTTGTTTTACCTAGTTGAATATGTGACCAGGAAAGAGTGAGAATGAGTATTGACATTGGCCGAACTGGGGGACTCACTGAAGGTGAGAGTTTCCGTCTGGGGCAGATGAGCAAGGCGGGTGGTGAAGACCCTGGACACTAGACCCAAGAGTATACAGCAAGGTGCCAGGAATAGAGGGATAAAAGATGAATATAAAGACTCTTCTAGGAATTCACGGTGCCTAGTATTTTAAATGCCATCAGGTGGGAGCATTGATGTAAAAATATGTTCTGAAGTGTCTTTATTGTTGAAGGCTATGGAGTCCAGTCCCTGAGGTGTCCACGGCAAACTGAAATAGGGGCATGGGGGAAGGAAGCTGGCTTGAAAAGGAGGTGAGTTTTTGTTTGATCAAATTAGGGTTTGAAATGAAGGTAGCTCTTTTCCAGGGCAATACTTGCCAACAATTAGAGACTCAGACTGAGAGAGCAAGAGGTAGATGAGTGGTAGAGTAAGAGATTTGGAAGTTGCACGCTAAGAGGTGCACTGGGCATCATGGGTGTAAAAGGTGAATTAGGACTAAGCGCGTGGATTCTGCGGAGCGTCCGGAGTGAGTAGGCAGGAGTGAAGCAGCACGTCCACAGGGCCCTAGGCAGGAATTGACCTTCCAAGGTCTCTGTCCTCTGAGAAATTTCTTCCTGGGGGTGGGGTAGGGGAAACTAGACCTACAAGGATAGCCCTTTATTTCCTTCATCTTTAGGCTGTTTAATTCTTTTTTTTTTTTTTCACATTTTTTTTCTTTCATCCTATTTCTTTCTTTCCTCTATCTTTCCCTACCTCCTTTACACCTTCCATTCTTTTTTTTTTCTTGTTTTGACTTCTTCTTCCCTACTCTAAGGCTGGGTAGCTCCAGGCCAGCAACATCTTTGGATGTAAACAGGGAAATAAAGGTAGAAAGGAAAATAAAGACAACCTTGGGAAGTCTGTGGTTCTGAATTTTTTTTTTAATATTACATATAAGATTAGTTTGTCCCTCAAGGGCAAATTGTTCTTCATCATAGAAATAAAACACGTTTTGTTAAGCAGTATTTACAGGCAGCTTATCATTACCTAAATGTGTGTAGGCTTGGAAATTAACTTTCACTTGGAACTGGTTATAAGTCGCCTCATAAAAGTGATTGGCATAAAATTGCCATTCCTTGTTCTCTTAATTTCTTAGTTCTGGAAGACCTGGGACAGCCCCTTTACGTTCTTACGTACAGATGGTGGGAATTGAAATCAGAATGTTCTTCCCCTTTCCAAATGCCCCACAGGGGTGTCCAAACTTTTCTTCTCATTGCACGTTGGGCCCCACATTAAAGTCACAAACACTAAGGAAAGCTGATTAGCAAAAAAAGGTCCCTGCGTCATTTTCACGATACCGATACCACAAATAAGCAAAACAGTCCTCACATAATTCCCTGTGGGCCGTTGCCACAGGATGGACATATATGCTTAGAGCAATATTCCCTTAGAAATAAGACTTTTAAAAGGTATGTCTAAGATTGTATTATTTCCTTAGGGCAATATTTTAAATACTCATATTTGTAATAAGTATTGTAATCTCATGGATATTTTAATTTACATCTAAAAAAATTATTCATGAAGATACTTAGTTTTTTAAAAAGCCCGACTTTTTAAAAATTAATTGAAATAGATGTATCTATTTTCCACCGAGAATAAAATATCTAATCATCTTTATAGATATCAAAGAAAGAAACTATCTTTTGGGTTCTCTCATCTTGATCTTTGGTTTTCTTATCCTGCTGTGGTCTGGAGGTCCCTGACACTAATTCTACATGCAGCCAGGGTAGCCTTTTTCTCACTGGCTTAATAGTTCTTTCATCCTTGCATGAAGTAAAATGGACTGCCCTTTTGGAAGGACAGATGCATACCTCCAGGATGGCCTATCTCAACTTTCTTTGGTTTATCCTCAGTAAGATATTTGGCACAGTCTTCTTCAAGAATGAAAACACTCAAAATCACTATGAGTTAGGGCATTTATCACTCTGATCCATTGGTACATTTGGGTATTTTGTCAGTTACTGAAATAGGTGCGTATGCATGGGTGTTTCCTCACGGGTAAATTATAATAAATGGAAGTTGTCTAAGGAATATACAGTATTACTTGCATAGCAAGTAACAGCTTAGAACAGCAAACTATTACTGAAAGGCTGAATCCTGCCTCTTCCTGCTACCTATTATATAAAGTTTTATTGGAACACAGCCACAAACATCCACTTACATGTTGGGTCTAATTATTTTCATGCTACAATAGCAGATGTGAGCAGTTTTGATAGATCATGTGTCTTACAAAGCCTAACATATTTATTGCTGGGATTTTTTTTTTTTTTTTAAGAGACAGAGTCTCACTTTGCTACCCTTGGCAGAGTGCCATGGTGTCTGTCACAGCTCATAGCAACCTCCAGCTCTTTGGCTTAGGCGATTTTCTTGCCTCAGCCTCCCAAGTAGCTGGGACTACAGGCCCTGCCACAGCACCCAGCTATTTTTTTGTTGCAATTTGTCCAGGGCCAAGTTTGAACCCACCACCCTTGGTATATGTGGCCAGCACCCTACTCACTGAGCCACAGGTGCCGCCCTATTGTTGGGATTTTTATAGACAAAGTTTGCTTGACCCTTAGGTTAAAAGCACTGAAGGATGAGTCAGCTGATGCCCAAAGACTTGCCTAAGGTCTTGTGGGTAGTTTCAGATTAGCTATAAATTCTCAAAATATTTTGTGGCTACCTGGGAGAGAGCAAGTCTTGCAACCAGCAAGACAGATTGAAATCTCTGTACTTCTCTTTGTTGATTACGTGACCTTGGACAGTGATTTAAGCTCAGAGTCCTAGTGTCCTCATCACAAAGGTAGACTTGACAGCTATCTATTTTCTGTACTTTCTGGGTCATAAGGATTTAATAAAATACTATACATCTAGTGCGTAAACTTGCCACTGTATGGTAGTTTCTCTAGGTGGGCTTCATTCTCTGGGAAAGACGGGTCCTTGTGGCTCCACGTTTATGCAGTTCTACCAGTGGGATTTAAGCAGACCTTTTCCTCTCTCTCTGGGCATCCATTCACCTTCTGGAAAAGGATCCTGATTTACTATGCTCAAGTCATGTGCCCACTTTTGGACCAATCACTGTCCTACCAGGAGCTGACAGCCTGATGGAGGAAACTTTCCTATCAGAAAAGAATACAACCAAAAAGTGATAAGATCTCCTCATTTGACTTTTACCTAATCTTTGTGTTTGTTTCAGCTTGAGATAAAATGCCTCAAGGTTTAAGGCCTAGAGAACATGTAGACGCTTTTTTTTTTTTTTTTCCAGACAGAGTCTCACTTGGTCACCCTAGGTAGAGTGCTGTGGCATTAGCCTAGCTCACAGCAATCTCAGACTCCTGGTTCAAGTGATCCTCCTGCCTCAGCCTCCCAAGAAGCTGGAACTACAGGCCCCCACCACAATGCATGGCTAGTTTTTCTACTTGTACTACAAACTAGGTCTCGTTCTTGCTCAGGCTGGTCCTGAGCTTAAGCAGTCTATCCACCTCAGCCTCCCAGAGTGCTAGGATTACAGGCATGAGCCACTGCATCCTGCCTTTTTTTTTTTTTAATTCTGTCAGAGCCCCCAGTGAAGATGGAACTCTCAACCCCTGGTTTATCGGACCAGTGCTCTAACAACTGAACTATGGAGCCCAGCCTCTTAGGCACTTTAAATATGGTCAATTGTGATGGCACAGGCTTCAAGGGCAGAAGCATCAACAGTGGCGATACCAGCAGTTTGTTGAGTTCCTGTGATATGTTTAGAATTCTGTGAAAGACACAGTCCCTGAGATTCTTAACTCTCCATCAACCTTGACAAACAGTAGGGATGGTTTTTCACATAGCTAACATGTCCCTATGTACACACCCAGGGTTATACGCAATTCTCTGCATGCCGGTGTATTAGATTTCTCTTCCATTGGGAAAGCATATGGGCATACAAGCGAGACTGACATTATTAAGGAGGACCTTGAGTCTTCTCAGGGAAAAACAATCATAAAATGCTAGCCAACTTTGGCACTTTATTATAATTAAAAAAATTAATAATGACATACCTCATCACTGATTATAATACACTGGGGACCTCTGTCATGGCGTTTGAGAACCATTACTCTGGAAGAACTTGGAGTCACCTTTGGATGACAGGGAAGACTTAAAAACTGGGTGACAACACAAGGTTGCGTGCCTACTGAGTGGAACTGGAACAGTTGAAAGTGTGAGATCCCACAGATAGAGGATTCTTGTATTTGTCGTCCGTGTTAGTTGCAGGTCTCTGGTTAATGGGAGAAACCCCTGCTAGTTATCATAAAAAAAAAAAAAAAAACTTAAGGATAAGGTGGTATCTTTTAGCACTCCAGCATGTAAAATAATTTCTGTACATATTAGGTGCATAGTAAATATTTATTGAATAAATGAATGACCTCACTAGAAAGATACTAGAAAACCAGACAATACTCAGTCCCTGGCCTTTGTCTTTGCTTCTCTGTGTAAATATCGTTTCTCCTTTTCTGACCTGCATCTGATTTCTCTGCTTTCCAGTCCTTATAACAGTGCATGGCCACACGCAGCTCCTGAATTGACACTGTTCAGTTTTAGTTGTGTAATAGAAGCTGACTTGACTCCCTCATACCCAGATCTAAATTCTGGGGGAGAGAGAACCTGATGGCCCTGGGCGAGTTAGTGGTCTACCCTTGGACAGTCACCTGTGACACAAACATGGTGACCGGCAGTTCTTCTCCAGGACCCTACAGCTCAGGGGTAAGAGATGGGGTCCATTCTCAGATGCAAAGAAATTCATTATAAACTGGGAAGATGCCCCCAATAGCATTCACTGTGGGCACCACAAGATAGATTTTAAAAAATAATAGAGCCAGTTCTTCGTAGCCCACAGCAGGACAATATTGGCTGAGGATTGGTGGTTGAAGCTGAAGTCAGAATATTGCATCCTCCTGGTCTTGGGAAAAATGTCAGCGCTGCTCCTTTTCTATAGTTATTATCACTCGGATTCCATGCCAGCCAAGAGAACATAGACTCGTCTTCTGAGAAAGTGTCAGTTTGAGGCGTCCTCATTTTCATGATAGCAGCTAGTTGGTGATGAATAATAATGGTATTCTATTCCTGGACTTCGTGATTCCATCTCTGAGAAAATGCAGAGAAGATCTTGGCAGGTATATCTATATATGATCAGCAATGCCAAGGCACTTCTTGCTGCTAAAGCATTGCAGCAGATGTGAGTGACATTTTTAGGCTGTTTGTGCTAAATGTAATGATGTTTTAATGTGGAATGTACCATGTATTACTCTTGGGAGGGGGCTTGGTTTGGTAGAAAGGGTCAACAGGTTTATGTCCTAGTTAGGTCACTTGCATCCCTGAAATATCAGCAAATTTCTTAACCTTTCTGGGTTTTAGCTTTGTGTTTTGCAAAATGGAGATAATGACACGGAGGGAGAGAAGAGAAATAGATACCTTATTTTATACCAGACACAAAAATAAATTTCAGTCGAATTAAAGATCTAGTAAGATGAAACCAATCCTTAAAACTTTCAGAAGGTTATATCAAAGAAAGACATTCTTAAGTTTTGCAAAATAAATACATATCCAGTATTTCTAAATATAAAAAGTTGCTATGAACAGTTCAACATAGATGACAGTGTGAGAGAAGATATGTTTGATATATTTTACCAGAGGTGGAATTAAGATCCATAATATGTTAAGTATAACAAATATCCGTAGTAAATAAGTAAAACTATCAAACAAGCTAAGAGAGTAAAATCGGCAATTCAGACAAGAAATTTTATGTAACAAACTTATAGAAAGATTCAACCTAGTTGTTAATTAAATTTTTAAATTGAGGGGTTTTTTTTTGCATAAGATCAAAAATTAAAAAGCATTCAAATACTTGGTACTGACAACTAATGTGAAACAATGAGGGCTTTTACACACTGTTAATGGGAGTATTCTTTATTAAAGGTTCTGTGTAAGTTATTTTGGCATTAATTTTGAGATATAAAATGCGTATACCCTTTGGCCCTGCAAATTGATTTCTGGAAATCCAGCAAGAATTCAATTGTGCACGAAGATATATGTACAAAGATTCTTATTTCAGCACATTTTGGTGTAGAGAGAGAAAAACAACCTACGTCAATAGGAGAGTAGTTAAATTATGATATATTCATTAGAGTGAAAAACTGGAAACACATTAATCCCCATCAATAAGTGGTAGGGTAAGTTAATCATTGTGTACTTGTTCGGTGGAATATTATGCAGAGATTTAAATGAAGGAGGTAAACACACAAATAATATGGAAGGCTTTTAAAGATCTATTGTTAGAAAAAATTGAATTGTAAAATAAAATCATAGTATGATCCAATTAATGTCAAAGGTACTGATATTTAGGTATATATGTAAGTGGAAAAATGACAGTAATGATACAAACCCAATGTGACCATACTGACCTTGGTGGAATGAACAGATGTGTTAGTGAAGTATGAGAATCAGCTTTCTACATTATTTTATTTTAGGTGAAATTATGTCAATTTATCACTTCTGAAGCTAATTATTTTTAAATGGAAGTAGTGTGAGGATAAAGTATTAAAGACAAATAGGTCCTTGATACATGTAAATGCTTTCTCTTCTTTTAATCCTATGCTAGAGTGGGTAAGAACTGTATGAATTAAGAAAAATCCTCAATTACCGTCTACAGTATATATCCTGGGGAGAAATGGTTTGTAAGGAGTTTTCAATCTTCCTGGGAAGATGATAGATATACTTGAAATGTGAGTTTGAAGAAGAAAATTATCATTTATTTAAGAGACTACCCCAAATAAAAATTACTCGAGCAATTGGCGGTGCTGCTGTGAGTGTTGTGCGGGCCGGGCCATGCACAGCCACGGGCTGTGGAGTGGGAGGCCCCTCCTGGGAGTGTAAGGGGCTTCTCTGCTTAACCCAATGCAGGCTGCTGTCTTATATGGCTGTAGATTATCAGCATGGGTCTGTTCAGAGAGCAAGTCTTGGGAACATAGAGATTTAAATCAATGACTGGGAATGGGCATGTTCAGGGTGAAGAACTCTGCCAGACCAGCACGGCTTTGCCTGTGTCCATGTGCATGTGCTTTTGTTCCCAGGTTCACTTTCTTTGTGACTCCTGCAGTTGCCAGGATAATAAAGACATAGTCTGGACTGAATATTTCAAGATTTTGGAAACCACACATCCTTGGTTTGAACAGGTTCTGGGTTGTTGATTGACACTCATCAAACACAAAAGGAACGATCATGAAGCAGGATGCAAAATCACTAATGTACTCGGTTAGAGGCCACTGGAACCAGCTTGAGTGCCATGCGTTGGTCCAGAGAATGGCAGCCAAGCAGATGAGAGCAGAAGGGGGGCCAATGGGACTGGGGATCTTGTAAGATTACTTCTGGATCAGGGTATTTTGGATTGATTTATTCACTCAAGTCATGTGTTTGCCTCAATTCTTACACCATTTCTTAGAAACAGGTATTTCTCTTCCCACTGCTATATCAATGTTTAATGCAGACGAATTAATATTCTGTATAGTCCTACTCAATTTTGGTACAGTGTCCTTACACTTGACCTAAGGGTTTCTGGTACAGTTATGCTCTTTTCTCTCCCTGCTCCCTTTTATGAATTGGCTCTTCTCTTTTAACCTTTATTTTAGAATTTTATTATACCTGTATCTTTTAAAATGTCGTGGCTCCCTTTTTTAGAAAACAAGCAAATGGTAAATGTTTATTACCTCTGAGTCACCACAAACTTCTACCATCACTGCACTGCTTTCTTCTGGACATGTTACCATTAAATTATTTTTCCTTAATAAGCCAAATTTAAAATCATTTTTTTCTTTCTTCCCTCCCCAAGAGGAGCAAACCCATCCTTTCATAAATATTTTTGCCTACTTTTTGCATATTTATCTGTGATATCTAGCTCTAACTATAACTAGAATTGAGACTTCCAGAGGAATCAAAGTTGATGTGTGTTCATTCATGGTCTAGATACCATGCTAGATACAGAGGCTACGAAGTAAATGGGTTTGGCATGGTGTAAATGTCCACATGTTGACAGCACACAGAAGTATGGGAGGATTCAGGGAGTATGTGAAACTGACAATGATGCTGATAGATTTGACGGTAGTTGAGGTGAATAAGGTAGAGTAAGAAAACTGTGGTTCTACAGGAAGGAAGACAAAGAGAATGCATAGCAAACTATGTCAGAAGCTCAGAGTGAAGTATGTGGAAAGCCGAGAGCCGTATTATAAGGCAGGAGTCAGATTAGACAGACTTTGGGCTTTGCCTGGGAAGATGGATCAGGTACCTGCCACTTCCCTGCCTAATTGCAGTTCAGTTGCCCCTCTCTGTCCTGAGTAAAGAGGTTGCAGATTAGGCAGGGAGGACCTGCAGACCTGCTGGAATCCAGACTCTGAAGGCCAAGTCTGGAGCTCAACTCAGGCCTGGGGAACAGTGATGGAGGGGCCTTGGGTAATCTCACTTCTTGAAGAGAGTTTGGTCTGCAGGGTGCTAAGGGCTCTGGGCCTAAAGCAGTGCAAGTCCCAAAAGTGGTTCTTGCAGGACTTAAAGGCCTTCCTGACCCCCAAGGGGACAACACATTCTGGTAAGTTCCTGGAAGTGGTGATGATTGTGTTTTTGGGAAACAAGGAAAGGCTTTTTGGGAAGATGAACCACATTTTTTTTTTTCAACAGGCTTATAGGGAAACTAACTTCGAGCCCCAGTTAAGCACAATTCCTCTCTCCAATTCTATTCTTCTCTTTATCAAACCATAGATCTGTATTGTAAAAATAATACTCAAGTTTTACTATTTTTTAATTAAGCCTGTCAAGAATTTATGGAGATTTGTTCTTTCTCTTGTTATATATGTACCACATAATATTCTCAACTTTGCCTTTTGGCCCACAAAGCCTGAAATATTTCCTCTCTGGCCCTTTACAGAAAAGGTTTGCTGAGCCCTGAACTTTGCTCAGAGAGTTCTGAGGGATCAGTTACATTGATGAAAACAATGCGAACATATAGGAGGTTAAGTAACAACATAAAAACATCTTTGTGCAAATAAATATGACTCTTCCTCCCTAGACATTAGTATGAAAATTTCAAACATACACGAAATAATCAATAGTGGTAAAATGGACCTCCAGGTACCTAATACCCAATTTCAAAAAATAACTAGTTTCATATATTGTCTCAATTACCCCCAACTGGAGTATTATAAATAAAAACATCGTAACATTTCATTTTAAAATATTCATATATATATCTATGTATAACAGGATAATCCATTTTTTTGGTGCATAGCCATACAGTTATCAATACAGTTATCATACCTCACAAAATAAATAACAATACTGTAAAGATATCTAATACAAAGTCCATGCTAAATTTTCCCCAGAAGTCTCAAAAAATATTCTTTTACACTAAGGTGACCAGACGTCCTGCTTTTGGCGGGACAGTCCTGATTTTTAACAATTTGTCCTGTGTTCCGCGGTGTTTTTAAAAAGTCTCCTGGTTTTTGGAAAGAATACAGGACAAGCTAGGGAACAGCGGACAATGGGAAGGGAATATACAGTTTAGGGCTGCTGAGAAGGTTAATGTAACTCCATTTGGGAATGAAGAGGTTAATGTAACTTCATTTGGAAATGAAAAGGCTAATGCAAACTCCCTAATCCCCTCCTGTGCAAGGTCACCCAGGTGGACCCGGGCCCTATTCCTTTGAGCTGCAGGCACCACCCTATACATAATTTTTTTTAATGTATTATATTTTTAAATTGTACTTATGCTGAAATTAAAAAATATATATTACAATACTATTTTTGCATTCAATGAAAATTTCTGTTGCTCCATATAGATTAAATTTTTAATTAAGAACCCCCCACACCCCCATCAGTGGTGTCCCGCTTTACCAATGTTAAAATCTAGTCACCTTATTTTACACTTGTGTTTTATTTTCCAATTTGTAATAACTACTTCTCCCCGAGTAAAAATTATTAAAGGAAAAACCAAAATGATTATTAATCTTACAAGATTTTGCAGATTCATCATTTTGCCTGATTGCATCTTTAACAAGTTTCATTAAAAGTGTGTTCCACTGTCCTTGTATTTCCTGTGAACTGATAGTTAAAGCCGAGGGCTTGATTGTGGTCAGATTTAATTCCTTGAAATGACTCCTTCATAGTGTTGGGTAAACCCATCAGGAGTCAGCACATAAAGTCTGGTTCTCCTTATACATGTATATTAATATGTCAGCTTATATAGCTAAATCTAAGCAGATGATAAAGTTATAGGAGCATTGTAATAAGATACCAGGTAGTTTGTATTATAGGAGTAACTAAAAATAGTATCAATAAAATCAAAGCTAGTGAGAAGGGCATTTTATTTTGTTTTTTATTTCAGATTATTATGAGGGTATTAGTTTTCAATGTTGCATTTGTTGGGTAAAGTCTCTGTTGTATTTGTGCCCCTCATCCAGGAGGTGTGCCATATACCCTTACATCGTGCCCATAGATGAGAGCACACCCATTCCCTCCCTCCCCCTCCTCCTCCTCCCTTCCTCTCCCCTCCCCTCCCACTCTTCCTTCTCCCTTCCCCTCCCCTCCCCCCCCCTCCCCTTCCTCCCTCCCCCCTCCTCCTCCTCCCCTCCTCTCCTTTCCCCTCCCACTCCATATCTCTCCATCATCCTGGACTATAGTTGTGTTCTATTTTTTACAAGAAAGTGT
>NW_003852399.1:10974327-11009843 GCF_000181295.1 Otolemur garnettii
TCCCCCTCCTCCTTCTCCCTTCCTCTCCCCCTCCCTCTTCCTCCTTTCCCTCCTTCCTCCCCCATCTTGAATTTAGTTTTTCTCTTGTGTGGGCCTGTATTACTTCATCTATTGGCTTCACATTGGTATTGAATACATTGGATACTTGCTTTTCTATTCTTATCATACTTAACTAAGGAGAAAGTTTTCCAACTCTATCTAGGTTAATACAAAAGATATGAAGTCTCCATCTTTTTATGGTTGAATAGTACTCCATGGTCTGCATATATCACAGTTCATTAATCCATTCCTGGGTTGATTCCACATCTTGGTGATTATAAATCGAGCTTAGATAAATGACCTATTGTTAAGTCCATATGATAAAATGCCTTTTTTCTTCTGGGTAGATGCCTACTAACAGGATTGAGGGATCAAATGGAAGGTCTATTTTGAGTTCTTTGAGGATCCTCTATACTTTCCAAAGAGGCTGTATTAATTTGCAGTCCCATCAACAGTGTAAAAGTGTACATGA
Organism: Otolemur garnettii; assembly: GCF_000181295.1. NCBI lineage: Eukaryota > Metazoa > Chordata > Mammalia > Primates > Galagidae > Otolemur > Otolemur garnettii. Next base: position 10,974,839 of record NW_003852399.1, read on the forward strand.
GAAGGGCATTTTAAAGATCTCATTTTGTGTTGGGAGGAAAGGAAAGCTGTCCTAGCAGAAGGTGTGTTAAAGGCATATTAGTGAAACAGGTTTTAGAAACATAAGTGTGATTATTGGGAAAGTGAAGAGAGAATCACTGGTGGAATGAAAAAAAGGCAAGTAGAACTTAGAAATCAAGCAGAGTTTAATTCAGCTAGGGAAGGCAGTATAAGGTAACTTGATCAAGCCAAGAAAAGTAAGGAAGAAAAAAGGAAACAAAAAAAGGAAGAGAAGGAAACAAAGTAAGATCAATAGAAAACAATGAAATATAAAGAATACATTTAAATAGATCAATTGTTCGCTATAATGAGCATGCCAAGTTCCTTATTTTATATAAATCCTGTTTACAAAATCTAGTAACATGAAGCACTTTTAAATCGAAGCGATGGTAAGTGGTTTAAATTACAGGAATGTATGAAGAGATACTAAGAAAAATAGAAGCTATAATTCTAATATTTAATTTATGGGAATTTAAAACTAAAGGCACTAAATGAGATAAATAAGGACATTAATTATAATAGGCATAATATGAAAGACATATTAGTCATAAGCATAAATACTCTAAACAAGAGCAAAAAATATAAAGCACAACCAATTAGGATGCAAAAGGAACTTGGTATTAGTAAAATTTTAGTGTGAGGTCTTGGTATATATTTTTCAGAATTGCCCAGATCCGGCAAAATGTTATATTACACAAAATTGGATGTATTTAACTTTGACTTCTCTGACCAGAGAAGTATGTATATTTTGTATTTTTGTGGAAGAGTTTTAAGAATTGATTGTTATTAGCCCCAAATGTTCATAAGCCATATTGTTTAATTATCTAATAATTAAAGACAGTTTTGAAAAAGAAATAAAATGCTGATGACCATGAAAGTCTTAATTATGTGCTAATAAAATTCTTCTAAATTATTCTTGGATCAAAATAGAAATGAAAGCTTAAATTTTAAGTCATTTAAATGCAATTAAAAGGAAAACCCATCATATTAAATCTATGGGACATATCAAAGACTGAACTCAGAAATATGTACCACCTTAAGCATTGATACTATTTAAAAAGTAAAAGAATTTAAAATGTATTTTAAGAATTTAGAAAAGGAACAGAAAACATGTCAAAAATGATAATTATTAAAGGTAAGAACTAAAATAGTTGAAATTGAAAACAATGACCTATAGAAAAAATGAGTCCAAAATCTGGATCCTTGAAAAGACTAGTAAAACTGATAAACTCTTCCTTACTATAAGTGAGAAGGAGACAGCAAAAAAAAAAAAGAAAGAAAGAAAAGAATTAGAAACAAGAAAGGAGATACTATCTTAGAGAACAAATTAAAAGAATCCTAAGATAATGCAATGTAAAACCTTGTGATGATAAATTTGAAAGCCCAAAGGATGTGTTGAGGATGCCAATTATAAGCCATTTCTGGTGCTGGCCAGGACAGAGAAGCTCACCAAGATGATTTTTCCGATTGACTACAGCTAAAAATTCTGGATAGTATGAGAAAGAAGCATCTGAAGCCTCTGAAAAGAAAATAGAACAGATAAACTGGGAGGGAAGTCAAAACTGAAAGAACTGCTGGGATAGTGTGGTAGGTTCTTGGAATTTAGCCATGACAGATGGGCAGCCCAGCCACAGAATAGTGCAGTGGTTGTCCCTGGCCACAACTGAAGGGGAAAACCCCCTATTTCTGGCCCGAATACCAGGAAAGGGGGCTCCATAAGTTGGAGGGTGCCAGGAGAATCTTTCCTTTTTTTTTTTTTTTAACTCCTACTTCTTACCCCACCCCCCAACCTGGCTGGCCTGTATGGCACTGTGTGTGGCCACAGATGAGATGGAAGTATCTGAAGTCTTGAATGAAGTCTGTCTTTGGCCAGAAAAATTAGGGAAAGGGTCCCCTGTGGTTCAAAGAGTGACTCCGGCTGATGGGGAAGTAATCCCCGTTATTTCTTGTCCTGAGTCTTTCTGCTCCAGTTGCACAAAAATATCAAAGTCTGAGAGAAACCTGCCTCTGTGGGCAGAGGAGATGGAAAGACACACCTCTTTCCTGGTAAGTACGTGACTCTGGACCTTGACTAAAACTCAGACCATTACACCTAAAAGAATAAATTCTACTAAATATTAATTCAGAATTAAGTAAACTTAAACCAGAAAAAAATATATCAAAATTAATTCATGAAGAAGAAAGCTTCTATAACCTAATTATCATAGAAAATATTGGAAACCCAAAAGTCAGAGACCATATCATTATACGACTAAGTTGTCAATATAGCAAAGACCAGTTAATCCTAACATTGCTACCACATTTAAGACTATAAAGGGAAATAGCATATTAATAACAAAACATGATCAATTTAGTATAAAGAACAAAAACTATGACATATGCCATGATTATAAGTATTAGGTAATCTGGCATTGTGTCCATAATATGCAGTGACTGAGGCTTTACTCCAAGAATGGAAAGAGATCCAGAGTCAGGAAACTTATCAATATAATTCCTTTTTCTAACTAAAGAATGTAAGAGCATAATGCTCAGAAGCCACGTCCTAAGCTTCAGCAGATATTCCTAAGTAAACAAATGAAGTCAAGGTTAAGTAGGAATAAATGGGAATTTCACAAATATGATAAAGGCTGCTTCCAAAAATAACAAACACGAATATTAAATGGCAAAACACTCAAATCATTTGAGTTAAAATCAAGAACTAGGAAGGATAGCTACTATCACCATTTTTATTCAGCATTGTTTTGGAGATTAAGCCAACCACATTTCCTTATTAATTATAAACAGTAGAGAAGAGAATACAATTGTGTCATCATTGCTGGTTATAAGGTGATTGGACAATTGTTTCTCTCCATGGGAAACTGGTCCTCAGATGTCTGATGTGTGGAATGTTTTCCCTTTAGCCCTTCAGGTTGTTACACCTTTTCCTACTCCCTGTTTCTTGCCTTTGTGCATAAGAAGGCTGTCCTGTATTGATGGTGTCAAGGCTCTCTTGCCCTCTGGCTTTTGCTTGCTTTGACCTTGACTGAACATTCAGTCTCCCACTAGGCTATCTTTTCCTGAAGCTGCTGCTGCTCTGCACCTTACCTTCTAAGAAAGCCTTCCTCACCTTGTCCCTTTCCACTAGGATAGGAACACCCTCTACTAATGCACCACCTTACCTTATGCCAGCACCTTCCTAAACAGTCTTTTCAGTATATTCCTCCTACTCATGCCATTTATGTGCTGTTCCCTGCATGCTACACTTGGTCAGTGTGTTTACTGCAACATGTGTTCACTGCACTTGTCATGTCTATTAAGCATAGAGGTCTCTGAGGTCCATCCCAGAGCTACCAACGCAGAGCTTCTAGGGGTTAAAACAAAGACTCTTCAATTTAACAACATCTCAGGTGATTCTGCCTGGTAGCTAAGTGTGGGATCCTTTCCTGGTTTTCTTGGTGACCCTTCTGAGATTCCTCAATACCAGAGGTCATACAGTTGAGGCTATTTGCCATTATGTAACCGTTGACGTAGTTATTTGCCTGTCCAAACCTCTAGTTCCATAAATGTAAAGGGAGTTAATAATTTCTACTTTATATTATTATTCAGGGGCTTAAATGAGGTAATCTGTGTGGAACAGCGGGAAGCTAATAAGCTTCCAGTTAGTGTTATTTGTTATCTATTGATAACATGCATTTAATCTTCACACACTCAAATTTTACCAGCTTTAGGGCAAATAAGACTTGGTCCCTGGAATGAGTCTTGTGAAGGACACAAAGGAGTAAAACAATTACAGTGAAAGGCAATTAGATACTTCAGTAGACTCCAAATTTGTGAACTTTCAACAGCTGAGTGGCAGAACAGAGTGTCAGCTCTGTTCTCCACTTATGGGGTGGGGTTTGCAGCTGTGTGTATAGCGTTGCGTTGATCATGTAAACAAATGGATTTATGAACCTAACTTGATAGAGATGTTTTCTTGTGGACAATGTTAGGAGCAACAAAAGAGGCTTGGAGAAGCAGGGCAGATTACTGGGCATTTGAGAATTGTCAACAACATTTCAAGCTTGTCCATCGGTTAGGGCCAGGGCAGTGATTCAGTCACTGGGAATATATGGAGTCCATGGAATGCAGTCACTGGGAATGGGCAGTGTGGATGAGAACACAATGTGAGTAGTACACGTTCTTTCTTTCCTTCAATGAAGTTTTGGGCCTTTCTTTCCTTCCATGAAGTTTTGTTGAACTTCTACCAAGGGACCAGGCACTTCTCCGGATGCCAGGAACACAGCTGAGTGCAGTATAGACATTCTCTACCCTGATGGTGTTTAAATTCTGGAAGGAGTTTTAGTCACTGAACAAACCATTAAATGTATAATATGAAATGATGATTGCTATGGAAAAGTGTTTAAAGCAGGGTAAGGGACTGCAAGGAAATGCAGGATGTAGCAAGGGGACATCTGGAGAGAATCATTCCAACAGAAGAAAACAATACAAAGACCTGAGACAGAGCATGTCTGATGTGCTGGAGAAAGAAATGTGCTGAAGAAGGAAAATGAGAAGAAAGTAGCAGGAGACGAGATGAGAGAGCCAGGTGCGGGGCTGTAACTTATGCAAGGCCTGTAAGGGTATTGTGAGTATTTTTGCTTTTACTCTGAGGTAGTAAAGCATCTTTGATTTTTGATGCAATCTGACTCTGACTAATCTGTTGAAAATAGACTGTTAGGAGGCAGGAGAGATCACAGTAGCTTCCTGAGGCATCCCACTTGGGAAGCTATTGTATAAGGTCTGACAACTAAATTTGAGAATTCGTCTTAGAGAAAGTGCTATTCACCTCATTGCTGAATATCACTATAGTGAGCTTCAGAGTACTCCCCTCCGGCAGCTGTGCACCGACACCAGCCCCTAGTCCCCTCTTCAAAGCAATTTTGGAATTGCTTTTCTGGAATGATCATCAAAGCCGTCATTCTATTACCTTGGATATCCTGAATGTCATCAAAATATTTTCCTTTCAATATTTTCTTTATCTTTGGGTAAAGAAAAAAGTCATTGGGGGCTAGATCAGGTGAGCGGGGAGGGTGTTCTAATACAGTTATTTACTGGCTGAAAACTACATCATGGTGTTGTGTGAGCTGGTGCATTGTTGTGGTACAAGAGCCATGAGTTGTGGCCAAAATGTTCAGTTAAGATTTTCCTGTTTCTCTAGTCATGTTTACTTGCTCTATATGCTTCTACCAATGATTTTGACACGCAGTTCAATGAATTTTTGTTATGTTTTCGTCAGGTCTGATGTTACTAGCTTTTTTGACCTCATTTCATCATTGACACTTTCTTTCCCCTCAGGAAAAAAAAATTATTTGTTTATACACTACTGTTTTCTTCATGGCATTATCCCCATTAAGTTGGACTAACATGTTCCTGATATCACTTCCACTCTTTCCAAGTTTAACAGAAAATTTACAAATATTTTTTCATTGCTCAAATTCAAGCTCCAACATTTTCATGATGGCACACAAAAACCCAATAACAATAATGGGCACCACTTACCAAGAAATCGGCACATGTTGACATGAACACAGCTGTAGGACGCTGATATACCCAGGTTATAACTTTATGAGTAACTTTACTGAGCTGTTTGCAGTCCTGCCAACCTAAGTGCATGGCGGCAAGTTCATGAACTTAATTTTCAGACCTTGCAGTCATCCAAGGGACAGAGTGATGGACTCATAAGGCAGTGGGGTGTAGTGGACAGATACTCAATATTTTGATGGCTGGCTTAGAGAGTGTTACACACAAGGGATGAGCAGAAGGTAAGATTGACTCAAAGTTTTGGGCCTGGGCAATTGGAAGGTCACAGTTAATAACTAAGTCAAAGAGCTGCAGAAGAATAGGGCTGTGTGAGACTAGAATTAATCAAGAATTCTCTTTTAGACATTTTTCATTGGAAATGTTGAGCAGGCGAGCAGGCAAATACATCTGAAGTTCAGAGAAGGCCAGTTGCGGGTTGTATGGAGAGGGACTGGGTGAGTTCTCTCAGGGAGCAAGAAGAGCCGAGCGGCAGAGACTGAGTGCTATAGCACCCAATGTTTGGGAATCAGGAAACAGGAAACAGGAATCAGAGAAGGAGCAACCAGAGAGGGAGGAGGGAGAGGAGATAAGCCATGTGCCGCACGCTAAAACAAGAAACTGTTTTCTGGCAGGAAGTCTGTGTATCAGGTGTTCCTGGCAGTCAGTGGTGGTGACTGAGATTTGCCTACAGGAGTCAGCACTGTGGAGTCATTGGTGTCAGCCGAATGTGGTGTGGGTGAAAAGCTGGAGGGGAGTGGGCTCAGTAGCTTGTGAGCTTAGAGAATAAGAGCAAGGGATGATCTAATGGAGGGAGAAATTGAGGATGTGGAGGCCGAGTGGACATGTGTTGCATAGTTACGAAGCAAGGTCCACAGCCTGGAGACAGGACAGGGTGGGTGGCAGAGAAGGCAGTGGGAGGATTAGGCAGTGAGGATAGAGTGTGGGTGCTGGAGGGGAGAGGGTGAGTGATTAGAGAAAAATGGTGAAAACACCTGGACACTAAGGTCCTCTTGACTAATGGGCCCTAAATGTCCAGGAGACCATTGATCAGGCTTGGGTATTACTCTGTGGCCTCTTGCAACTGGGCAGCTGTAGGTCATTGAGAGAGAGCTGAATGTAGGGAAGGTTGGGGTTTTGCCAGGTGGGCACCTAAATAAAATGAGAGAGGCAAAATGTGCCACGTAAGAAGGTTAGCTTGCTTCTCTAAGCACGTGGAGCCACCTCTCAGTATACCTATATAATACAGCACGGAAAAGGAGGAACAATGTTAAGAGAGATGATGAGAACTAATTCACGATTGTTTCCACATCAGCCACTCTGACATTAGTGCCCACTTTTAATTTCCATGGACTACTATTCCAAGTCAGGACAGCTAAGTAGAATTGTGTCTGTTTGTCCACAAGCAAATGATAACTTCTATTTCCACAGGATGTTGAGGGAGCAGCCCCACCCCCTTCCTCCCCAAACTCTTCAGTAAAGCATGTGCCTGGTCAGCAGTCTCTGGGAGGTTTATGACTCCCAGAGCTAATTTTTAAATTTTTCTTGAATCACAGTGCACACACGTAGCGCCACTCCTCTGGTTTAACTGTGCTATTTTCAGGTGTAAAATATATTTTATGAGTTAGATATATATCTAAAAAGTACATTTTGTAAAGCCCGATAAAATTGCATTTTCAGCTAGCGAAATATCAAATATCGGAATGACCTCTAAGGACCAAAACAGCCAGGAACATTGTGTATTTTATTAAGTAGAGAGATCTAAACAAAATCCATCCTATGGAGAAGCATAAAACGTCTTTACACCAGAGTAAGGTCTTATACTTTTCTCTTGGGATGACCTTGTCATAGCTACTCTGATTCATGCCCTGAGGAACAACACGATGTCTTATTTTTTGTTTTTTAATTTGTGTAAATAAACAAAACCTCTAGAAAGTGCTTGTTCCCTTTAATCGTGCTGGGTTTGTTCCCATGCATTTCATGTCAGATAACACATTTGTTTCTCAGTGTAACAGATCCGGAAAGTCATGCTGGCAAGGGTTACAATTAAACTGAATATTAAATTCTTTAATCTGGAATTGTCACAAATTGATTAAAAGTTCCCAGCAACTTTTTGAAAAAGTATCTCTTATGAAATGATTCTTTTCTGTTTCTCTTTGACAGAAACTTCATTAAATCTCAGGTTTGGCTTGGCGCCTGTGGCTCAAGTAGCTAAGGCACCAGCCACATACACCTAAGGTGGCAGGTTCGAATCCAGCCCAGGCTGCTAAACAACAATGATGGCTGCAACCAAAAAATAGCTGGGCGTTGTAGCAGGTGCCTGTAGTCCCAGCTACTTGGGAGGCTGAGGCAGGAGACTTGCTTGAGCCCAGGAGCAGCCCAGGGTTGCTGTGAGCTGTGATGCTACGGCACTCTACCCAGGGGGACAGCTTGAGGCTCTGTCTCAAAAAAAAAAAAAAAATCTCAGGTTTGCTGGCAGCGTGTGAGTATTTAATACTAAACTTTGCAAGCTAGGTGAAGTGCTTGGATTCTCTCTAGCTCATGGTCTCTCTGTTGCTCTCATTTTCTTTTCTCTCTTTCCACTCTGTGTGTGTGTGTATATGTGTGTGTGTGTGTGTGTGTGTGTGTATGAGACAGAGAGAGACTCAGACAACCAGTTATTGGTTACTAAGAAGTCACCACTGTGCTGGACACTTAAACCATGCATAGCTATGGGAAGACAACAGTTCTTTCCTTGAGAGGTCACAATTTGGAGAGTGCTGAACAAATTACGGTACATTGATTATGATGTAGGCTAGACATCTTGTCAGTTAAGCAGTACTTCCTTGGCACATTATATTTTCAGTTGACAAATATGTATATTAACTCGCTGTAAGAGTCCCTATTCAGTAATCCAATGTGAATTTGAAAAACTAGGCAAAAATACCCCCCCACATGATGAAGCTTCGCTTCTGCATTTGCTCTGTAGCTTCTGAGTGTGGCTGAATGCCAACAAAATGAGGTGGCTACAGGGATATGACATTTAATTACCTGGGAAGAAAGAAGCTTAATAAATTCTTGGCCTTATCACTTAGCATTATTATTACGATTAAGGAAAATAAGGACCCTGGATAGCAATCATCAGCACAGCCCCAAATGGTCTCAGATGAAGCCCGAATGTGTGTATTAAGCACAGAAAGCGCTGAAGGTCACGCATCATTCACATCAGCCACACGTGTGCATATCTGGGGGTTTAACACTATCGGCAATGGCATTGTCAAATATGCAGGCGGCTGGAGGATAAATAGGGAAGTGGTGTGAAAGGTAAAAGCGAGAAGGGAAGAATAAATGACAGTGAGCACTTATCTCTCACTAAGAGAAACGATTTCAAATGTACCTGCCTTCAGACCAGCTCTGACAGGTCTCTACTACGAAATCCTGCATATTACACAGCCAGCACCGGAGAGCGAGAGACCTGTGCACAGCCACCTCAGCTCAGCAAAGGGATGAAGGAAATAGACATGGCAGCTGGTGTTAAAAGAGCTTAGCTTAGAGGGGGATCAAGGGAAATGTGACAGACAGTGAGTGCCCGGTAGAGATAACAGCCGCATGATGGATGTTTAGAAACCTGTGCAAAGTTGGTCAATGCAACAAATAGAATGCAGGGGGGGGGGGTGTGACACTACGATTTTTACATCGGCATGCACAAGTGTGCTAGTTTAGACTAAAGGGGAAGAATCAGACAGGTATTCTCATGGGCACAGTCTAGCTGGCACGAAGAGAGAGATTTGTACATATATGTTTAATATACATTGTAATTATAAACCTACACAGTCCAAATCTTTAGGGCCTGAGCAAATACAGATTGACAGGACTGATGGCTAATCTGTGCCACATGATAGGTTTACCCTTGTCCTAATTATTTTTTATGGATCACTACCCAGAATGGATATAAAAAAGAATGGCTTTAACCTTTCTCTCAGGCTGATTGGAGTTTTACTATCTTTTTGCTCTTCTCCTTTCTAAATCGATGAAAAAAAGTTTGTATAAGAAACAGTAAATTGAGCCCCCCTGACCTTTTGATATTTGGGTAAAGCAAAAATGTGAGTGATTGTCTTCAGACATCTAGTGTATTGATGAGTCTTCTGGAAAAGACACTTAAATCACCCGGTTTTCTGATGACTTTTCCTGGACATTTAGTCCTTTTTCTCTTAACATTTGACCACTGAGAGCCTGTCTCTCCATAAAGAAGTTATATGTTTTTAAAAACAGTTAATTCGTATATATTTCTTGAGCCAAATGTCTCAGGATCTCGATTCCACTGAGCATTTATGTAGTATCATCTTTATTGTTTACCCTATCCTCATCCGAATAGTGTGGGGGGAATAGACTTCTGCCAGAGTGCTTTTTCTTTCTCTGACAGTACTAATGGCCGTATTTTGAAGTACCTCACACATGTGCAGCCTGATTTGCGATTTGCCATGCCTGCCAGTTCAGACATTTCAGCTATTAGAATGTTCAGGTAGGTTCCAAATGATTTAATTTGACTACATTCTCTGAAAAGTCAGGAATTTGAAGACGGAAAGGCAGTTTCATATATATATTCTTCTTGGTTTAAAACCTGGTGTTATATTTCAATGTATGGTTGCCGTGAGGTAACTAAATAATTACATTCTAACAACATAGTTATTTTAAAGAATAAAACAAGGGCAGTGCCTGTGGCTCAAAGGAATAGGGTGCTGGCCCCATATATTGGAGGTTGGCGGGTTCAAACCCAGCCCCGGCCAAAAACTGCAAAAAAAAAAAAAAAAAAAGAAAGAATAAAACAAGCAAGTTATAGTAGGAATGAACTCACTCCTTCCCTTCCTCAGTTCCTTTCCGGGCTCTGTGATCCCTTCCCTGGATAGTATCTCACGTGGGACCAACAAAAAGCTCTTTCAGATTGATAACGACTACCTGAAATTATCAGTAATCACACAAGTGGCAATTAGAACTTTCGGAAACACCAATATAACTATTACATGTTTCAATACTCTGAACTTAAGTTAGTGGTTCTCAACCTTCCTGTGGGTCGGGACCCACAGATTGAGAACTGCTGACTTAAAGGTAGCTAATAGCTTGATTACAAAGAATATTGTGGCTTTATTAGTCCTACTATCTAGAATACACAGACCAGACATTGCATCACATTATTTAGTTGTGAGCAGAAAAGGCAAGTCCTAATTTGAAAAGTATACAGCTTTAGAAATTCTTTGCAGCTCTTCTTTTTTTTAATTGCTAACATATTTCTGAAGGCCATACCATAAAAACAGATCATCTTTAGGCAGAACTGCATTGTATTATGTGATTGTACATTAGCAACCCTCAACTCAGATACGGTCATCCAACATTACATGTCGCTTAAAAGCAAAGGTATGGCCGTCGTACCTCCATAAATCATCAAAAATGTAAAACTGTGCTCCCTGTACTTCAGAATGGGCAGAGGTATATTTCACTACATTCATTAGCAAAGTAGCCCCAGAGGACTTTACATTTGCAAGGGAAAAAATGTAAGAACGTCAGCCAGACCTGCACTGAAATTCTGGTCTGACTTCGACTCACTCACTCTTAAGCTGTAGCCAGTTAGTCTACTTTATTAACTATTAATGGAATTTAAGATGCCCACTGCCTGGCAGTATGCTTGCTACATAGCAGGTACTCGGTAAACGGTAGCTCATATTATGCATTTCGTGTTGCTGGCAGCCTTCATCCTAGGTGGGGAAGCAGAATGACAACCTGGGGTTGTGTAAGAGAAACATCGATCACCAGAAAATCTGGAAGGGTGTTTAGCCGCTGAGAGTATAATTGAGGAGAAAGCAGGTTGGTACTACCTGGAAGTACCAATTTCCTTCATTCCCATGTGACAGGTTTACTTATCTATTAGCATAAATCAGGCTTGTCCTTGGCCCCCCCAAAACTGTTGACTTGTTCCCCACTTTTGGTGATATTTATCTGCATTTCCATGTTTCCTGCCTCTTAAATCTTGCTCTGTTGTGCAGCAATGCCATCAAGCTCTGGGTTTCCACATGCTCTTTAAGAGCTCACAACTTTCTTTTCACAAGTGTTTCTCAAATGCATGCTGTGCACCAGTTCCTGTGCCTCAGGCGGCTGCAGAGATAAAGACAGCGGTGCATTCCTGGAACACACGTCTCAGCTTAGAGGCCTCGGGAAGATCTGGTGGTACTTGATGATGCTTGAAACACCTTTTTATACTTTCTTCAGGAGGTCAAAGGCACTAAGCATGATGGTGTGGAAGGATGTGGGAAAACGTCTTCCAAGGAATGTATTATGTAGTAGGGACTGAGAAGGGTGACTGACACTCGGGTGTTGCTGGGTGATTCCCTTTTACTTCCAGTTTAAGACAATACAGTTTTATTGATAACTTAAAAAATGTGGACTAAATAATAGTTTTTGTTTTGTTTTATAACCTTTTGGAGTTTGAGGGGGGGGATGTTATTAGAATGGTTAGGATAAAAGAGGCTATGACTTATGAAGATACAAATATTAACCACATAGCTAGAAGGATATAGATTTTTAACTGTGAAGGGATGTCTGTTTTGTTACTTCCCATCAAAGTTTTTGCTTTGCAGATGACCCTTTTCCTGTGTTACTTATTGAAAGGGACCTCTGTTGGCTTATCTGTCATGCTTCATTTTTCAGTAACACAGGCCCTCAATCTTGTAGGGAACCTGATCCATGTGTTTTGGTGAAGCCAATTGTTTCTTATCCATAGTAGTAGGCAGAAGACTTGTGCCTGATCCTTCAAAGAACTCCATTTGTTGGCCACAGTGATTGGTTCTGAAGTGGACATGAGATCCAGGATGGGCCAATTAGAGATCTGTATAGGACTTTTTGCCAAAACTATTGAGAGACAACTACCCCTTTCTCTTTGAGGTTGCTGAGTTGATACAGAATGAATCTGGGGCTGCTCTTGGCTTTCTCATTTGCCTGTTAGAAGAAGAGAAAAAGAATCCAAATGATGTTATTTAAAGTACCAGATTTAATTATGAGTGAAGACAACATTTCTGGTTACATGTGTGTGTCACCATCTTCCTTCTCCAACTTATTCTCGAGTTGGTGCATATGAGTTAGTTTAGAGTTGGTTAAGTTGCAACCAGAATATTTCTTATAAACTCACCCATTCTAAAGCTTAAGGCATTACCAACAAATGCTGGTTGCTTTTATAAGACTCTTCCATTTGCCTTTGGAAACCACCCTATATGTGTGTGGTTGCCTCTGATCTTTGGAGTGGCAGTTCACATCCTCCCAGTGGGCAATGGTGGCAAAATCTGTGGGCCTTTGTAGTTTTATTAAGAATCCCATTTTCTGTAAGCTTTTGGATAATACATGACACACCATCTAGAATTCCTACAGGATGCCCTTATGGATGTCACATACCTACTTCCGTTTGTGGTTTTAAACATTTCACAGTCACTTACCAGGTACCAAGAACTATTGTTAGACATTAACATGATAACGTTCAATTCGCTGCCTAGCCCTATGGAGAATGGTATTATTACTATCTACATTTTACAAATGAGGAAATTGAGGTATAGAGCAGTAATTTCCCAGTTGCGCAGGTTAAGTCTGCAACTGAGATTGACCCTTGAACCTGACTCCAAAGCACTGTGCAGTGGCATCTCTCTGTGCCCGCCAAAGTGGTACTGGTTTATCCTTATTTGGAATCACTTCAAAGAAGCTTACTCTTCTCAGCTATTTTGTTCTAGTACCTCCTTTGAGCTAGGAACCATTCAGAAATTAAAATTGTTTCTTCTCCACTATTTATAGGAAGGGGTACTTACCCATAGAAAGAAAATAAAAGTCAGTTTAAAAAAGGAAGGTTCTAGATTTTCTTAGAACTGCCTTGGAATATGGAACTTGCAGAAATATACATAGCTTCTGCACAAATCCTGTTAAAATGTCAATAGATTTGTCAAAACAAAATTTCAACAAGGGCAAAGAGACACAGGTTAGATTGAAGGAAAAATGAGTCAACAGGAAAAGATAACTAAAACCAGCATATTTACAGTCCAAGGAAAGATAAAGGGAACCTTTTGGACCCTCTTAAAAACCAAGCTAGCCTGATGTGCCCAGATAGCATTTTGTATCCCGAGGGCTCCTTCAGTTCCCTGCACTGAGCAGCTACATACATTTAATGTGAACAGCATGATGTAAACAATTAGAAAACTTCTGTCTAAACCATTTACACAAAATTGAGATGTCATCACAGTAGCCAACCCCAACATAAGTGAAACAATTGAAAACTATTGCAAAGTAATGTTTATACAATATATAACACTAGGGTATAAATTATATAAGGAATACTCTCAAGATAGAGGGCAAGAATCTGTATGTAATAGACATAAGGAAAGGTTGGAGAAGTCAGTGGCACAATAAAGGATCAAGGAGGACAGGGCTGTAGAGATGTGAGTTGCATTTGAGCTTTTTTTCCAGGGCCCTAGAGAGCTCTCTTAGAAAATTCACTGGTCCCAGTGTGAATGGGGAATTGGGGCAGACTACTGGGAAACACAGTTCTCTCATATGTCTCCATGGCTTACCCTTTATGAAATCAAGATTATGGAACTTCCAATCCTTTCTTAGGTAGTACCAGAGCAGGGTTCCTTATTTAAACAGCAGGATTTGTGCAGAACTTAGAATACCATGCAAAGAATACCAGCTTCAGGAGTCAGCACATCATGGGAATGACTGCTGTAGGAGGACTGGGGTCTATGGTTTACTAAAATCCAGGTCTTTGGGGAAGGCAGTCAAAGCACCATGCCAGTTAAACAAAACTTCTAGGGGGCAGCACTTGGGGTTTGCCGGTTGGTGATGGCTGGCTACTGTTACCTGTAGATGAATGAAAACTGTGGAGGTCCCATACACCAGAATATGGGGGATGGCAAAATCTGGTATTGGAAAAGAGGCTCATCAAGGAGGAAAGTTGTCAAGAAGGAGGCCCAGGATAACAGTACATTGTCCCCAGACCCATCTATTCATGTCTACTGAGTGTAGCTTGAGTATATCTGACTCTGGGGTTTTGAGTTATGTATCCATAATATTGTTCTTCTCTGTGAGCTGGTATAATAGGCTGACCCTAAATATAAGTTCCCCTTTCTCAGTGTACAAATATAGACTCATTTAACAATGCTTTTCCCAGTGTTAAGGTTTTTCTCTCATAAACTTGTCAGTCTTTGTTATCAATCACCACTTGCCCTACTACAAGATACTAGATCAAGGTAGGCATCTAATATAACCCTTCCTTCTCTCTATTTAATTATCTTATATTGACTAGATCAGTATTTCATGTGCAAAGGGCACAATGATTCACAGATAGCTGGAAGACTGGGAAAATCTTCATGGAGAAAATGACATTTAAACTTGGCTTTGAAGGATAGGGTATAGATGGAACAGTGGAGAAAAGGGTTAGAGGGCACATTTCAAGTCAAGAGAATGACATGAGCAATGTCAAAGGGGTACCAAAGGGCACGGTATTTTGGGGTATAGTCAATAGATCAGTATGAATGGATCTTAGGAGGCAGGGAATAATGTTTTGGGTGGTACTGTTGGAAAAATACCTGGGGTAGATCATGGAGAACTTAGAATACTATGCAAAAGATTTAAGCACTAAAATAGTGTGAAAAACTACTAAACATTAAAACTTATGTGTTTTTAATAACAGCCTGGTGCTTTTATTTTCCTTTTTTTTTGCCTCATGAAAATATTATGAGTATCTAGTACAACTCTATTTCAGTGTAAGGCGATATTTGTTCAACTTCTACAGAGTTTGTTCATTTGTAAGTGACATAAAAGTAACTCAGACTATTTTATGCAATTAATTAATTAAGTACTAGTGTAAGTATTTATTGGCTCACAGAACTGAAAAGGCCTGACAGAGCTCAGGTATGGCTGGATCCAGGCTCACCCAGTGTCATGAATACCATCTTCTGGGTTTGTTTCATCTGTCTTTGTTTTCCTCCCTGGCACGATCTCTGTGTATAGTGATCTCCAGCCTCAAGACTGGTAGAGAAATGTCTGGTTACTAGAAGTTTTGCTGAAGTCTTCGGAGTTAAAGAGACAGTCTATTTCCTTGCCTGAGTGCCCTAGGAGTGCAAGATAGGTGCTTGAAAGTTAATATAGATCTTGTTTCCAGATAAAGGAGAATGGAAACAAAATTGAAGGCAAAAAAAGTCCACCATAGTCTTCATTCCTCTCTCTCAGGACCAACTACTGATTTATAGATTAATTTACTTATTATTTAGGAGTGGAGACTCAGATTTCATTGATAAACAGAAAGGGCAAGTGTGATCTGTATGCTCTAAAAGTAAGAACAAGTGTTTGCAACAGGCTGGCTCTTTGTTCAGTGCAGATTTGTATGTGTCCCTGTTGTGTGCTTTTGCAGAATAAAGAGGCACCTTTAAAGTCATTGCAGTGGTAAATGATTAACTACAACCAAATTGTGTCTCTTTTAATTCCCTGTTAAATGATCTATATGTGTTTTAAGCCCAGCGCAAATCTTCATTCCATTGTGGATTTTGTGTTGCATAGTGTGAAGAAATATTTTTAAAATGTCTTTTTCTCTCTTTACTTTGGAGCTTCCTATAGAATCTTGAATTCAGGGCTTTAAGAAAGAAAGTGCCTCTTCAACTGGAACTATAGAATTGCTGAGGCCCTGCCATGATAATTGATGCAGCAAAGGTTCAGCAAACATTGCTCTAAAGTTTGCATTATCAAATCTACCCAGATTTTCCACTCCATAAAACATCTATTCACATACTTTTTTTTAAGCATTGAGATTTCTAACTTTGTCAATTGACCTGTTAGACACTGCATATTATGTTGCCAAAAATAACACCATAAAATGTGAAAAAAGTAGAATTGTCAAATCACCTACAATTTTTAATGGCTTTCCCTTTCATATGAACATTTCAATTTCAATTGCTGTCAGTTGCTCTAAATAAGAATCGATCTTTTTTCCCTTCCTATTCCCATCATTCCAAGTGCTTTCCAGGAACGTAACCTAATTAAATTAATCTCTGAAGCTTTGAGTTTTTGTATTTATTTATTCTTTTCTAACTTGGTGAATCTGTTTCACCAAGACATTTCTTTTGTTAACAGTTCAATTTCCGTCTACTGTTCTAGATGAGTTGTCAATGATAAGCAAAATAATATTTGAATTCCAGTAGGCTCTTTGTGAAGAAAAATATAATATCCCAAACTGTCACAGTCAGTTTACTTTTTAAATGACAACAGTGTTGTTGCACTTTTAACTCAAATTTCCTGAGAAACTTCAAACTATAATATTAAAATAGGGAGTATAGTGACTGCATTCACTATTTCTTTGCTTAGAGGAAATGCATTCTATCCACTGAATGTTGTAAGTCATTAACACTTTTAACTGTAGACCCAAGCTCTTGATAGGCACTCAGTGAAGAATTTTTAAATGGATAAATAGTGACTCTTTGTCCCAGTATTTTGGGGGGTATTTGGAGAGATTTTGGACATTGAGCCCCTACTGGAGATAGGCTGTATTAGAGCTAGGCTGTAATATCTTAACATGACCAATAGGTGCCACTCTCCAACATTTGATGCCCCTGGCCCACACCATGGCCATGGGATGTGTAACATTGCATAACCAGGTGGGAAGGAGTGGCTTTACTTGATTTCTAATAAAAATGGCACCTCCTAAAGTATTGTGCCCCAGCACTGTCCTTGAAGTTAAAGATTGATTCATACAAATAAAATTATCACCCTACTTCATAGGCAATAATAGAATATTCTGAAAGAAACTTCCATAGTATGTGTAGTTTCCTTTCTATTTTTCAAAATGATTATGGTACTGAAAACTCAGTAAAATACTTCCTTATTTCTCAGAGTATGATTAGCATCAGAATCACATGATGTTCTTGTCAGTGAAGGTTTCTGGGATTTACCTGAAGCCTACTCAGGTTGAATTTTTTTCTTTTTCTCTTTTCTTTTCTTTTCTTTCTTTCTTTTTTTTTTTTTTTTTTTTTTTTTTTTTTTTTTTTGAGAAGAATAGTGACTGTCAAGCTTCCCATAGGATTCCTTTGTAAAGTGAAACAGAAAGCAACTGTTCTAAAAGATTACTGATATTAGGTACAATGTACACTGTTCAGGTGACAGGTACACGAAAAGCCCCTACTTCAGTACTATACAATTCATATATGTTACAAAAAACACTTGTTACACTTAATCTAAATAAATTTTAAAAATATTACTGATGATTATAAAGTATTAGCCCAAAACACAATTAGAAGATCACACTTCTCTGAAAATGGAATACAAAAAAAAAAGAGAGAGAGAGAGAGATTGTGTGGGTGAATATTCTAACTTACACAGATAATTTTCACTCTTACCATCTTTATTAATGGCAACATTCACTACTGGAATAATTAATGCTATGCTTTAGAGTACCATCATGCATTATTACATAGACATCACCTTTCCATCTAGATTTATAGTTTAAGATAGACAATACTTAATGTTGGATATTTGATATATACATTAAGGGCAAAAATTGAAAGAATGAAATATTTGAATTATATGTAAATGTAGAGACAACTTAAAACTGCCAGTGATGGTAAATTTTCATTTAAAATAACCAGCCATAATCTGGATATCCCCATACAAAAGAAATGAAGGAAGAAGGGATATTATATATATGAAACTCAGTTTTGAGTATTGGGAAAATTGTATCTAGGATTTTACCAAATCACACACCTCTATATTTCAGAAATAGAACCATTTTAGAAGTAGAATATGGGTAAAAATGTCTGTTCCTACTCTCAGTATCAAAGCCTATTTCATGAAGACACAATATAATTTCTCTTTCTTGGAGAAATGGTTTCTGAAACCCTCAGGCAATGTTGCTGTAATTCTGGTGCCAAGACAGTGAGGGCAACTCCTACCTGGTCTGGGCTCTGGGTTAATCAAGATGGATACAGTGACTGTTTTGGCTGTGAGTCATTCCTTGAAAGTTAAATAATATTAAACTTTGGAGAGTTGGCCAAAACAATTTACACAAGAACTTTTAAAGTTTTAATCCAATTATTTGGCACTTATGGGATACAAACACACACACACACACAAATACCCTCACACATACATTTCATTAGAATTGTGATCTTTTTGCCTCTTTGCTGAAGATCAATTCAGAATAACCCAAGAAAGTGATACTTTTCTTTTACCAGACAATGATTGAACCTTAAGGGAAGAAGATCTAATATTCTTGGTGTATTTTTTATCATCCTCTTCCCTTCTAAGTGCCAACTCACTGTCAATATTTAGACCACAGTGTTATTAAGAATATGAAATGTTATTATTAGAACAGATTTTGTAGGAAATTTGATCCATTACTTCAGTATGATACTAGACTTTCAATCATGTTGTAACATTAAAGTTCCATTTTTAATGTTGCCTTGGCCTGGAATTATGTTCAAAGTTGAAGAATAAAATGAATTTGGAGAAAATGCATTCATCCTTTTCATATCTCCACCTCTATCATGCTCTGCCTGCCTTTTTGACTGCTCACAGGAATTTGGTTGAAAACAAAAGCCAGTGCATATTGATTGAGCACTGGCTCTGAGCCTCAAATGGGCCTCATCTTTGACAGTGCTGGAAATAATTACCCCCTGCTCCAAGTAAGGAAAACCTATACAAATAAGCAACAATAGTGCAAGCGACACTGAGGTGAAAAAGTAGAATGACATGAAGATGACTTTTTAACTTTATCTTCAGACAGGGAAATCATAGGTAAGTGAAAAATGGCATTAATGAGTCAAAGTTTATTAGTTTCAAAAATGGTGCATTCCTACATGACCAACAGAAAACTAAACACTCTTTAGAAAAGGAACAAAGTTATACTGTTTGGGAGCTTGTTCAAATAAGCCCACATGACCTTCCTTTTGAGAGCAGATAAGATCTAGCTTTAGAGTATAGCCATCCTTCAGTACACATGAGGATTGGTTCCAGAACATTCCCCCTTATAGCAAAATTCATGCATACTCAAGTCCCTCAGTCATCCCTCCAGAACCTGCATGCATGAAAAGTTAGCATCAGTCTTCCCTATCTGTAGGTTTCACATCCCTCAAATACTATATATTTTTTATCTACATTTGATTGAAAAAATATGCTAATGAGTGGAGCCAAGCAGTTCAAGTCCATGTCATTTAAGGATCAACTGTACTTCTCATAAATCTGAGAGAAGTTAATTTGTTTTCTACTTGTTTCTGGGTGTACGTCTATATTTTATATAATAGCTGATATATTTATTATTGTTATTATAGTTCAAAATTCCAAACCCAATTAGCTCTGTGATCTTGGATAAATTATCTACCTTTCTAAACCTCAGGGTTTTTTTTTCTTTTTTTCATTTACAAAGTAGGAATAATAGGAAGTAAGATGATGATTATGTAATTCTTGGCATCAGCCTTGGTATGTAAGGAGCCCTCAATATAGGCTTTGAGGTAGATGTCTGTGTTATCTACATGGTAGTTCATAGGGACAGTATTCAGAGGGAGATAATCACCTCTTACCAACCAGAAGACATCAATGAGGATATGTCATCTGATCACCTGAGCTTTAACTAAAATGAGCAATATTTAAACATGCAGGGAAGCCTTTTTAGGGGGTGGGAATTACATATTCAGAACTAGTGAATAGAATAAGACTGTATAATGCATCATGGAGTGCTCAGCATATCTGCATTGTAGAATTTGCAAAATGTAGAGAAAGGAGAAAATGAAGTCATTTGTAGCTACAGTGCTCATATAAGATTTGGAATTCCTTAGGTGAGAAAGCCTGATCTCTAAGCCATGGAAAATGAATTTTCACTCTAATTATTTGGAGGGCTGCATAGCCAGTTTATTTATAATCAACATACTCACCCAAACCTGACAGCCTCACACCCATATAGTATCTGAGTGGCAGACAGTATGTGCCAACAATCCAGTTGGAAGATTTCTGATCCACTCTGGACTTCTGTATTATCCAGCTGGTCACACATTCCCCCATACCGATGTAGTCATCTAGTGTTAGAAGTCACTTTGTTTTTTAGGTTGTCTAAGTTAAAGGCTAATATTCCTAAATTGAGTGTAATTGACTGTGGCTGATATTTTTTGTAAATAGTATTGGCCTAGGAAACTATGAGAGGAATGTGACTGTAATGTCTGTCAAGCAATCCTGGTGATGACATCAAATACAAGTGACTCTTCATACATCAGGTCATTAACAAGTGCTTTTTGTATCCATGTATGGTTTAAGAAACCCAGGCTAAGATTGTGTAACTTTTTCTGATTCTTATAAACATTGTTGACATAGTGGTAGGGTAAATTTATCCCAGTTACCCTGTTCTCCATAGAAAATTGAGAAGTATTGTTAATGTATGGAATACCTGGGATATCAGGCAAATGGAGGAGGGAATGGGCCCCTTCAAAATGGCCCATAGTTTTTTTTTATTATTAAATCATATGTGCTGGTTTTACATACAATTTGAAATGCTTTCATCAAACTGGTCAACATAGCCTTCATGGCATTCTCTTAGTTATTGTGTTAAGACATTTATATTCTACACCTAGTAAATTTCACATGTACCCTTATAAGATGCACTGTAGGCGTGGTCCCACCAATCACTCTCCCTCCACCCATCAAAATGGCCCATAGTTTTAACCAAAGTGTGCAGGGACCAGTATCCTCTTATCAATTTATTGAGATAGTAGATGTGACCACAGGTTAGAGGTACTGATTTCTGTTAGTAACTAGAGCAGTAATCAAGAGAGCTGGCTTTTACTAAAAGGTTCTTCTTAGGAATGGTAATGAGATTGGGGTGCTAATGAATTAAGCCCAGGGCACCAAAGAATACCCTGTTCCTATTCAGAGTCCTGGAGAAGATAGGACAGTAACTGGAAAATGGGAGGCAAAGTAATATATCATTTTTGGCTGAGGCTTCACAACAAATCCTGATGTGGAAAGCTGTATTAATTGGGTGAGTGCGTGAAGAATGTTCAGGTTTTTTCTAAGCTGGTGGACACATTAGGATTATATCTGGTTGTGGGGTATAGAAAACCTAATTAAACAGTGGCTTAAATACCTAATGATATGAAGCCCAATCTTCAATTCCCCAGGTATTCCTTAGCATGAGGTATCTTCCTTGTCGTGGTTTCAGTTCAATTCACCATATTTGCATGATGAAGAGGAATAAAGACCCAAGGATGAGTGTCAGAAGAGTTTTCCCCCCTTTAAAAACGGTTTTCCTAGGGGCCTACTTAACAGCTGCTATTTCTACCTCTCAGATGAGAACTCAATCACATGCTAGTGGCAAAGGAACCTTGGATATGTAGTTTCCATAATGCTGGCCTGAAAACAAAAAGTTTGTAAGAAAGGAGAGAATATTGTAGCCAGTAGCACCAATTGCCAATGTTAGTTAAGTCTGAGTATTATAAGTAAAAGTGGAGTGCTGAGACTTGCTCAGTCTCTGATAATGTTCACAAAAACTCAGTCTCAAATTCCATCATCTTGCCACCCTGTTCCACTTAGTGCCAGATACAGCAAAAGTTAGAACCAGAGATAGTTATTCAGAAAGAAGCTCATATATGCCTTTGTATTAGTTTTCTATTTTTCTTTTCTTTTTTGAGATAGTCTCACTTTGTTGCCCCTGATAGAGTGCTGTGGTATCACAGCTCACAGCAACCTCAGACTCTTGGGCCGAAGTGATCCTCTTGCCTCAACCTCCCGAGTAGCTGGGATTACAGGTGCCTGCCATAATGCCTGGCTATTTTTAGAGTCTTAGGATTACAGGTGTGAGCCAACGCACCTGGCCCTTGTATCAATTTTCTATGTCTACCATAACAAATTAGCAAAAATTAGGTAACTTAAAGCAGCAAACATTTATTTTCTCACAGTTCTGGAGACCTGAAATCCAAAGTCAATGTGTCACCAGTGCTACCTTCCCTTTGGAAGCTCTAGGAAAGAATCTGTTCCTGCTGCTTCCAGCTCTGGCTGCTATTGGCATCTCTGGGCATGTGGCCATGTCTTTCTCTGCTCTGTTTTCATGTTGTCTTTTTTATTCTGTACGCTATATCTTCTCTGTCTGTCTCACATCACTCTGTGCTTTTCTCTTGTAAGAACATGTTATTGAATTTAGGGCCCAGGATGGTCTCATCATCTCAAGCTCATCAGCTTTGTTGTATCAGCAAAGACCCCTTTTCTAAGTGAAGTCACCTTTACAGGTTCTAGGGATTAGGACACAGATATGATGACTTTCTGGGGCCACCGTTCAATCCACTATACCCTCTACTAAGCACTGAATTTGGCCAGGTCACCCTAAACCTTTTTAAAAATATCAAGTCAAAAGTACATCCATCAGACTATCTCACCAGCTGGGTGAGAATGAGTAACAGCCAGGTTTCCCTTGTGGGTGGACCTTGTAGCACTGTTTTGGGACCTAGCACATTCTGGATTCAGTAAAAGGATCTATCCATTATTACCATGTTGCTCTTCTGAGTTTCGTTATGATGCCTGCTAGGAGAGGAGGTCACAGAGAGGATTATGTCGTTTTGCTGTGGGTGGGTGGGTGGGTGGAAGAGGCCAGTGCGGAGGTATCTTGTAGGTGTTGATCTTTTCTTCCCATTCAACTGTGGCTTCAGGATATAGGTCTTAGTGAATATGAACTTCATAATACGCTGGCAGGAAAAGGGGATAGGAAATGGCTGATTTAAATGTAGCAGGTATGGAGGCAATGTAAGAAATCATTTCAAGATTTGGCCTTAATACATACCAAAAAACAGTTAAATAAACAGATTTGAGATATGACCTCCACCAATATGGCCAACTTGCACAAATTGTGTTATTGCTTCCCTCAAAAAGACTCTCCAAAATCACTTCAGACAACCATTTTGTGATAGGGTTACTTTTTCTTTCAGTTTCTGCTTTTGGGGTTTATTTTAATTGGATTCCACTGGGGGCAAAAAGGCAGGCAGTGGTTATAAAAGAAGTTGAGATAGAAGAAGAGGAGGAACCAGGAGGGGCACTATGGCGGCAGTGTTGTGCTTCCCTATCCTGCCTCCAGGTGGCGCGTGGTTTCTGACTTAAGTTTAGCCTCAGAAATGACAAAAGAACAAATCATGAAAGTGGCTGCCTGTGGATTCTTTATAACTTGAGGATGAATCTCAGCTGTATTAAAAGTTTTCTAGAGAGTCAGAAGGAATGCTTTGCAGGATGAGCCTTGGAAGTGCTGTTGGCTGGTGAGAAGGGAGCCCTGAGCACAGCTCAGTTCTTCATGAATGTTTGTGAAATGAATGAATGACTCTAATACCTTTCCATTAAAGAACCTGCCCCCTTAAATACCCACTTCCAGACACAGAAATAATCACTTAAGTTTTTTAATTTCCCTTTCATAATGCACTACTGGTAGGAGAGATTATTTTCTAAGTATTAAACCAAACTGCAGTGCATGATACATTTCCTTTTACTTGCAAGAAATCCCCACAGATGGCATTAATGGATTTATTTTAAATTGCTGTTTGTAAAATGAAAGCAAACTCCAAATAATTATATAAAATTGTTTTTTAATGTTTGCATAATTTTTTCATCATTAAAAGCCACCAAGCTCTTTAATATTGAGGCAGAATCAACCATTGAACATAAAAAATTATTACCTTGATGCTTTTAATATCTCTGCCTCACACATGCACGTGCACACACAGGCATTCTCTGCAAGGTTATTTGTAGTGCTTGTTACATTAATACCTTATTTTGGCAAAGATTTTGTTTTGGCATGACCTTTAAGAAGGGGAGAGTGGGGGTATCTGCATCCTGAAACTTCCTGGAATACAACCTGCCTATGTACTTGGCTTGCCATAAAGTGGGGAAAGGTACTACTCTAGTTTTATCATTTAGAGATCCTTGCTACACTTAGCCATTCCTCCCATTTCCAGAATTATCTTCCACATATGCCATAATTCAGTGTAGTTGAAACCTGCAAAAACTACTTATTAGGATTGAGATATGGCTTTTAAGATGTTTTCTTCAAAATTTTGGAGATGACTAAGGATTTCAATACATATTTGCTTTGAATTTAATTTTACATTTTTTATTCACTGAAAACTGCAGCAAAAATTTGCCCTTAAATTTGTCCTGACTTTTACATAGTTATTAGAAAAAATCTTTTCCTGTCATTTCTATTTCATTAACACCTAACCTGACATTGTAAGACAAGCTGGCAAATAGTTGCAAATGGGTTATTTCTTTAATCTTTCTGAATCGTTGCATTCATTAGGAAAACAACATGTAAAAATACAGTACTAATGGTAATAATATGCATTTGTCTAACATAACCCATGATTTCAAATTTTGTATTCATCAAAAATCTCACTGGTCTTATGAGTGAATTGATTTTATTATAAAGAGATGTTACAAATTTCACTTAATATCCTAGGGGGAGACAAGAATACTCTGATCCAAGTAAGAACTAAAGTAATAAAAATACAAGATAAATGAATTGTATCTTAACCAGAGAGGAAGGAATAATAGCTTTTAATTAAGATTACGGAATGATGTCACAGAAGGGAACTTTATTCTGTGTCCTGGCCATCTATCATTGTCATTACATTTGACAACAATTGATATGGAATGAAAAGATGAGAGAAGAGGTTGAAGGACAAAAGCAAACCTCAGAGGCTTGGAGAAGGTATCATGGAGACAGATCCCCTCTACTTTGATGTGAGGAGAGGTGGCATGCAAGTGTTTGTTGTCCCAGGAGGGAGAACCAAGGATATTCGGGATAGTCTTTTTTAGGTGTTACATGTACTAAACAACCCTGTTAATTCTCTGAGAACTCAGAGTTCCAGGAAGTCAGGATCTGTATTTTGTTGTTGTTGTTGTTACTCATAGGAAGAGATTCTGGGTTTTTAAAAAATTTTATTATTATTACTTTTTTATTGTTTGTGATTCATTGAGGGTACAAAGAATTAGGTTGCACTGATTGCATTGGTTAAAGTTCCTCTTATAATTGTGTTCCACCCCCCAAGACATGTGCCATACACCATAACCTCCCATCCCCATTCCTTCTCCCCTCTCCTCACTTGCTCATTCCCCTACCCCACACCCCACCCTGTATTAGCTCATCTACTGTCTTCATATTAGAATAGAGTACATTGGATTCTTGCTTCTCCATCCTTGTGATGCTTTACTAAGAATAATGTTTTCCACCCCTATCTAGGTTAATACAAAAGATGTAAAGTCTCCATCTTTTTAGGGGCTGAATAGTATTCCATGGTATGCATATACCATAGCTTGTTAACCCATTCCTGGGTTGGTGAGCATTTAAGCTGTTTCTACATTTTAGTGATTATAAATTGAGCTGTGATAAACAGTCTAGTGCACATATCCTTATGATAAAAGGATTTCTTTTCTTCTGGGTAGATGCCTAGTAGTGAGATTGCAGGATCAAATGGGAAGTTTAATTTGAGTTCATTGAGGATTCTCCATACTTCCTTCCAAAAAGTTTATAGTCCCACCAGCAGTGTAAAAGTGTTCCCTTTTCTCCACATCCATGCCAGCATCTGCAGCTTTGAGACTTTGTGATGTGGCCCATTCTCAATGGGGTTAGGTGATATCTCAGAGTAGTTTTGATTTGCATTTCTCTGATGATTAGGGACAGTGAGCATTTTTTCACATTTGTTAGCCATTTATCTGTCTTCTTTATTCATGTCTCTTGCCCTGTGATATATGGGATTGTTGGGTCTTTTTTTCTTGATTAATTTGAGTTCTCTGTAGATCCTAGTTATGAAGCTTTTGTTCAATTGATAATATGCAAATATATTTTCTAATTCTAAAGGTTGTCAGTTTGCATGGTTGTTGTTTCCTTAACTGTACAGAAGATTTTCAGTTTAATTAACTCCTGTTTGTTTATTTTTGTGGAGGTCGTCTTTATAAAATCTTTCCCCAGGCCGATATTTTCAAGTGTTCCCCACATTTTCTTTGAGAATTTTTATTGAGATTTAAAAAGACTTAAATCTTTTATCCATCTTGAATCATTTTGTATAAGTAGTAAAAAGTGAGTCTAGTTTCAGTCTTTTACCTGTGGATGTCCAATTTTCCCAGCCCCATTTATTGAATAGGGATTCTTTCCCCCAGTGTATGTTCTTATTTCATTTATCAAAGATGGGGTGGCTGTAAAATTTTAGTTTCATCTCATGGTTTTCTATTTGCTTTCAGATATCAATGTCTCTATTTTTATGCCAATACCATGCTGTTTTGATCACTATGGCATTGTAGTATAGCCAAAAATCTGGTAGGATGATTACTAAGAATTGCATAGGGTACACGGGGTTTCTTCTGGTTCCATACAAAATGAAGAATTATTTTTTCCAAATCTTGGAAGTATGATGATGGTATTTTAATG
The DNA here is from genome assembly GCF_000181295.1 of Otolemur garnettii. Lineage (NCBI taxonomy): Eukaryota > Metazoa > Chordata > Mammalia > Primates > Galagidae > Otolemur > Otolemur garnettii. The sequence goes on from NW_003852399.1 coordinate 11,001,848, forward strand.
GGGATTGCATTGAATCTGTAGATTGCTTTAGGTAATACAGACATTTTCACAATGTTGATTCTTCCTAGCCATGAGCATGGTATGTTCTTGCATTTGGTAATATCTTCTGTTAGATCCTTTTCTTAGGGTTTTGTAATTTTCTTTATAGAGGTCCTTCACCTGTTTTGTTATGTATATTCCTAAGTATTACATTTTTTTTTAACCTACTGTGAAGGGAATTCTGTCCTTGATTACCTTGGCTAATGTTGGCATATACAAAGGCTACTGATTTTTGAACATTGATTTTATATCCTGATATATTTCTATATTGTTTGATCACTTCCAGGAGTCTTATGGTTGAGTCTTTGGGATTATGTAAGTATAAAATCATATCATCAGCAGAAAGTGAGAATTTGGCCTCCTCTGTACCCACTTGAATGCCCTTTATTTCCTTCTCTTGCCTGATTGTATTGGCTAGAACATCCATCACTATGTTTTATAGTAGTGGTGATAAAGGACAACCTTGTCTGGTTCCAGTACTAAGTGGAAAAACTTGCAGTTTTGTGCCATTCAGTATAATATTAGCTGTAGGTTTGTCATAGATGGCTTTGATCAGATTAAGAAATGTGCCAACTATGCCTAAATTCTTAAGTCTTCTAATTAGAAAAAGATGGTGAATTTTATCAAATGCTTTTTCTGATTCTGTTCATATGGAGAGGATCATATGATCTTTGTTTTTGCTTCTGTTGATATGTTAAATTACATTTATGGACTTGCATATATTAAACCAGCCTTGTATCACTGGGATAAAACCTACTTGATCATGATGAATGATTTTTTAATGTGTAGTTGTAATCTATTGGCTAGGATTTTATTGAGAATTTTTGCTTCTATATTCATTAGTGAAATTGGTCTGAAATTTCTCTTTTTTTGTTGGATTTTTTTCCTGGTTTTGATATCAGGGTGATGTCTGCTTTGTAGAATATGTTGTGGAAGATTCTTTCCTTCCCAATTTTTTGGAAGGATTTCTGCAGTATGGATATAAGCTGCTCTTTGAAGATTTGATAGAATTCTGGTGTGAAACCATCTGGACCAGGGCTTTTTTGTGTATTGGGAGACTTTTTTATTGTTTCTTTGATGTCAGTTCTTGAAATTGGTCTGTTCAAGAGATCTCCCTAGACTTAATCAAGAGGAAATAGAGGTTGTGATTCCAAGTATTGATCCATTTCCTTCACATTGTCAAATTTCTGGGCATAGATTTTCTTGTAGTACTGTGATGATCTCTTGTACCTCTGTGGCATCTGTTATTTCCCCTTTATCATTTCTGATTGAGGTTATTAGAGATTTTGCTTTTCTGTTTCTAGTTAATCTTGCCAGAGGTTTATTGATTTTATTTACTTTTTTGAAAAACCAACTTTTAGTTTTAATTTTTTGAATGATTGTTTTGTTTTTAATTTCATGAATCTCTGATTTAATTTTGGTTATTTCTTCTGAGTTTGTGGCTAAATTGTTCTTTTTCCAATTCTAAGATGGTTCATGAGTTTGTTGATAAACTCTCTTTTTGTTTTTCAAATATAGGCATCTAATGTGATAAATTTCCCTCTTAAGACTGCTTTTGCTGTATCCCAGAAGTTTTGGTAACTTGTGTCTTCATTGTTGTTATGTTTGAGGAATTTAACAATTTTCTCGTTATCTCTTCCTGAACCCAACTATCATTCAACATAAAGTTGTCTAATTTCCAAGTCTTTGTATGAGGACAAACGTTTATGTTGGAGTTGAATTATACTTTTATTGCCTTGTAGTCTAAGAAGATACGAGGTGTAATTTTGCTGAGGTTTGACTTGTATCTTAGGATGTGGTCAATCTTGAAGTATGCACCATGGGCTGACAATAAAAATGTATATTCCTTAGCTTTGAGATTTTGTGTTCTGTATATGTCTATTGAGCCCATTTGTTCTAGGGTCACATTTAAGTCCTTGTACCTTTGTTTAGTTTCTGTTTAGAGGATCTGTCCAGTTCTGTTACAGGGGTATTAAAGTCCCCAACTATTGTGGTGTTATGGGATATCATATTGCTCAGAGCCATTGAGGTCTGTTTCATACATCTGGAAGCATTTAAGTTGGGTGCATAAATATTTAAAATTGAAATGTCTTCTTACTGTTCCTTTGACCAATATAAAGTGTCCATCTGTATCTTTCTTAACTTTAGTTACTTTAAATCCACCTGTATCTGAAAATAAGATTGGAAACCCCTCCTTTCTTCTGATTTCCATTTGCTTGAAATACTGTTTTCTATCCCTTAACTCTGAGTCTTGATTTGTCCTTCAAGGCTAGGTGTGTCTCCTACCTTGTGCTTTTTTATACAATCAGCCAGTCTGTGCACTTCAGTGGTGAATTCAGTCCATTAACATTTATTGAAAGAATTGATAAGTGTGGTGGATTTCTAGTCATCTTATTTAGTGAAAGTCTATTGTGTGGTTTCATCTTTTGCACCATAATGGAAGCTAAGTTTTGACCTTTGGCTTCTAGGTGTTTACTTTGCTGGTGGTCCATTGTGGTGGTCAGTGTTGAGAATAGGTCTAAGTATTTCCTGTAGCGCTGTTCTTGTGGCTATTTTCCTCAGTGCTTGTATATCTACAAGATATTTGATTTCTCTATGAATTTTTAAGCTTAGTTTAGTGGGATACAGAATTCTGGGCTGAAAATTATTTTGTTTAAGAATGTTGGCTCAGCACCTATAGCTCAACCGGCTAAGGCGCCAGCCACTTACACCTAAGGTGGCGGGTTCGAATCCCCAGCCCGGACCTGCCAACACAACAATGACGGCTGCAACCAAAAAATAGCCGGGCGTTGTGGCGGGCACCTGTAGTACCAGCTACTTGGGAGGCAGAGGCAGGAGACTCGCTTGAGCCCAGGAGTTGGAGGTTGCTGTGAGCTGTGATGCCATGGCCCTCTACCCAGGGGGACAGCTTGAGGCTCTGTCTCAAAAAAAAGAAAAAAGAATGTTGAAGGTAGGTGACCATGCTCTTCTGGCTTGGAAGGTTTTAGTTGAAAAGTCTGCTGTCATCCTAATGGCTCTGCCTCTGTAGGTCAGTTCGCACTTACTCCTGGCTGCTTGCAGAACTTTTTCTTTCATCTTGACTTTGGACAGGTTCATTACAGTGTGTCTTGGAGAGGCTCTATTTGAGTTGAGAAGACCTGGAGTTTGATATCCATCTGAAAGGAGTATGTCGGGGTCTTTAGTAAAACTTGGGAAGTGTTCATTTATGATAGTCTCCAGTAGGGCTTCCATTCCTTTGGGACAATCTCCTTCAGGGATCCCCATTATTCATACGTTTGTACACTTGATGGAGTCTCATAGTTCTCTAAGCACCTGTTCTGCTTTCTCTCTTTTCTACCTCTTTAACTACCTAAGTTAACTCCCAAACTTTATCCTCTAGTTCTGAGGTTCTTTCTTCCCTATGGTCTAACCTATTTTTGATACTTTCTACTGCTTTTTTTACATTTCCTGAATGCCTCCTTTATGTCCTTAAAATCACCATATCCTTTCTATATTTTACATAACTTTCGTCCAACTTTTGGTTCTCTTTCCATTTTCTCATCCATTCCTTTTCTTTATCATCCATATTTTAAATTCCCTTTCTCTCAAGTCCATTAATTCTTTATAGGTGGAGTCTTCTGTAGTAGCTGCCTCATGATTCCTTGGGGGAATTCCTCTGTTTTTGGTTTTTCACGTTGCCTGAATTTTTCTATTGGTTCCTCCTCATGTGTTCTTTCTTCTTGTTCACTTTCTTTTCCTCCTTTTTCCTTCTCACTGCCTTCTTTGTTTCAAACAGAATTCCTTGGCGTTGATGACAGTATGTTGCAATATGTCGCCATGACACCAGGTGGTGCTGTGGGTTTTTTTTAGGGGACAGAGAGCACAGCCAGCAACTTCCATGGTCCTTATTCCCCACTTTGTTGTCTGTGGGGACCGCCTGATTGTTTTCTCAGCATTCAGACCCTGTTGGGTTGGAATCTTAAAGCTCAAAAGAATTCTTCAGGGCCAGGTCTCACAGTGCCCTCTGACTCTAGTTCCCATGGGCTGTTGGAGTCCCTCAGCCTATCCCAAGAATGGAGTTCTGATCCCAGCAGGTGGAATTAAGATGGCTATGCTTTAGGCCCCTACTAAGTCCTTCTCATGACCTTCCCACAATGGCAGCCCCTGCCCTCCAAGACCTTCTCAAAATGGCTGCCTCACCAGGCACCAAACCTATGGCAAATCCACTACAACCATCATTCAGATCTGGTTGCTGTATACTATTTGAGTCTACCCACTCTTCCAAGCTTTCCACTCAACATGCTTCCCCCAACAACTGAAAGCTCTGGAAAGGCTTCCTTCCGTCCAGGACCTCTGTGGGGGTGGGGGGACAGATGATCCCAGCTGGTCACAATCACTTGCCTAATTCATATTTCCACCACTGCAGATCATATGCTATATCTAGTTCACTACCACCACACTGTGCTCCCTGAGCTATAACTCGAGGTAAGATCCTCATGCCACGTATGGCTGGGTTCTCTTTTTTTTTTCTCAGTTGTTCTAGGAGAGCTCCACTGAATGATCCCTACCATCTTGTTCTACCCCCCAGAAAGAGATTCTTTCAACTCTTGGTAGTTTGGGATTCTGTATACAAGATTTACATATGATATAAATCATTTGTGCTTTTAGCCACACTGATCTTTTAGCAGCCTCTAGTTTTTACAGTTTTTCTCTAGCCCTGGTTGACTGTGTCCTCCTTGAGCACATGCAACTTATATTCAGTATTAATGCACATTTGTAGGGCATGGCTAGGTTTTAAGAATAATTTCATGTATCACCACCTCATTGAAGCTACTAGGTCCACTATGTAAGGTGAGTAAAAAAGGAATTATTGCTATACAACTTTGGTTTGAGGAGGTTAAGTGACTTTGAGGGCATGCAGCTAATAAGTCATAGAGCTAGGGATAGATCAGGTTAATAGTCCGTATTTCTCACTTCCTCTTATTCTTTAAAGAAAACCATTGTTGTAATCATTGTTACTCTCAGTAACAATCTTTGTAATCATTCACTCTCTATGACAATATTTGTTCCTCTTCTCCTCCTAAGCCTGTAGGATACTGAACTTTCTAGTTTCCTACTGGTTGGGTGGTTCTGGCACATGAGAGATGAGTGGTAGTGATGTGTATCACTTTCAGACTGGAGCATTCAGTTACCAGTTGGAGACCAAGAATCCCTTTCCCATGTTTGTGGTCATTATGGAAGCCCATGTTAAGATGAGCCTCTGGCAGTGTAAGTCACTGAGTAACTGTGATAAGTTGAGCCTTCTTTATGCTGGACATGTATGTGGGCAGGAAATAACTTTCTGTTAGATCACTCAGATGTAGGGTTTATTTATTACACTAGCTTATTGAGCCTATTCTGATAGATAACAGCATCTATCAAATCCTATCTAGATAAGCCAGAATGTATCCACAGGAGTGTGAGGGGTGGTGTAAAATGAACCCAGTAGAGTGACAAAACATACATCCAAAACATTTTATAGTACAAGACTCTGCACTCTCTGAGGTTATATCCTATAGTTATATGCACTGTATGTAACCATTCCTACTGTATACCTCACACTTACAATAGGCAGCATGTCTATATTTATTAAATGAATAAATAAACACATACTTCTACCATAATGTGAACCCTGTGAATATATTCTTTCTATCAAGGTATATTTTGGCAATATCAGTTCTATTAATTTTCCATTTCTTATGCTATACCCGTAATGCATGAGAATTCTAGCTATAAATATTGACCTTTTTCCAAGGAATTTAGTTTGGGTAAGCTATGTGGGTAAGATATGTGTCTACATTTCTGCTAAACAGCTAGCATTATAGGTTTTAGAGGAGGGGAAAAAAGGGATATAGTCATGAGGTGTTAGAAATTAGCAGTGATTCCTCAGTTTGATTTGGTGATATGCTTACAGCTACCCATGTACCTCTAGTTCTGTTGGAGTAATAAATGATACAGGCATAACATGCCAAGCTGGCAGATCCTAAATAAAATATATTAGTGCAGATTAAGTTTTTATTTTATATTTCATTGCAAACACAATCTCATTCTTCTCTATCTTTTATGTATAGGTCTAATGGGCCTGTTTTCTAGGGAACAGCATATATTTGTGTAAACAGTATCCTTAAACAGAGACTGTTTACACTGTTCCTGTGACTAGGTGATTGTTGAAAAGTTTAAATGGATTGTGAAATGTCTTCTTAAAGTGAAGGTGAATTTGTCTCAGCTATACTCAGAAGTGAGCTGGGTCTGAGAACGGTGTTTGTGTCGGCTCCTATATGCCCTGTGACAGCACATTCCCCACCTTGTTTCAATTCATTCCTTACCTCTTCCTATTCTTCTGTTTAATTATTCCTATGTTGTTTCATTTTCTGACTTCCCTCCTTTCATTTTGGTTTTTAAGCTTAATTGATGTCTCCTCTGACATTTCAGATTTCATTAGCATTTCTTACCAGATCTGTTGCATTGAGTTAGGTATTTTTACAGGTCTGAAAACTTCTAAATCCTGGATTAAGTATATAAATCCTTAAAAAGGCAGGCTTTTATGGTTTATTTTTTTGTAATGTTCCCAAATGCTTGTGATTCTTTTTAACATTTTTCTATACTTTCAAGTCTAAACTAGATCGCTGGTATGATCTCCTTGATATTTTAAATGGTGTTATTTCAAATCGTAATTTTAAAAAGATTGTTAGTAACAGACAACATTAAATGAACACGTAAATGTATTAGACACTTTCATATCACTTAATTCTTACTAAAACCCTAGGAAAGTAAGTTCTATTATTACACCCTAAAATGGGTGATGAAACTGTGATACAGAGATATAAGCACAGTCAAGTAACTGTGAAGTCCACCCAAGCAGCTAGATCCAGGTCTCAATTTTCTTAACCATAAATTAAAGAGAAAAATTAAAGGGATTAGATAAATAACTTACCAGAAACATCTCTATATCTTTGAAGAGTAATTATCTTCCTGCAGTGTCAAAACTTATTAACCGGTTTTAACTGGTCATCACATACATATGTATTTATTAGACTCATTTTTTTCTGACACTTGGCTCTTTCCACATTTTCATGGCCAACAGTGTAAATTTTCAAATCTCTCCTGCTCACTCTCTTGCCTCCATCTTCTAAGGACACTTGTGAGCACATTGGGCAAACGCAAATAATCCAGGATTATCTTACCTTCACCTTAATCACCTTCTTACTTTTACCTTAAGGTCCTTCTTGGAGTGAAAGGGAGTGCATTCACAGGTTTCAAGGGATAGAAGGTGAACATCTTTGGGCACTTGTTATTCTGCCTATAAAGCAGGGTAGAGCTAGATTATGAAAAGTTTCCTTTGAGTTAGGAGGATGTGGATAAGATAGGATCCTGGAAGGTGAGCATAAGCAAAAAGAGGCCAGAAAAAAAGACTGTTTAGAGCAGTAGTTCTCAACCTTCCTAATGCTGTGGCCCCTTAATAGAGTTCTTGTGGTTGTGACCCACAGGTTGAGAACCGCTGGTTTAGAGGATTTTGCTGGGGAGAGTTGATGAGGTCTGAGTGGAAAAGGGTAATCGACTTGAGAGAAATTTAGTATGTATAGCACATGGTGATTGACTGGATAAATGGATAAAGGAGAGGGAGAATTCCAGGATGAGCTCAAAGTTTTCCACTGGATCAGCAGGGAAAAATATTTTTAATTTTTGGCCTAAATTTTTAAAACTATTTTGGAATCAGTATAAATATTCATGCCAGTACATCATCATCATTTGTATTGACTTCTAACGAACCACTGGCATTAGGCCATCTACCTGATTACTGATGTCGTTTATGTATTTTTCCCCTTTGTTGTAGGCTATTATTTAATATGTTGGGTATATATAGAAACAGAGATATGCCCTCCACAAATTTCATTTTAGTGAAGTATTTGTGATGGCGGATTTTTCTTTTTCTTTCTTT
>NW_003852399.1:11009863-11098693 GCF_000181295.1 Otolemur garnettii
TGTGTATACACATGTATGTATTTTTCTTTTTATTGTTTGGGATTCATTGAGAGTCCGAAGAATCAGGTTACACTGATTGCATTTGTTAGATAAAGTCCCTCTTAGACTTGTGTCCTGCCCCCAAGAGGTGTGTCCCACACCATGACCCCCATCTCCCTCCCTCCTCCCTGCTTCCCCTTACTTCATTCCCCTACCCCACCCCTTGTATTAGATCATCTATTGCCTTCCTACCTGATTGCAGATTTTAAGATGTGGTAACACTTGACACATCACCTTCTTTTGGCTTCTGATACATTTAGATAAGTAATTTTTAAAAGTACTTGTTTCAGATGGATAAATCAATTGTATGATCAACTAAAGACAGAATATTAGCTTTTGTATATGGTTTACATCCTATAATTTGAATATACTAGTCTTTGAAGCACTGATTGGAACTGACTAATTCAGAATATTCTTCAAGTTTCTTCTTTGTATCTAGCATCATGTTACATATTTTTGTAAGGTGAGCAAGTATATGCTTCTCTCCTCAAGTAATTTAGGGATATACCAGGCCCATTGTGATAATACAAATGAAATTGCTTATGCCATATACAAAAATCACTGGTCATCTATCAGTGGGTCCCAAAGCAGTAGAGAGAGTACTGGCGGCAAATGGAGACAGTGTGAGGTAAGACATGTCTTCTTCAAATGAATGAATTCCACCCCCCTCCCATGACCACCCAATCAAGTAACTTACATTTCTTCTAACTTAATTTAAAATACATTTATTAAGTTCTTACTACCAAACATTGTGTTTGCGGAGACTGAGTTTAATATAAGGGCTATCTGGAAAGTATCCAGCCATATTATGTTTTTTTTATTACATGGCTGAATACTTTCTGGACAGACTTTGTACAATGCACATATCTGACAAATAACTTGTATTTGAAATACATGAAACCGTACAGATCAATAAAGGAAAAACAACCCAATTCATTAAATTGACAAAGACTTGAGCAGGCATCTCACAAAAGAAAGTATTGAAATGGCAAATAAGTACATGAAAATGTACTCAATAGCATTTGTTCATAGGGAAATGCAAATTAGAACCACAGGCTACTATTTGATACTTATGAGAATGGCTTTAAAAAAAATTGGCAACCCCATTTATCACTGGGCAAGAGACACGGACAGAACCTTCTTCCAAGAAGGCAGATAAATGGCTAACAAACACAATGCTCCCTGTTCATGACCATCAGAGAAATGAAAATCAAAACCACCTTGAGATATTACCTAACCTCAATGAGAATAGTCCACATCACAAAGTCCCAAAGCTGCAACTGCTGGCATGAGCCTGGAAAGAATGGAACACTTGTACACTGTTGGTGGGATTGAAAATTAATACAGCCCTTTGGGAAAGAAGCATGGAGAATCTTCAAAGAGCTAAAAGTTGACCTTGCATTTGATCCCACAATCTCATTACTAGGTATCTACCTAGAAGAAAAAAAAATCATTTTACCCATAAGGACATTTGCAAATGCTTATCATAGCTCAATTCACAATCACCAAGATGTGGAAACGACCCAAGTGCCCAACAACTCACAAATGGTTTAATAATCTGTGGTATTTGTATACTACAGAATACTATTTAGCCATAAAGAAAGAAGGAGACTTTGTTTTTTATATTTACCTGGATGGATTTAGAGAACATCCTTCCATGTAAAGTATCACAAGAATGGAAGCATGAGGAATCCCATGTACTCAATACTAACATGAAACTATTAGATGAATAATTACATGCCCACACAAGAAAAAAAAGCACAATTAAAACAGAAGTTTAAGTAGGCGAGGCGGGAGGAAGAAGGAAGAAAGTGGAGTGAGGGAGTGTGTTTTGTAAACTCTAACAGGTGTAATGTAGGGGTATTCCTGGGTTAAGGGTTCAACTAAGACTTTTACCTAACAGATGCAAATAATGTAACCTAATCACTCATATCCATATATTAATCTGAAATTTAAAAATATTTTTGGTAACACCAAATATCTTGGAGGATGTGAAAGAACCAGAATTTCTATATCGTGAGTGGTGTGTAAAATGGCAAAGCCACTTTTGGAAACTATTAGGAATTCTGTAGACTTAACTTACTTTATAGTTAGTATACATTGACTATAAAGTTAAATGTATACTTCCCTAGTGACTGAGAATTTCTACCCTTAGGAATTTCCAAGAAAAATGAAAACATATATCCACACCAAGACTTGTACATGAATAGTCATAGTAGCTTTCCTCATACCCAACGTGTAAACAACCAAAACATTCTATCAACAAGAGAATGAATCAACAAATTGGGGTATATTTATATAATTGGATTCTCAACAGCATTAAAGGAGAAGAGAGACAATCAGTAATACGATTGACGTTGGATTGAGTAAAAGAAGCCAGGTTCAAAAGTGTATTAACTGTATGATACATTTACATGGAGTATGAAAACAGGCAAAATCACTCTATAGTGGTAGCAAATAAAATTGACCTTGCTGTAAAGTGTGGGGATTGATTAAAGAGGACTTAGCTGGGACGGGATAGATGTTTTATATTTGATTGGGGTGTCAGTTACACAGAGAAAACGCTTCACAAAACTCATTGTGTTCTTAAGATCTATTTTACTATGAGTAAATTTTACCTAAAAATAAAAAAATTATGCTGGATAACTAGGAATGCAATGATGAACACAGTAGATGAACTCCCTGCTGTCATAAATTTCACAGTTGAATGGGTGAAATAGACATTTAATAAGAAACAACTTGTGGGATGAGCCTTATCCTGTGATGCAATTCTAGCATAAAGCACAGGGAAATACCTAAGGGATGTTAGGCTCCTGAGATACATGCATTCAAGCAGATTGTTTAAGGCCTAGGCAGAATGACTCAGATGAAGAGGAAAAGAGACAGTTTCCTAAGAATTTGGCAAGTGAGAAAGAACTCACTGTACAGAGCTGAAGAAGTCCAGGATGACTGGAGCTCAGAGAAGGCTGGGGAGAGCGACAGTGGTGATGCCCAGGACAGGGGCCAGCCCTGGATAAGCCATGTGAACACCAAGTCCCAGGGCAATGGGAAGGCAGTGCTTTGTTTTGCTTTCAGAATTACATGACAGGTGGAGTAGCGCCTCCCAGTTCTCTACCAGTGTTCTCTTCTTTAATCTTCACAAAATTTTTAGCTAGACATGGCTGAGCCAAAAAAAAAAAAGACTTCATTTCCTACCATAACTTGCAGCTCTATGTAACTTTGTGACTAAACTCTGGCCAGGAAGATGTAAATGGATGGGGTTTTTTGTTTGTTTTGTTTTTGTTTTTGTTTTTTTGCATTTCTGGGGACCTTCTCTGGGAGTGAGCTGGAGTGAGCTGCCCACTTTTTCATTTCCTGTTCCTTCCTGCTTCCAGAAACTTAAATAGGACCTTGGCCTTTGATACTGGCCACATCTTCGGGTCAGAGCCTTTGGACTTCATGAAAAAGAGTTTACATGACATCCATGAGTTATGAAAGGGGAAAGGGAAGAGAGAATAGCAGGTGTCTTTGGATTATTTTGTTGTTCTTGGCTAAAGCTACTTCTAACTAGTGCAGTCAGATTTGCATTTTTAAAAGACCGTCCTGGCTTCAATTATGATCCTGAACACAAAGTTTTATTCACTTTCCTATCATATTTTGTTTTTTCTTTTGTTTCTTTGTCCCTTAGGGATGAAGATGATGAAAATGAAGCAATCCTTTGTCAACAGAATAATGTTTCGCGGTTTTTATTTGGAATTTCTGCTAGTGGATTGGTAAAGCAGCCTAGGAAGACGATAACCCTGACCCACAATTTTAAACTAATTGCCAAGAATAAAGGAACCAAATCTGAATAAAAGGTTCCCTCTTCTAGCTTGTCTTGAGTAAAAGCTGATTAGCATATTAAATGGGAAAGTTACACAACTCCGGTATCTGAGAAGCTGCAAAATGGGATAATGTTTTCCTACAAGAATATCAGATGAGTCATTTTAAAAATACTCTGATAGTTAGGACTTAACGCATTTCACTCAATAAAGACTTTTTCTATCTGCAGGGTAGAAATACAGGAAGAGAGGTGGTGTGCAAAGGGAACATTCCTTCGCTATACTGATTTGAATTTTCTAGGATGTTTCTGGAGACCAGAGCTGCCTCCCTTTTTCCCTATCTCCCCACCCCAGTGTCCACCAGGATCTCAATATCCTAATGATCACCAACAATTGTGTTTTGAACAATTGAATCATGTTACTTCCTCTCAGAGTTTTAAACAAAAGGGGAACATAAGAAATGCAGTAAAACAGAAGCCTTTACGACAGCTGTACTTAGAACCGAAGACCATTATGAGCTAAACATATTTTAAATTAGTTTTTAATGTGAAAATCAGAGGCATTATGAATCCATCACATGAACAGGATTGTAATTTCTAGTCGACATAAAGAAAAACATCCTGATAGGGATGTCATTTGAAATAATAGTAAACCGAATGAATGGATGGAATGTACACAGCATCTGACTTAGTAACCGTGTCCCAAGAAACAAAGTGTGTTTGAGGTAGGGCTCATCATTATGTACAGTGGTTGTAAACTCACATGTGATAATCTTTTTGATATTTTTTACTTCTGTGCTAATAACTGGATGCTTTTGATACCATAGAACTGTTTTAATTCATGAACTGCACTTTTAAATGTCACAGTGAATATTTTTGGTGTTGCAGGGTAACGAACGATTAGTATAGCCTATTAGTGAAATAAATTGCAGGAATAGAAAACTCTGGTGTGTTCATCAAGTGATGAAGTCATGACTGGAGGCCACGTTGGACCGTGTTGTAATGGACAGGGCATTGGACCTGGAGCAGGATGGGTCAGGGCCAAATCCCTGGTCTGTCATGCACTACCTAGAAGCAAGGTATTTTTCATCCCTGAGTTTCATTCTCCTCTTCACAGAAGGGCCAGTAATACCTAACTCAAAAGGTCATTTGGGAAATCAGAACAAAAGCATATTTGTGAAGGTGCTAAGGACGAAGCGCAATCCTCCTTAGTTTAAAGGCACGATAAAACTGCCGGCCTTCCTTTCAGTCCTTTCAGGAGCCCCATGAGGTGTCCAGATGTAGATTTCTTCTTTTTATTAAACTACCACTTTGTTGGCCACTCTCAGCCTGAACAGCAGAAGCCAGGCTGCTTTAAACCTCTTGGGCCAGAGGAACGTTGAAATGGGCAAGGGAATTCCTTATGCACAAAGGCATGACATGTGGCTTGGATGGTCTTCCAGCCCCTCTCGGTCCTGGTCTCTGCTCATTCATTAAGCTTCATGTGCCTTCCCCTAACCTCTCTTCACAAAGCTTGCAGGCTTTTGAATAGAACATGTTGCCCATGGCTTATTGGTGCTCAAGGGTCATTTGGTGCTGTACATAGCACAGTTGCATAAAGTTGCTGCAAACGATGATACCAAAGCCTGGAGCCACGAGCCCCAGACGGCAGTGGAATGCGTGGCCTAGGTGGGTGGTGGGAAAACCAACCAGCTTCCAGCTCTGCACTAGGTCCTCGTGCTGGGGATTCTATTTGCCCCTGCAAGCCACTCTGCAGACCCTGGGAGGCCCTGTCACCCGGGCTCCTTTGCCCTCCGACTTCCAATGGGGAAACACCAGCAGGAGACCAAAGGGCAGGAGGAAAGAGAGATTGGGTAGAATATTAATTCCTCCAGGCCACCTCTGCCTGGCTGAGGGTTGGCAGGGCTGTGTGTTCTGCTGCCTGAACCACGGCTTCTACTGTGTGAAATCTCTGCTCCGGCCACGCCTCCCTCCCCTCCCTCCCCTCCCTCTCCCCCCTAGAAGTGCTGTCTGTCTCCCAGAGAGAAGCACAGCGGTGCTTCACCTGCCCTGTTGCTTCCATTAAACCTTCCTGTACCTTTGCAGTGCTACTTACTATGTTAATTTTCTGTGTAGCCATGACAAATTACCACAGATTCTGTGGCTTAAAACACCAGTTTATCATCTTACAGTTCTGTGTGCCACATGTCTGACGTGGATGTCACTGGGCTAAAGTCAAAGTGTGGGCAGGGCGCCTCCCTTTCTGGAAGGTCTGGGGGGATCTGCTTATGTGTCATTCCTGGTCCCTAAAGACTGCCTGTGATCCTTGGCTCAGGACCCTCCCTCTACCATCATAGCCAGCAAAAGCAGGTTAAGCCCTCATGTCACATCTCTTTGTGCCCCTCCTCTGCCACCTCCTCCTTTAAGGTTGGGCCCACCCAGATAATTAAGGAGAATTTTTTCATCTCAAGAACCTTAATTACACCAGCAAAGTTCCTTTTCCCATGTAAGGTAGCATTCACAGGTTCCAGGAATAGGGAGGTAGACACATTTGGGGCATCATTCTGCTTACTATTATTGCTATGACCATTCTCATTTAGCCTTTGTGCCATATGCCTCCTGCCAGGACTCGTAATTCCATCCCATCGTAACTCCGTGACATTGGTATCATTTCACATGAGGAAAATGGGGATAGAAACCAGTTAGCGGAGTTGGGACTTACCATACCAGTATTGAGTAATTTTAATGATATTAGTTGCCTTAAAAAAAAATCAGAAAGTGCAAAATCATTTATGCCTTCCAGCTGCGGGAATTGCCTTTAAAATTCCATAAATGTTGCTAGCTCACAGCAGAATTGTTCAGATCACAATATGTGTATATCAAGTATATATTTCATATGTGTGTATCACCTGCTGACTTCCATAGCACAAAGATTATAACCCAGGATGACGTTTCAAAAAGAAAACGGATTACAGAGAAGGAGGAAAATTTATATTGGAAACTTTCACTTTAGGAAGGCTATCGAATGAGGTAGTTTAAACTTTAGCTCCTTTATCCTTTCTGCCTTCTCTTATGGTCCAATCAGCCTACTTACATTTTTCTTCTCCCCTCCTCCACCTGTAGGAGACAAGGATATTTAACAAGGCATTATGGCATTTTTCTTTTAGTAGAAGGGGCTTAGATCTGAAGGTCATTACAGTTTTGGTGTGGCTTGTTTTACTATTAGGTGTCCATCAAGTTTGTGTGCAATTTAAAATAGTTTTACATTGTATGTTGCCTCCAGGAATGTCCATGTGGTGAAAGAGGAAAGCAGTACATCCCGGAGTGGGGTGGTGCAGAGGTGGGGTCTTGGCAAGCCCTGCCATCTGGCGTATTGACTGCATAGTAGTAGATGTCTTTGGCTTTTAATCTGTCAATTATGGGACCATTGGTTGTGTATTTACTGATCCTGTGAGCTAGGTTAACTAATGTAATACTTAACACATATAGAAAGCTCACTGTGAAGGAGCACATGGAAGAGGAATGGTCTAGATGGGAAGCTAGGGAGTGGGTCTGCAGATCATGATGGTGCAATTATAGACCATCAGGGAACAGAGTCTAGTTGGGCAGGGTGACCGGAACCTTGCAGGAACATTATTAGGTCAATCCATTACCACAAAAACTGAAAAGAACCGGGGATCACTGTCTGGGTTCCTTGACATTTATATTGCCAATGCTAGGAATGTTCCATGAATATTTGTTAAATGAAATCAAATGAGCGTAATGCAATGATACATTTCAAAACTATTAAGAATAGAGTATGAATATCTTACCACAACAAAGTAAGCAGGAGATGGTTATGTTAATCAGTTAGATGTAAGCATTCCACACTGTATATCAAATCAGCACATTGTACGCCATAAATGCATTGATATGCACAATTATGATTTATTAAAGAATAAAAATAAAGTAGTGAAGGCAAGAAGTGCCATTTCAGAGTTTATAATCAGCCCTCCAAAGACAAAGACAAACGTTCTCTGGCCTTCTGCCTCTGAGTGTGGGTCATGTAAGAGCTGGCAGAAGTGTGTTGGCAACAGAAAGTAGTAAGGCTCCCTGGGAGATTTTAGCTGTTGGCTTTTTGAGGAATCTCAACTAATGTATTCTACTTTATAAGGATATTGTGGTATTTTAAGAAATCACTTGAGGAATAACTGACATACAATAAGCTATCCACATTTAATGTATACAACTTTAAGAGTTTGAAGATAATAATATAACTATGAAACCATCACCACAATCTAGGCCATAAATATATCACATACCTCCAAGTTTCCACCAGCCCTCTTTATTAAAATTTTTTATAAGACATTGAACATAAGTTCTATCCTCTCCAGCAACTTTTAAAGCATGCAATATAGTATTGTTAACTATAGGATTTATGCCGTACAGCTGATCTCTAAGGCATTTATCTTAGATAACTGAAAATTTGGGGACAATGGTAGTTTTTCTTTAAGATTATTTCTTTTTTAATTTTTAATTTATTTTAAATCCATATGAGTAATGTTTTTTAGACTGTTATACCTAGGACAGTGATGTTTTGAACCACGAAGTTGTATTGATAAAGCATATGTAATTTACTTACTTATACTGGAATGTCATAGATTGGTGAGAAATTCCACCTAGCTAACACACCTAAGCCCATTCTTCAAATATTCACATGACTACTTCATCCATGTGTCTGACTTCCCTGAGGTATCTGCTCAGATGCTTCCTTCTCAGGAAAGATCTCCCGTGCCACTGCCACCAACTCTCCTTACTCTATTTTCCTTAATAGCCTCAATCACTGTGTGGCAAATTCTATCACTTTTTTTTTAAATCCCCTCTCTCCACTAGAATGAGTTCTATGCAGCATTCTGTTTAGTTTCCAGTTGTGTCCCTAATATTGAGAACAATACTTGGCATAGAGTTAGCACTCAGTGTACATTTGCTCAAGGAATGAATCAGGCTTTGAAGTAACCTGGGTGAACTTCCGCAAGCCAATCTCTCTGAGCCTCAGTTTTCCTATCTATGAAGTGAAAGTAAGAATTACAACATTAAATTAGAAATAGTACACCTAAGACCCTGGCACACCAGCGTATGTCCCTTAGTAGGTCCTCACATGTTTTCTATTTTAATTGTTGGCATTCCTTAGAAGAGTAAGAAATTTTTTTTGTTCTATAAAGGTATTAGTAGGTATTTAGGAAAGCTGTTACTATGAACACACCAGACATGAATTAATAATAAAATTTCATCTTTGAGATAGAAGATCAAGGTTGCCCACTGACCACTGAATACATGGTTATAATGAAATTCACTAGGTGGCAACCTTGGTCTCAGGATGGCAAGAGTTGAGTGAGTGACAGAAGTTCTTACTTGTTAAAGCAAATTGTAAATGACCACATTAGATGACACAAGTAGGGTAATAAATGTAGAAAGTGATTTAAGGCTAGGTTCTTATAATGTCAGTCTATTTCGATTTACAAATCTAGGTGGTATGTTTCTCCATAAAATGTACATGTTAATGCAAAACGGTGTCTCCTTAAAATGTCAAGTGCAGTGAATTACTAAGATGCTGCTGATGGTTTATGTTTTAACCTCAAACACTCCCAGTTATTGTCTTGATTGTTACAAATAGTTGATATGCTTTCTGACATGATTATTACTTTATTAACTAATTTTGTTTAGTGCCCTTATACCTTTTCCATGTCTCTCTAATAATTTATTCATGAAGCTCATCATATTCTGCATAAAGCTAGCATGATTATATTTGCACCTGAAATTTTTTTAGATTGAGATAGATGGCAAAGATCAGATACTTTAGAAATACTTTGCTGTGCTGCCATTTAATTGTCAATTTTACTGAACATAAAATGTATTTACTTTCTCTTCCTTGGGAATAATTCTCAAAAAGGCAGTGAAAACCCTTTCAATAGAGAGGAGGCTTCCAGGTAGGTTGTTTTGGAGTTTCACTCACAAAAGCATCAGGATGTCCTTATTATAGGTGAGATGACCTCTGAGGGTGTCCTGAATTACCGATCCTTGGACAAGCTTTAAAGCAAGCAATAAAATACAGACCATCATCCCTCCGTATCCACAGAGGATTGGTTCTAGAACTGAAATCTGCAGATGTGCAAGTATTTGCATATAACCTACACATCCTCCTATATCTTCAAATCACCTCTAAATTACTAATGATACCTAATACAGTATAAATGCTATGTAAATAATTGCTGTATTGTTTAGAGAATGACAAAAGAAGTTTGTACGTGTTCAGAACAGACACAAATATTTTTTTTCCAACTATTGTTAATGTGAAGTTGGTTGAGCCCTCAGCTGTGACATGCACAGATACAGAGAGCCAATTGTAACCATTTATCTCCCTTTTAATTTAGTAGGCATTAAGAAAAGGGTTCACATTTATAAAGTGGGCTGTGCAAGTTGAAGTGATAGTTTTTTTTCCTCACAAGTCTCCACTTCTCCAGGGAAAATACTGAAATGACAGCTAATGCCGCCTTTGGGAGGTGTCATCTTGCCCCAATGGTTGGACCTGCTGCATGAAGTACTCATTTCATGTATTTGAAATTTGGGGATTCTGCACCTATTCAATTACATGTAAGAAGATGTGTAAGATTCCAAGATTTCATGGTTGAAATGGAAATAATTGTCATTTCACAAATGCCGTTGGGCATCTTTCTCTGAGGGATAAGACTGCCTGGACTTGAAGCCCTGCTCTTCTGTTAATTAGCTCTGTGATTTTTGCCTAATTTGTGAAAAGGGAGATCATACCTGGAATCTACTTCATGGGAGGGTTGTTGCAGAAATTAAAGGAGTTAATACATGAGAGGCGGTTTGAGCACTGCCAGGTAAGTGTTCTCCAAGAAACCGCAGGGCCTGCTTCCTCTCTGGAACCTCCTCATGTCTCTCCCACTGTGACCCACTGTCCAACCCCTGTAGTTTGGAGCTTATTATATTTAATGGAACTCTTTGTTGTACCTATGCTAGTTTTCCTTCATTCCCGCAAGCCACCCTTGCCCTCCCATTTATAGAATCATCAAGGCAGGGATTGTGATGAACCATTTTTAACTTTTTCTGTGCCTTGTTACTATCTAACAAGGTTGATTAAATCTTTGACTTCAAATCTTTGCTAAAAATTTGTGAAAATGACTCTCCTCTACAAACCTGTTAGGGTCTTTCTAGCTTATCCTTATGGAGAATTCGTTTTTTCTTAATATTCCATTACCCTGGAAATTCCTCTCCTCTTTTCTTGATCTCCTTCCCTTCCTTCTACCAGTCCAGCAGCCAACCACCTAAACATCTCTTCAGCGAACTCCTATATGCTGAAAACACTGTTAGGTGTTAAGTATAAAACCATCCATCAAATAGAGATGGTCCACGTTTCAGGGAACTTACTGTGTGTTGTAAGCAAATACTTTAAATCCTAATTATAAATTGCAGTAGCTGCTAGAATGGGAAAGAACAGAGCACCCACTTCGTGAATAACAATGGGAACCTCCTTAAAATGTGCGGTTAAGAAGGCTACTCTGAGGAAGTGATATTTAAACTAAGACTTGAAAGGTAAGAAGAAAGGTGATAAGATTAACCGGGCAGACAAATATTGAGGAGAACCCTGACTGTCAGAAGTGTACGGACTTTATTTATGAAGGGCCGTCACAGAACTGAAGAGGCCCATAGTCCCGAGCCAAGTCCAGAGGTGGGGGTGATCACGCCCAGCCTTGCAGACCATGTTAAGGGGCTTGATCTGAAGTGTAAGGAAAAGCCAGTGAGATGTCTGAAGGGTTCCCATTTCCAAGTTGCACTTTAAAATCATTCTGGTGGTTTTTGTGGATAGCGCTTTGGGGAGGACTCAAGTCCACGGCGGGCAAGGGAGGGGACCAGTTAGGAGGCTATTGCAACAACTCATCCTGCCATCCTATTTAACACATTGGGTTATTTATGATTAATTTATTTAACTCTTCACATTTGCATCACTGGGTCCTAACGTGCTTGACGTATGTCAGAAAGCGTTGGGAAAAGCAAATGCCCGGGTTAAAGGCTGCCCCGGGAGGACTGCTCCTCTGCCTGTAACCTTCTGATTTGCTTACCGTGCTGTGGTCGCCTGCTGCCGTCTGCTGCTCAGGACATGTGGCAGGCACGCTGCCTCGTTCCACAGGCGTCAGCAGTCAAGTACAACATCCCTCCTACTGAAGCTGGCTTGGGAGAGAAAACCGTTTACTTCTCCTTGACTACAAAAATCATTATGTTAGCTAATGGAGTTTTCAAAAGTACATGTCTAATTTTTCTTCATTTTTTTTTATAAGTTTATATTTTTTTCCCATTTTGGTGGAGTTCAGGTTCTTCAGGAACTTGCCTATTGAATCCAAATAGGACTCTGGCATTTGGTGTACACTTTTCTCCCACTACCCTCCTTCCCTCTTACACTGTTTTCAGGAGCTCATTTGCACAGCCGTGGCCTAAGAGGCTCTGTGGTAGCATCTAGGGATGTAGCAGGGAACATGACTGACAAAAATCCCTGCTTTTGTACAGTTTACTTTCTGTAAGTAATTGTAGAAGAAAATCATGAGTATTATGGGAAAGGTAGGTGAGGGATTGCTGGTGGATGAGGTTATAGAAGGCTTCATTGAGAAAGTAACATTTTAACAAATGCTTGAAGCAGAATGAGTTGTGAAGATACCAGGAAAAAGTATTCCAGGTGAGGAGAGCCGCCAGTGCAAAGGTCCTGAGCCAATGGACCTGGCAAGTCAAAGAAAAGGCAGGGAGGCCGGGTGGTTAGAGAGGAGTGAACTACAGGAGAGTGGTAGGCGACGTGATCAGACAGACATAATAGGGACCGGTTGGGGAAGGTCTTGTAATCCACTGTAAGGACTTTGACTCTGGATGGGGGAGGGGAGGGGAGAAGGGCAGATGGGTGGTGGGAGGGTGACTGGAAAGATCACCTATACGGTCTGTCTAACAAGAGTACAAGTGAACTTTTCTAGAATTAGAGTATAAATGTTTTAACACAATAACTAAGTAAATGACACAAAGTCTGTGTTAACCAGTTTGATGAGAATATTTCAAATTGTGTGTGAAAACACTACACTATACCCCATGTTTGCATTAATGTACACAGCTATCATTTAATAATAATAATAATAAAAGGACTTTGAGGAAAGTGGAAAACTCCAGTGCAGAGTTTTGAACCAAGCAATTACAGGTGTATTGAGTGCTCACTGGGCATCAGGTGACACAGGAAAACAACCTACCAAACCCATCTGTCCTGAAAGTGGTGTCCCAGGTGTGGAATAGGAATTTGCTGACACTGCCCTTGAGTGGCTATGACATATTTTCATTGCTTGGGTAGCTTAATGTCAAATAATGGAGTGTCAGCTCTTATCTAATGAGGTCCAGGAGCTCCCACCTACTGCTGGGGAGAGGCAGCCAGGGTCATGAAAAGTAGATCACTGAAGCAGAGACTGCAGCTGGTTATTAGTAGAGACTTGGGCATAGCTGAAGAGGAGAGGGCAGCCCAGAGTTGTGGTTCGTAGTGGGGATTCTTGGGCCATGCTACCTGGCCAGTTCTGCTGTTTGCAAGCTGTGTGATGTTAGCTAAGTCAGGTACTTTGTGCCTCACTTGCCACAGCCATGAAATGGGAATAATTATGGTACCTTTCAGAGTTGTCATGAGGATTCTTTGCTGTGTCTAAAGTGGGTTATAGATGTGTTAAATAAAATCTGCACACACTCCCTCCCTTTCCTTGGATTTACTAGTGGGTTCATTACTTTATGGCTTAAGGAAATGGGATGGCTCTCCACAATGCCCTGTTAACTCTTTCCTGGTTCCCCGTTTTCCTGTTTTTCTCGGGATAGGCAGTGGCACTTGCAGTCAAGCCTGGCAATTCAAGTCTCTCCTCCAGTCCTCATGGAAAAGTGAACAGCAGCTTTCCCTTAATGAGAACACCCTGTTGGAAGAAAATATTTTGGCCTAGCCATCGTGCTAATTATCTGAGGCTCAAAGGAATTAATTTTCTGGTAGTCGTTGAGCTCACTGCCTCCTTATAAATAGTTTATTAAATTAATGTGATATAAAGGGATTTATACTTAAGTAATTGGATGGTGACTAGAATAAGAATGAATGCACATTGAGAACTGGAGGTCCAGGGTTAGGCAGGCAATATGATCTAACATGTATTAATTCTTCATAAGTTCTGTGGCTTTTGAAGAATTTGTATCTATGTGATTCAATGCTTAGAATAGTGTCTTTTTTTTTTTAATCTGATTCTAGTTACAGATAATTTTAGAGAGGTCTTTTTGCCAAGTACTCTCCTATTCCAGCTACTTTTTAAAAATCTTAGTGAAACCTCTCTCAGTGAGGTAAATGGTATCACTTATAACTCACAGTTTGAGCATGATGAAGGTAGGGGCCCAGCCAGCTGGGCGTGGGGGAGCTCATCTTCATAACTTTTCCAACTACGTCTCAAAACCCCGTCCTTCCCACTGTACTCACCTGCCTCCCTTGGTAGGGCAGTGCCAGACATTATAAGTCAAAGGACTTGCACTATTCCATCTGGGAGGCACCTCAGTGCCTCTGTCAGAATTATAGATCCCCCTGGCCAATATTACAGAATCAGCTTGGGAGTAAGTCCCTGTGCATATCCTGTTCCCTATTCTCCCTTGGGACTTAATGAATTTTCAACTGATATTCAAAGAAAAGGCATGCTTGAGCCATTCATATGAATGAAAAATTAGAAAAAAATGGGAGAGTCCTTAGCTTGAAATAGGGAAATGGAAAAGCTAGGAAATTGCAAAGCCAGGATTGAAATCCAAGCAGTCTGGCTCAAACTGGGTTGCAACCCCTTTTTAACAATGAAATACATCGTAGCACTAGGAAGGTTGAGAATCACTGCTCTACAGCCAGACTGCTTGGATTTCAATCCTGGCTTTGCAATTTCCTAGCTTCATGATCGAGTCAATCTATTTAACCCTCCTATGCCTCAGTTTCAACGTCTGTAAAATGGAGGTGTTATTAGTATCTGTCGTATTGGGTTGACAGGAAGAAAGAGTGAATTACTATATGCAAAAGCACTTAAAGTAACGCCTGGCACATGCTAAATACTGCTTAAGTGCTTAGTAGGTGCTGATGAGAATGATGACGATTACAATAATATTGATATTTATGATTATGTTGTTGGCTCTTGAATAAAAACGTAACTGTACTATCAAGTGGCTAGTAAAATTGGGTGGGGATATAATCAAGTGAGTGAATAGTTTCATCATAGATTTGTGATGTGTTTGAATAGACGTGTGCAGTAAACTTGGTGTGGGATGGTGGGAAGAGTTCTGGAGGGTGTGATGTGCCAGCCATCATGTAGCAAGCGGGTTAGCTGCAGAAAGCAGGGAGCTCCATTCCTCCCTGGGCTGAGGAAACAGACTGTGTGCAAAGGTCCATGATGAGTTGGAGAGTCCCGACTAGCTGGCAGGCTGAATGCAAGTGAGGGGAGGACGAGGGATTGAGATGGAGAAGAAGCATGAAGGGTCTCGTATGCCTTGATGGGCAATTTGGATTTTTTCTGCAAGGTTTGAAAGGGGGGAATGACAGAGCCAGGGTGGCTGCAAATCATAGAAATGAAGATTTGTGAAAACACCAGTGACTCCTAAAGTGCTTGGCTTTCCCTCATTTATAAAGATGTGGTTGTGGGACTGTGAGGTCACGGTCCCTACAGTGCTTTTAAGTCCAGAAAGAATGGACCGAATAATTCTCTTTTTGAATTTTCTGTTAATAAGGCAGAAAACAGATGGCATACTCACTAGGATTTTTGAAACTAAATGTTAAGAAAGGGACAACTTAAAGGTATGGGGAAGGTTTAGAAAACCACCAGGGCAGGGTGAGGGACGTAGAGGGCAGCTGCAGAAGGAGCATGAATGGGCAGGAGGAGGGAACAGTGTGAGGAGCCTGATCAGGGCTGCAGCTGTCAGGGAAGAGGTGCCTGATGGAGACAGAGGCTGGGGGACCAGCCACTGCTAGGGCTGCTTTGAACAGGCCCGGGGGGGGGGGGGTATGCTGGCCTTTCCCTTTCCCCATCATCTCACCTCCCACCAGCTCTTCCCATTTGTTGGCCCCATGGGAAACAGAAGAGCCCTGGGATAGGGTCAGCCTCCTGGGACCCAGAGCAGGACTTCAAATACATCAGGTGAGAAAATGGGAAAAAACCCCCAGCTCTGCTCTTAGGAATAAAGATAGGTCATTTTGAGATGATTTTAAGGTTTTAAGTCTTTTTTCCCCCTATCAAAATCTACAGTAAGGCAATAGTGATCAATAAGATTGGAATTTGTAGCACTTTTCAAATCACTTTTCTGAGTCTGGAAGCTTGTGCCAAGCTTGTTTCCTATAAGCCGTCACTCTCTCCTATTAGTGCACGTAATGCAAAACGGCAATGTCTCCTCCTCTTCTTTCCATACATTGAAGCTCAGCTCTGTGATTGGCTTTTGAGACTGATCACCCATCCTTACAACAATCTGAAAGGTGCTTGGTGGTGGTATTTGTTTTACAGACAGGGAAATGAACGCAGTGATTTTTCCAGTGGTGCTATAGCTAGTAAGTGAGGAAACTGGGATTCAAAGTTGGGGTCAGTGTTTAAACTCCACTGCCATTAGGCAATTGAGGCCCTTTAGATAGATCTACCACCCTGCTTCATGGAAAGTACCGGATACCTGGATCTCCACCATCATCTCCATCACCACCACCCAAACAAACCAATAAACAGACGCCTAAGACCACAAGCATGATTTATGGACAGTAAACCCAAGCATCATAAGGATGTTATTTTTGCTTAACTCTAGTTTTAGTTTTCAATTTTGGCTTTGCCAAAAGGATTTTATGAGGTTTCTTTGTCCTAGTCTTCTTGCAGATGTTTTCAGTGGTGATATACTGGTTATAATTTGGTGCCATGGAACATTTCAGTGGAATTATTGGTTTACTCGCTACCTTAATGCTGCTTTGATGCAACTGAAATTTCTGCAGCAGAGTGGAAGATGAAATTTCTTCATGCTTGGTACTGTCCTTCCCTTCCCACCAAATAATGGTGGTTGCTGAAAGTCCTTACCACTGCAGACGAGGTAATTGAATAATTTGTATATCAAATTAAGGTCCAAATGATGCTTTTAATAGCATAATTACTCATAGTAAGGAAAAGGTCAGCATTCACTAGTAATTATCTATTCTCTATAATTTTTAAAACACGAAAAAATATGCTTTGGCCAGCACATCCAAAGGGGAAAAGGCACTGTAAAACGTCAGTGGTCTGAGAAAACCATGCTTTATTATTAAATTAGTAATTTCAATTGAGAGACACAATGTATAATTGATCAGTTAATTTGCCTGAAGGCTTTCATTTAAATACTATATTTCATAGGTTCTTACGTGCACATTTCTTTTCATACTTTCTTAATTCCCAAATCAGGCATCACTGTGTGACATAGTTCATTTAGCATCTTTTTTTTTTTCAGCCTCAGTTGTATATAAAACAAATGCATGTCTTAAAATCAGTGTCATCTTCTATCTGATGAAATAGGAGATTCAGCTCTTTGTGTTTTGTTTTTTTTTTTCCCAGCGAGATATCCCTAAAAGACTAAAAGGATTCTTTGGAGGGAGCTGATGCTGAATTAATGCAGAAGACTAAATTCACATATTCTAAAGCAGTCATTCATTTCTCTAATTTATATTACGTGCCTTATCTGTGTGAGGCACTGTGTTAGTACTTTATGGGAGTAATAATCACCATGATAAATAATATCTCCGGCTGCATTTGGAGAGTGCTTTATTGTTTATCAGGGGTTATTACATGCATCATTTTATTTATTCTCAGAGTTACCTTGGCAGATAGATATTATTCCTATTCTCCGGCTAAAGAATCAGCAGCAAACCTTCTGAAGGTCGGGCAGCTCAGCTAAGGTTACCTCCCACAATGTTGACGGTCAGAACCAGAACAAGGGTTTTTCAGCTCCAAAGCCACTGTTTCCACTGTGAAAGGTGAAAAGGGCATCTAAGTGAAAAAGAGCTTTCAAAGCACTGAGGTCTAGTCCAAATCCTACATGCTAAGTCACCTAGGCCAGGTCATCTATCTTTTCCCGTGTTAATTTTTCATTATCGTTTAGGTAATATACCAGCCTAAACCCACTGTTTAAAAACAGAGTAAAGTACGGAGTCAGCAAACACAATGTATTTGTATGTATAAATAGCTTTTTGACATAAGTGATATCATACTATATATAGTGTTTTGTGATTTGCGTTTCTCACATTATATACTGGTGATTTATTCATTCAATGAATATTTACTATTCTCAGCCCTAAGAAATCCCCATATGTGGTTTCTTCTTTTTCTAACAGATGAAGACTATTCCATTCTCTCTCTAGACATGTATGCGTATGCATCATAATTTATTAAAACATTTCCCTGTCACTGGACATGTAACTTGTTTGAAATGTAATTTCAATTACCATGAATAATGCAATAACAATTTAAAAATTACAGTACATGCCCATCTGTGCAAATGTGTATACTTGCAGCCTAGATCCCTAGATGGGGGAAGTTAAAAGGCAAGTGTGCTTAACATTTTGTTGCTTTTGCTTAACTATCCACAAAGGAAGCTGAACTGATATGTGTAAGAATGGGCAGACTAAATCTCTGTGAGCTCCGTTTATAAAACTGAGGAAATGACACAGAGTTCTACTGAGAATCCTGCAGAGCAGAGTAATGATAGTCACCCTGCAGGCTTTCATCCTCTTCCGTGGATAAGACAGATCGACAAAAAAAGTACCCAGCAAGGCAGTAAATGCTACGGGCATCTGAATGGCACAGGTCATTGTAAAAGGTCAGGGAAAGGACTAGAGGACTTCTGGCTGCTGCATGCAGGAAGTGCAGAAGACTGAACCTTGACCTTCCTAGAGGATGGGCGGAAATGTGCTGGGCTGCAGCATTCCAAGCAGAAAGAATAGCATGGGTCAGGCAGAGAGGAGATGCATGCGATTGGAAGATGTTGAAATCCAGCAGAATCCTGTAGGCTATGATGAAGCTGTAGCCTCTCACTGTCGCTTAAAATTTTTGTGTTAAAATTTCTGCTTTCTATCATCTCATTAGTCATGTAGCAAAATAAGCCACTGTGCTTCGTCTCCTTAGCCAGACACCGCTCTGCATCCTTCCCTCCTGTGCACAGTCACAAGAATTACACCCCCTGGATAAACTATTAAAAGACCCCCATATTCCTCTAGCCGTTCATAGTGTTCATAGAAAGGTCAGTATAGGGTTGAAACTGGAGTGAAAAAAATCTTGTCTGTTGCCCTCATGGCGCCCTTCAGTTGAACTCATCTGAACGGCTGTGTGCCCAGCCTTCTTCCAGGCAGATCTGAGTCAGGGAGAGAAAAGACTAAAGGCAAGGAGATGACTTTCAGACAAACTCCTTCCCCACTAAAAGACTTGCATATTAGAAATAGGTCATTGTTTCATATCTGCAGAGGTCAATGAACTATGGAGTACCTCACTGGGTCACCACTGCTGCAGGCTATTTTCTGAAGACGTTTCTAAACCAATGGAAATAACAGGAGGGCGATTGAGGGACATTTTGGCATTTTTAGAGAGGATGCTGTTGCCAAGAGGAGTGGGGGTTTTTTGTGAACATGAGAAGACTGGTTAGTCTCTAGAAGTAGTTGGCAAAATCCCATCCTCCTTGCTAGTTCATTTTACTGCCTGGCGAATCTGCCAAAGGTCATGAGGATAGGCTTTTTGGTCTGCTTTCTGCAGCTGCTTGCCCACCATCCACAGCCATTTCATATTGTGAAGAGCTGGGCCTGGGGTGGGAGGTATAACCCTGCTATATATTGTTTATTCATTTCCATATGTATAGAGTTGACGGATCATCTTGTTACTTGCTATAAAGTAAGATTTGTGGTATCCAGGAATGGGATTACTGAAGGAGAAAGAGGCGTTGGCTTGTGGCAGGTCTCAACCACCCACTGGGTGGATAGATTGATTCACAGCCTGGCACCACTTTGGTCCCCAGCTTTATGCTCTGGTGGAGTTCAGAAAGCCAGGAGCCTCATGACCTTGTTAAGGCCTTTTGGGCTCTTGAATTGAGAGAGCGTCCTGGTGATTGCAGTGAGTAGTCTAAGGAGCAACAATGAGTCATAGATTGCCCTCATCATAAACAGATTAAAGACCATGCAACCACGAGTCATATATTGCCCCATCATAAACAGATTGACGACCATCTGCTCTGCATTTTTGCCTTAGACCATAATTGGTGGAGCAGGATTCAAACTGATCCTTACCAACTAGCATGCTTGGCCTGTGCCAGGCTCCAAACTTGTTAGGAGCTGCTAAGCCTACCACTGCCCTAGAGTGGGTATCCAGCAAGCGTCGAAGGCTACTGACTGGTCTAGACCTCTTACTATTATGTACTTTACACTGAGTCTACATCACAGCAGAGATCACAGGCCACATGTTCTGCAGAAGAGCACACCAGATGGCTCTACCACTCTTCTAACTGAACCTGGATCAGAGACCTTAACTCTAAAGTAGAGGTAGCACAGCTTTTGATATATAAAACAATAAAAACAGTAATAAAAATCATAATGTTCATATAAGTTGTACATAGTAGCCATCATTTTAAGTGCTGTGCATGGATTATACCACTTAGTTCTTCAAACCCTGTGGGGTAGGTGCAGTTATTCCTGTTTCACAGCCCAGGACATGGGGGTATCCTGAGAATATTTGCTTTGGGTCATGTAGCTGTTGAGTGGGGATTTAAGCCAGGCCTTAGGATCTCCAAGCTAAAATTGATCATGAGAGTTGAAGAGGACCGGAAGTATTTGTATGGGGGAAGACTTCTAGGAAGGGGCAGAATCAGGTGATGGTTGGAGCACATCCTCTGAATGAATACCCAGCAGAATGCAGTCCTGTCATCACTGCTCCCAGCTGCCTGGTATCCTCTTTTGTGACTGCTACTAGGAATCATTGATTACCTAAAATGCTTTGTGAAGCAATTCAATTAAGTGAACCAAGAATTACATGTCAAGTGTTACCATCTTTACTTGCTTATGTCAAGTGGAGTCAGAGGCTTTCTGTGATCAGCAAAGCAAGTGTAGAGTGGCTTATTAATTTCCTGTGCGTTTTGTCAAAATTTGTGGGCAGGGAATCTAATATTCAGTTTAATTTTTCATCTTAACACACACCACCCCAGTTTTTTTTCTCTTTCTCCCCTTATGATTGGCAAGCAGAACACATTTATAGTTTTACTTTGAGTGTTAGGTTAATAATATTAATATAAATCCTTTTCCCTTTTTATTTTTATTTTAAGTCATTTTTAAAGAATGGTCAGTTACAGACCTGCTGAAGTAGATGTCAACCATTTTGTAGAACACCTACAAAAGCAAAAGATGTTTATAAAGTTGTCTTTTAAAGGACTTATACTAGGATATTTTTTTCGTAGTTCACATTTTCATATTTATTGTGTGCCTACTGTGGGCTGGAATGGAAGAAGCAAGCAAAGGAGTAATAAAATCCACAGCTGCAGCTTCAAGTTTTCTCCTACATGAAATGAGTGTAACCATCAGATGATGGTAATAATTATATTTAACGGAATAACTATAAAAAAACGAATATGATAATTAGATTTATTTCATAGAGTTCTAGTTAAATTGTGTAATCTTTGCATGTCTTACTCTAGTACACATTCAAAAACTCAGCAAAGTTTGCCGTGGCCACACGGCTTCAGGAGTGTCTTGGCTCCTGAACCTGTGGACTGGACCCAGCTGACGGCCCTGGTTTAAGCTCTTCCTTGCTCTGCAGGCTCCTTGATCTGCCTTGAGACTCCTGTTTGTGCTTTTACATTGCTCATGGCTGAACTGTGTCTGTTTTCAATCCTATATTGAGATTTTCATCTATCAAAACACCATGCTAGGTGTTAACTATGAGTGCAGCAGCGTGCTGGCTTCTCATTCTTAATGTTGAGGCCCTGGGATACGAGATGGAGAACTTTTACTTCCTCCTCTAGTCTGCTTATTTCCCTTTAGTTACCACTAGGTGATCAATGAAGACTCTTAAGAAAATGGATCCATCTCAGAAACTAGGGTGTTTATAGGGTAACCATCTTGTTCAGGATGGATTTAGAATCGAAAGTCTTGAGCCCCAGAAATCCCATAAGGTACAGTTTCCCCAGGATGGGCTTACTTTTAAAACTCAAAGTCCCAGGTCCTAGGAACCTCTTTGGACCCAGGCAAACTGGGATAGTTGGTCACCCTAGGCATAGAAGACCCAGGCCATCAAGAACGTGCCCCCTACATCTTGTTTACCTGTAGTTATTTTGCCATAATAAAGACAATTCTAATTTCCTTTAAAATATAATAACTTCCTTTAAAGTTCTATAGAAAAGACTGTTCCATAGCTTCTCCTAAGGGCAGCCCTTGAGAGCGTCCTGAGGAATCCAGGTCTTATCCTCTGCTTTGTGTATGTCTGAAGCCAGGTCTGGATGTTCTACAGGACTTTTGAGAATAACAAGATGACAGCTGACAAATGAGAAGTCCCTTTTATTGATTTAAGATGGCAAGCAGACAAACGCCTTGGGTATAGCTCATCACCTTCCTTTAGCCCTCATGAAAAGAGTAGAAAATCAAATAGTAAAGGTTTCTTGGCAATCATGGTGCCACAGCAAAGGAAGTTTATCCTATTAGAGAGCCACTATGTGCTACAGGAGTGTGACTCCCTGTCTGAAGGAAGGTATCAGTGCCGTGGTTCCCAGCCTTGGCTGTGAAGTGTAATGACTGATCCCAGGTCTGTGCCTTCAGAGATTCCAATTGAATTTGGGGTAGATCTTCAGGCATCTCTCTTAAGAAACCATTCAGATTATCCTAATTTTCAGCCAGGGTTGCAGCTAAGGATGTAGGGATCACTTGCCTTGCTTGCCTGGGAAACCTCCACTGAACCAGACACTGAGAACCAGGCACTCTGACTGCTTTACCTCCATAACACCATTCTCCTGAGACAACCTAGCACAGCACAGCACAGTGTCTAGTACTTTCTGTTTGAGGTTTCCTGAGAATAACCCAGACCATCTCAACAGAACTTGCTTGGGGTGAGGGGAGTTGGAGGTTCAAACTATTTCTTATGGTGGGATAAATCTTGGAGTGGCTAATATCCTGCATGTGTAGTGGACTCCTATTAGCTCCAATTTTAGATCTTGCCCCTGAAGCTTAACAGGGCAGTCCACTAGGAGACTTTAACAGTTAGGAACTATATTTGTTCAAAATAAACCAAGTCGGAACAAATAAAATTGTTTTTGTGTATCCTTTATACCACTCACAAAAGACTTTATTGTCTTGATTTGCCTTTGGCAACTTTTGGGGAAAACCTTTTATTTTCAGCAAAATAGTCAGTATTCTGTTGGTTAGATTCAAATGAATAACTATTTTCCCAAGTTTAAATAGCTCACCTTAATCTAATACCCTCCTAGGTTCTAACCATGGTCAACCTTGACTACCTTTTCTAGACCCATCTTTGCCTTACCTCTGAAGACTTCCCTGTGGCAGTCCAACTCGCCTAGGCCAGTGGCAATACAGAGTCACTCTGTCTCTTCTTATTTACGAGATTCTAGAAGATGGATGACTCAGTCATATTACACTTCTTTACAACACCACCGACTGAAGTTTGGAAAAGTTAGCTCCGTCACCTATTGTAAATATAAAGTCAGGGCATTTCTTTGCAATGGTTAATTGTGGGGACTTCTCCCAATTCTCCTTTTGTTTTCACAAGGCCAGAGGTTGAAGAACAGTATGTAATTGAAAAATTGGTAGAAATCCTAATCATTTTAGCAGCTCTTTTGCTCTTATGGGCTTCTTCTATAAGCTGTCTCTGAAATATTATTTTCATTTTTTAGTTGTGGAAACTCAGATGTAGTATCACAGATTAAATGACCTCCCCAAGGACATTCATTGCTAGTCAGAGGTTGATCCAGTAATCTAATTAAGGCCTTATAATTCCAGCAATGTTGCCAAAACCACACTTTTCCCTCCTCCTCCTGCCAAACCCAGTAATTGAGGATGATGACCTGCCTGGCCCTCTGCCCTGGAAGCCTACTGATCCCCACAGCTGCAGCCATTTGACCATGTTTAAAGGTGCTACCCAGGCTAAGCGTATGAGCGGTTGGTCATTAATCAGAATTTGAGGGACCCTGGTCAGGAGTCACGTCTTGCCACATGGACTTCTTTGGGCTCCGGCTGGATGTGAATAGACCAGCCCCCTTTTGCAACCTGGTACGTGTAATGAATAAGATTGCTTTTCTGTTCCCCCTCATCTGGATTCTCCCATTGGTCCTCACATTCCGGCAAGACTGAGATAGCCTGGTAGGTGCCTTCCTCTAAGCTTTTGCCAAGCAGTGGGAGCCCTCCCTGCCTTCTCCTGCCCACTCCCCACCTGCTTGCCATCCCACGTGATGCTGGCCTTCCCGTGTACCATCGCTGTGCTCTCTGGGATCCCCGGATGAATCCTTGTCTTTATCCTGCACCTCCTGATGTGTCAATGTCTGCCGAGCCACCATGTCTCACCACACACCTCACACTTACAGGGCCCTGGTGGCCTGGACATCTCCGGATGGATTGCCTACAGCTAGGCCGGCGCCACCCTGCCTAGTCAGTCTGGGTTCAAGATTCTAACCTTAACCCACCCACCCCCTGTGAAGTTCCATTTTCTTGGTCTGGGAAGGAGCCGTTCATCCCCCACACCAGCTGAGGATTCTATCTGGATTCAGCACTTTCCTCACCTTTTCATTTATTTCTTAGGAGACGTAACCTTTGATCCTGGCATCTGGTGGTGGGTGGGTAGTAACTAGCAGTTGCCTTTTGTCTTTCTAAGTGGTGCTTGGCTTCTCTGCTTTGGATTTTGTAAGTGGTCCTCATTCCTCATTGTTCTTATCTTATTTTCAGCCATGGTGTGTCAGGATTGCTCACTTGCCTGCCTGTCATATATTTTTTCCCTAGTTTGATATTGTGGAGGATTCTGTTGGTCCATCTTTCACAGCATTGATCTAGCCAACTAGTAGATGAATGTATGGGCAGATGGATAAACAAACATGTAAATAATTCTATTTCTTTTGTAATGACCTATGGCTGCCACAGTTAGCATATTGGTCTGTGTGAAGCTGAGGGTTCTAAAAATGGATGACTGTCACTTTTATCACTGTCCCCTTCACAATCCCTTCAATATATAGTTGACATTCAACACATGACTGTTATTTTTTTGTCAGTATTCTTTTTTTATCTTAGAATATTAGGGGGTACATGTGTTCTATTTACATTTTTTTTGATAGATTGAGTTAAAGTTCTCAGTGTGTCATTCACCCAGATGGTGCGTCCTGTACCCAGTAGGTGCGAATTTACCCATCCTGCTTCTCCTTGCTTGATTTTCACTTAGATTTACTGTCATGCATATCTAAGACAAAAACTATTGTTGTCTTGTCAAAGTCAAGTCTGGTATTAGAATAAAGGGGAGATGTGTACATGTTTATCAGAATAACCATTTTCTTCACATTGTATAGAAAGAGAAGCAAGACAAGGCTATTAAAAAGTCTCTGAAAATAAGTAATATCTCTGAGGGAATCACATTATCCAATGTGCATAGAGCCATGAATTGCAGTATTTGAAAGTATTAGGAATAAGAGAGGCTTGAAATAAAGCAGCCTTAGGAAGGGACAGAGTTGGGACTATAGTAAAATCAACTCATTTGATACCATGTATATGAGACTGACTGAGCTATTCCAAAATGTATTAAACCCTTATGGACATATAGCATGGCTCCCAATTCTCACTGTTGTGAATTCTGTAGCAATGCACCGCCATATATGCCCTTTTAATGATAGGTGTCTGTGTTTCTACAGGATAGAGACCCTGAAGTGAAATTGCACATTGGAAACACTGATCTGAACTTCAAAAAGGCAAAACAAGTTGAAGAGGGAGCACTTTTCCCCACTGGTTATTGTTAATCATTTCAATGTTTGGGCAGTTTAATTTAATTTTTTTATTATGAGTTAATATGATTAGGCTACATTATTTGCACCTGTAAGGCCCAAAGTCTGAGTTGTGCCTGAGTCCTTCAACCCAGCAAGCATGCCATGTCAACGCTTGCACTTTTCTTGGATGAAAACCCATCCATCGTTTTCTTTTTCATGCCTCTGTTTACTAGAGAATACTATGCAGCCTGTGAAAATAATGAGGCAAATGTGTATGTTCTAGGGTAGCAAATATGTGTAAAGCCAATACTGGGTGAGAGCCGGTGGGGAAGCAGTGTACGTCACACTGCATCTGCAGGGTGGCCAGGCTCAGAAAAGCATACGTTCCTCTTACCATGTGTACATGGATAAAACACAAGGAAAGGAAACATGCTTGAAGCTGTACCTCAAAAGGGCCATAGATGCTACCTCTACCGAGCTGAATGGGATTAGGAGCAAGCACACTGTGAAAAGGGCATTGAAATTCTTCATCCATCTATGTTCAGGTGGTTACAGTGAGAATGCATTCAAGCATTACCAGGTGTAATCTTTTCAATTAGCTAAAACACCCATGGTGTCTTCTGTTTTGGGTATCTGAGCCTTTGTTAAGTGACTGCTGGAATGGCAAATTATATAAAGGCAAACATTTATATGATCAGCAAGTATTGTGTGGCAGTCCATGCATCAGCACTGTGATGGGTAGAAAACGATGGATAGGACTGTCAGTACCCCTGAAATGCTTAGGGTTCTATGTGGGAGCAGACATTTAGGGAGATAATTAAGCCTCACCGGCAAAGGGACTCTTAACTGGAGAATATGACCAGGAACTGTGGGAACAAGGCAGGGGGATTGGGAGATCTTCTAATAGAGATTATGTTTGATTTAGGACTTGAAAGGTATGCAGGAATTCTTCTTTTCTTAAAAAGAAAAAAGGTAGGGCAGTGCCTGTGGCTCAAAGGAGTAGGGCACCAGTCCCATATGCCAGAGGAGGTGGGTTCAAACCCAGCCCCGGACAAAAACTGCCAAAAAAAAAGAAAAGAAAAAAGGCAGTAATGTGCTAGTGAGATAAAAGTGTGTGCAAAGGGCACAGACGCGGAAGAGGCAGGTGTTTATGTGGCTGGAGAGTCTTCTGTGCGAAGGGTGGTGAGGCTAGGTAGGTACCGGTCAAAGAAGTGATGGGCGGTGAGGCCAGGTAGGTGCCGGTCAGGGCAGTGATGGGTGGTGAAGCCAGGTAGGTGCCAGTCACGGCAGTGATGGGTGGTGAAGCTAGGTAGATACTGGTCACGGCAGTGATAGGCGATGAGGCTAGGTAGGTACCGGTCATGGCAGTGATGGGTTCCCAGATGGGACCATAGAGATGGGTCTCTTTCACCCCAGTGTCACCAGCATCCAGCATGGCAGGGTTGAAAGGACGCATGTGTGTGTGTGCCAGCAGCCCTGCTATCTCTGTGTTTACAGCCTCGTCACCTCTGCCCTTCCCCAGAACTCCTCCTATCCTCCTCTCTACTTCTCTATCCAGTAGAGTTCCCTTCTCTGAATCTTCCACCTCTCAATTTTCTGTCTGCTTCTGTTCACTGCATTGATATTTTCATGCACCTCTGTCCTGAGAAGACTTGCTCTTGCTTCTATCTCTGCCTGACTCCATGTCTGCACTTAACATTCACTCGTGCAGGCAACAGGCCACGTGCATTCCTGCGGGTACCCAAAGCCTCTGCTGTGTTTCTCTGTCCTTGTGCTTCTGCTCTGGACAACTCCTACCTCAGGATGATTTCCATCTTTGTGTCCCTAGCAAATAGCATAGTTTATGGCAAACAGTAAGTGATCAATGTTGAATAAAATGTATTAAATGGGCTAAATGAATCTTCCCTCCGTTTAATGTGTGGTTATAGAATGTTGTGGTTATAGGACCATGTAAATTATAATTATGAGATGTGAGGGTGTTCGGCGTGCCCTCTGCATGAATGGCTCAACTACAACTTGAGTATTACCTGCGAATTGAAAACAATGTAACCTAAAACTGTATACCGTCATGTTAATTTGAAATAAAAAATAATAATACATGGAAGAAAGAATGGTAAGGTGGAACATTAGTGAGGGGCACTATGTTAGTATTCAGAACAGACTTCAGGCCGAATTGTTATTATTGGAAAACACATTTCTGTTCAAAGTAGAAACTTTTCAATAAAATCAACGTTGTAATGCAGTTTTTAATGTTAATGTTTTGGTGCTGAAGTTTATATATATTGTATGCACAATATCTTCCAACTTGTATCACAGTTTTTATTTCAGTGAGCAGTTGTGATCAGAAATGACCCTGACCACCCCATCAGAACAGACACCTCCTCACAGCACCCCTGTACCTTTGTCCTGGTCTTGGGCGCTCTCCTCACTCAAGTTTGTCTTTCATGGCACTTAACCACCCCTGGACTGTCAGTGTGGGTAGTGCCTGTCCCCTGTGTTGGAGCATTAGTGGACAAGTGCCTTGCCAGTGCTTCTCAGCAGCGCCTGCCCAAGCACCTTGCTTGCAGTGCATACTTGATTAAATATTTTATGAATGAATGACTCTTCCAGTCATTCTACAGAAAAAGCTACCGAACCACTCACCTCCTGCATGATGTCAAATGTTCATCATCTACAAGTTTTCTGCTTTTGAACTTCTAGAAGTTAGAAGGGGCCACTTATTTGGCAGATGTAAAAATTTTTGCATGCACCTGACCCCAAATAGTCATCCAGAGTTACTAATAATTGCTTGTTTTAAGTAGCTTTTAAACAATTAGAATTTTGATAGGCAGAGGGATTATCTTTGCCTTTACTGCCGCCCTTCTGGCCAGTCCTTCAGCATTTGGATGTAGTCCTGGTTAAAGTAGAAAATAAAGAAAAATGTAGAAGGGCTGCTGAATCTGTTAAGCCTGGAAATTCAAACATTTTGCAAATGGGAACTGCAAAGTTAATGTGATAGATTAGAAATTATTATTTGACACCTTTCCTGTGTAGCATATTTTTTCAAGCAATATATTAGCATTGTAAAAATTGAAGTCATGAACTGAATACATCCACCCACCCACCCCCCCACACACACTTACACACTCACTCTCAGATAGCTGAAGACTTAACTACTATTTGCTTTGAACAATGGGGCAGACAGAGCATGAAATTAAGTGTCAGGCATATTAAATCTACAGATTTTAAACTTTTTATATGGTCACTTTTGAACAAGTAGCAGTAACTGGAAAACTAGTTTGACTCTAAAAAGAATTACGGGCTAAAATACACTTGATGAGTAGAAATAATGTGATTGAAAGGCTAGCTCAGTGAGAGGCTGACATCACCCTGCTTGCAGTGTGAAAGATTTTTGCTGCTTCATAATCAATAATCCTAAATGACTCTGAAATCCCAAATGACTTTGCTGATGTGTAAAAGGTACAGAAAAATAATGTAATGGAGGAACATAGAATCAGTGGAAAATTAGTTTGGAATCCTTTTCTGGGCATTTCTCTAAAGCATCAGAAAAATGTCTGCACTTGATTTTCTCTGGTCTATATATCAAATGTGTAACCCAGACGTTTTTATGATTAAGGTAATGTGCCTTCAAATCAAAAAGGTCAAGAAATGCAGGTGATACCTTTGAACCTCCAGCTTACTTTTGCACCTACCGAGAATGCCAAATGGCTAAAGGATCAGAAATGGGCCCCAGAATAGAAATGGAAAATAATGGGCATGCAAAGACAGAGGACGAAGGTTTTTAATTTAACAACCTGGCTACAATCAAGAGGGAAATGGAAATGGAATTTAAAAATGAAAAGGAAAGCTTATTGAAAGGGAAAATGGGAGCTAGAAACAATGAAAACATGAAAGAGGATTTTAGATGCTGTTTTCTGGAGGAATGTGATTTAGTTAAGCCAGGAAACTGCATTTGTAGAGTATCTCAGTGTCACTGTTCATTCTCATGAACTCTGGATGATGCTTGTCAAGTGGCGGGGGGGTGGGGGGGTTTTCTTCTTTTGCATTTGTTAAGCACTTCCAGAGGATCCAAGATTTTATTTCCAGAGACAGCATTTATGAGCCGAGGGAGCATTGCTCAGTGAGATTCCAGATTTCTATTTAGGGACCCAAATGATCCTCCCTAGAGAAGGTCAGTCAGCCTCAAAGACCCAAAGGATAAGTCTTATTAGAAGAAAAGGCTGAGCAAATGAAAATGCCTTCCCTTGGCCAAGGTGTGTGTACACTAACAGGAAACGGGGATTCGTGTTTAATTGGAGAAGGATGGCCCATCACTGAGGATGCTGAGATTTCTCTTCCTAATAATAAGAGCGAACTTCATGTTTAGGTCTGAGGAAGACCAGGATGTGGTACAATGTTTCTTATCTTTCTTTGCTCTTTTCTGGAAAAGAGCTATAACATGGGAACCATCAAATCCTTTATATTTTGCCTCCGCATGGGTCTAGGTGAGTTATGCTACTGGTAAATAATGAATCTAGTGTATAATATAGCTTTTAGCATATAAAAACATATTTTAATTCTGATTTCTACCAGCCTTATATGTCTTCAATAACAAAAGGTAGTACATGTAGCAATGGTGGGAGTGGCAAATGTCCTGGCAATAATATAATAACAATTATGTCAGAGAATGTTGTTTATTAAGTATCATTAGTACCAGGGACTAAACATCGTATTTAATATATATTTTCTAAATAAATACTTACAATAAACCTGTAAGATAAATACAAATATCCCTCTTACCTTTACGGAGAACAGAGGTTTAGAGAAACTAAACCACCTACTTGTGACTGCATAGCTAGTAAATGGGAAAACCAAGATGTACATGCAGGTCCATGGAATTCTGTTTGAACAGAATTGGGCTGAGGGCTTGTTCACAGTGCCACACACCTCCACTGTTAGAGTTCTTGGGCTCATGCTATGAATAGAAAGTGTATAATGGAGGAATGACCTTATGTGTATTATTTAGCACTCAGAACTCCACACTAATATAATGATAGACATTGAACAAATAGCCAATAATACTTTGAAATGAATGAATGAGACTGGGCAGAACCGTCAGTACTTTTCAACTTCTGGACTTTCAGGTTGCTTGCCCTTAATATCAGCGTTGCTGTACTATCACTTTGAGACAAGAGAAGACCCAAGGAGATGAAGTTCTGCATTCTCACCTCTAGACCACACATATTATTAAGAAACAGTATAAACAGGCTCAGTGCCTGTAGCTCAGCAGCTAAGACACCAGCCATATACATGGGAGCTAGAGGGTTCGAATCCAGCCTGGACCAGCCAAACAATGACAACTATAACCAAAAAATAGCAGGGTGTTGTGGCAGGCACCTGTAGTCCCAGCTACTTGGGAGGCTGAGGCAAGAGAATCGCTTAAGCCCAAGAGTTTGAGGTTGCTGTGAGCTGTGATGCCACAGTACTCTGCCAAGGGCAACGTAGTGAGACTCTGTCTCCAAAAAGAAAAAAAAAAAGACGGTATAAATAATAGAGCTCCGTATTTATTGTGTAGTTTATTTAGCTAAATATTTGAGTGCCTAGTGCCAGGTGTATGAAATATTATAAGTATAGGAAACTATTAGATAGGGGTTATGATGAAAGTATTATGTGTTAAAATATTTTGGTAATTACTTAAGATCACAGTCAAGCAGGACAGCCTTGAAAGGGAGGATGTTTAAATTGAGGCATGAATAACAAGATAAAAGCAGCTATGAGAACATCAGAGACAAGAGTCAACTTTTGTTCCTCACTGTAAGAATGTGCTTTCTGTGTTGGAGGAACAGAAAGAAGGGAGACTATCTTAGTCTTGGAACATTAGGACCGAGGCAAAGAAGACTGATTAGGAGATCCACTAGGAGAGGCGGCCTTACAGGTTTGGAGGATGGAGTGTGGATTTTACTAGGAGTACAAAGGGATGCCACTGAAGGACCCAATAAGATTTATATATCTGAAAGTTTACTCTGGTTGTGGTATGGACAGTAGACTGTAGGTGACAAGTGTTAAAATTAGGATATAGGAGGTAATTTCTGGAGTCCAGGTGAGAAATAGTTGTACTGGGCAAGTGTACAGAATGGTAGAGGTGGATGTGAGTGACTGGATCCTGGAAGTGTTTTCTAGGTACACTCCACAGTCCTGTGTGCAAGCATTTGTGTGACAGGGATGGAGCAAGGGGAAACTAAGCAGTGAAAGGATCATTCATGAGATTTTGGTCAGTTCGTACCCAAATGGGGGACCATGGGCATAAGAGAAGATCTGAGGGAAATCATGAAGTCTGTTGTGGGCATGTTAAATTTGAAGGTTCTGTTGGATATCCAGGTGAGATGCCACATAGGCAGCTTGTATGGATGAATAGGA
Source organism: Otolemur garnettii (assembly GCF_000181295.1). NCBI lineage: Eukaryota > Metazoa > Chordata > Mammalia > Primates > Galagidae > Otolemur > Otolemur garnettii. The sequence continues at coordinate 11,042,085 of NW_003852399.1, forward strand.
CATGGAGAGTGATATTGATAAAGAAGCATGAACTTGAGAGTCATTGACTTGTTGACATTATTCAAAGTCAGTGGGCTTTAATATTAACCCAAGAGAGAGTATAAATAGAAAGAGTTGCTGGACCAAAGCCCAGAATACAACATTTACGTCAAAGGAGGGAGTTGTGGCAAAGAGAGAAGGTGTAACTAGTGTGGCAGAGAGAAAACCATCAGAGACAGACACAGAGGCCAGGAAAGGAGGTGTGGTATTGAAAGAAGCCATTGGAATTAGTACATCAGTGGTTGTGACAAGAGCGTGTTGAATGGAAGGATGGGAAGGAAAGCCCAGCTTGAGTGTGGCAAGGCAGTGCAAGGGACGGAAGCAGATCCAGTTACCTCTGACAGCCCTTTCAAGATGTTTTTCCATGGAAAAACCAGACAATATTATTCAGCCTTAAAAAGAAAGGAAATTCTGACACTTGATACAATATAAATGAACCTTGAGGAAGTAAAATAAGCCAGTCAGGAAAAGGCAAATACTGTGTGATTCCACTTATCTGAGACACTTAGAGTAGTCGAACTCACAGAAATAAGAACAGTAATTGCCGCGGAAGGGCTGTGTGTGGGTAGGGGTGGGAATTGAATGTTACTATTTAATAGCTATAGAGTCTCAGTTTTACAAGATGAGGAAGGTTCTAGAGATGAAAGGTGGTGATAGTTGTACTTAGTAATGAGAATGTACTTAGTAATACTGAATTGTATGCTGAAAAATGATTAAGAGGGTAAATTTAATGTTCTACCACAATTAAAATATTTTTTAAACTTGAAAATGTATAGACATAAAATCTGTAAAACCCAATATTTAATAAAAGGAGTTCTACATGAAAGAATAGAATATGTAGTGTTTTAAAAATAATAATACAAGATTTGCCAGGGTATTATCTTTAAATTGAAAGAGACCACTAGACTGCCTGTCAGAAAGGTTGAAAGAAGACCCATATCTGAACATGTTCTCATGAAATTTCAGAATATCAAGAATAAAAAGAAGGTCCTGAAAGCATCCTACAGAAAAAAATATAAAGTAGCCAAAAAGGAATGAGAATCAAGCCACCTTAGACTTCTCACAGCACTACTTGAGGGTAGAAAGCTATGAGGCAGTGCCTTCAAAATTGGGAGGAAATTTTTTTTCAACTTAGAATTCTATATCCAGTCATGTTATCAATCAAATGTGAAGGTAGAATAAAGACTTTTTCTGACTTGAAAAGACTGAGACTGTTTACTTCCCAAAGCCTTTATTAGGAAATTGCTTACGAATAGTCCAGCAAGAAGAAAAGGTATAAATTACAAAAGAGGAAAATGGGGATCCAGGAGGGAGTTTTTTCATCCATTCATCCATCTGTCCAGGAAGGCATTGAAGGCAAATCCTAAATGGCCCCCATGTAGCAGATCTAGGAGCAGCCAATTTAATTTGATCCAAGGAAGACTCAATGATGCAGATCTTTGGGGAAGAAAGGGAATTTGATAAGTAGAGAATATGATTAAAAATCTTTGAAAAAATTGATACCAACAAAAGGAGAAATAAAGGGAATTAAATATCCCACAGACCATAAAACTGCATGAAAATATCTGCTCCAGAGATGAAGTAAACAACACCATGGCATGGATTTAAGCAAGTGCTGCATGTCAGAAAGTCTGCTTGCTTTTCATGCTGGGAAACTTTTTTGAGATTCTCAGTGGTTTTGACATTGGACCACTGAGAATGTGAAAGAAGAAAAAGTAATCCAAACCAGACTAATTGGCCCTGCATTTGAACAGTATTTATACGGTCATAATAAGGGAAATGCTGCTTATTGATTTTTTTTTTTAAACTGTGAATCAATCTACAGTCATCCTTAGCATAGCAGACCAAATATTCTGAGACAGAAAGTACACGCTATTAACCTTGACAAGGTACAAGTAATAATGTAGCAGACAGAAGGTAGGACTTCAAAGGAAAGGTACAACTGAAGAAAAAAAGTCACCCTTATGAAGAAAATCATGTAGATTTAAAAATATTATTTAAGATTACAATAATAATAGAGTTAATATTAGTAATACTAGGCGAAAACATCCAGAGGAAGAGACAGGAGGAAGAAGCCAATACATATGTGCCAATTCCCATTCTCATGGAAATATCAATGGATAATTCTTTTAGTCTCACAAATTAGAGACTGAAAAGCATTTGCCTCTAGCAATGGCAACTGAAATTGGAGAAGGGAGGTATTTGTGTTAGGACTGTGTTTGGATTCTACTATGAAGATAAAATAATTGCCAGTGGGAACAGATGAGACAAGGGGTTGGTATTTTTCACTATAAGCCCTTTTGCATAACTTATATTTCCACGAAACTGCATAATTTCTTTGATAGCAATAAGGAGATTAAAAATAGGATGATTATAGAAGCATAAAAACTTCTTAAATTATTAATCAAATAAGGACACCTAATTATTTTTTTTCAGTGGGGAATGTGGCCATAAAAAAAAAAAATGTATGTGGATGTGGATTCTGGAAAAGCCACTTTAAAAATAAAAGTAATTATATTAGTAAGGTAAATCCTCAGTAGAAAAAAATTTTAATTACATAAAGCTCAGAGCAGTAGAACCTCCATAGTTGACCACCTCCTTAAGTTGATCAAGTTTCATAGTCCAGACACGCACCACTTGTATGTATTATCAGTACAGTAGGCCTACTTCCTTATGTTGACCACCTGCATATGTTGACCAGTTTCTTACAGTCCCTTGGTAGTCACTTTACAGAGTTTCTACTTGCATTTGAAAAGTAAATGTAGATGTATAAGGAGAACGTGTTTTTTTTTTCTATTATAATTGATCCCATCTCTTGCTTATCTTTTTCCTAATCACAGTAGAGCCTGTGTAAGTTGACACCAAGGGACTATAACAAACTGGTTGAGATATGGAGGTGGTCAACATAGGGAACTATGCCCACTGTACTTATAAGTACATATGGGTGCATGTCCCGTCTATGAAAATTAGGTCAATTTAAGGTGAGCCAATGTAGGGAGCTGGTTAACTATGGAGATTCCACTGTATATGTTCCCAGTGAGATCTTCAAAGCTCTGTCAATCTTAGATTGCTGGACTATTGGGCCTGAATTAACCAGTCTGTCTGAACTGGAGTTTGCCCCTGTGTCAGCTCAGGTTGCCTTATTAAAGTGCCACAAACTGAGTGGATTAAACAAAAAGTAATTATTTTCTCACACAGTTCAAGAGGCTGGAAATCTGAGGTCAAGGTGCCAATGTAATCAAGTTTTGGTGAGGGCTCTCTTCTGGGCTTGCAGATGGCCACGCTCTCAATGTGTGGTGGGGGGTGGGAGAGAGAGAAAGAGGGCTGCATGAGCTCTCAGATGTCCTTTATAAGAACACTAACCTTGTCAATCAAAGTCTTACCCTTATGAACTCATTTAACCTTAATTACTTCCCTGAAGGCCCTATCTTGGAATGTAAGTTGGGAGTTAAGGCTTCAACATATGAATATGGAGAGATCATATGAGACTCAATGGACCATGGAGTCCATACCAGCCCTCACTGAGTTAATTCTTCAGCTGGCTGAGTAGAAGAGATGGATAAATTGTTTTGCCATCAAGAAACCATGGAGCTGGGGGTAGGTAGGTCTTAAAGCCCTAGAGTACACATATTGGAACCTTTGCACAGACATACCCCTACCTTAAAAAATTCTAGAAATTTTAGGCTCTCCAAGCCCCTTACCCAGCTCTATTAAATTCAGCTACAGCATTTTTTTAGGGCTTCTCTTTTCTCTGAATGGCCAATAGCAAGGTGGCCTCAACTTCCCTAGGCCCCATCAGCCTTCTCTTTTTTATAAAAACAGCCAAACTACACACTCAGCCTTTTGATTATTTTGTTTAATCTTCACAATAACTTTGTAAAATGGGCAGAGTAGGTGTTTTCCTTCTCATTTTACTGGTGATGTGACTAAGAGACAGAGATTAGCACTGCCCTGTTGCACAGTACAGAAAATGTGCCTCCTTCCCCCCATAAAGAGCGGAGAGAGCCCTGGGATAGGAGTCCGATGCCTGCTTCTGAGCTCAGCTCTGCCTTTGGCATACCCAGGTTAGGGCAAAGGAAAAGTGCCTTTGATCAGATTTATCTTAATCAATTAAGAAAGCAATCTAGCATGGAAGCTTCAGTGAGGTATCTCACATCTCTTATCCTCATTTTTTCCTCCTGTATCCATCTAGCTTGAGTGATGTCATGAAGTTTGAAATTATTGCAGACCTGGACTTCACACAGCTCTGAAATTCATCAGCAGTGTGACCTTGGATTAGTTACTTCAACTCTCTAAGCCTACTCTTCTGCTAAATATAATACCTACTTAGTAGGTTGTTGGGAAAATTCAATGTGATTTATCTATTGTTCTTAAAACAATTCTTTCCATATATGGTGTTATAAAATGATCAGTAATATGATACTTGAAATGGCATCAGTACATTCTTTGGCCACATTCCCCAGTCTGATTTGGTCTGGCTTGACCACACACGTTCTCACAGGCATTAGAAAAGCGAGAAAGAATGCTGGAGCATGCACCAAGACCTCTTTGAGAGCTCAGCTCAGACCCGGCCCATCATCACCTCTGCCATGACCTATTGGTCAAAGCAAACCTCATGGCTCCCCCATCCCCCTACACTCAAGAGGTGGGTAAATAGATGCCATCTGATGGCAAAGGACCTCCAGTGACATTGCACAGGGGCATTTTTGCACCGAGGACATTGCTGTTGTCAATCTGTTGCATTGTTATTCCAAGGGAATTGTTGAAGAAATGAGGTAATGATGATCAATAACCATTTTTATAGTTCATATTTGTTTTCATTTTTGCTTTTGTCATGCTTCCATTCATCCAGCTTGTACACAGGGGTTTGCTACTAAGGTACGTGCTCGGAGAGCGTGTGAGCCTCTGAGTCTTGCACGGACAGCACCTCCCATAGGGCGTGCTCATCTGTGTGGATGAATGATGGCTTTTCCTGCTGTACTGAGACAGAGCAGACACAAAGTACAGAGTGATCCTCTCCCTCTGTATTTCTTTTGACAGGCTGCACAATCTGTGCTGATAGGAAGAACAGGCCTTGATAACCAGAGCCGTCCAGGCTGCCAGAGACATCTTGTTTCTTGTTGGCTGCCTGTGTGCATCTGTTTATTCCCTCTATGAGGTTTTATTGTTAGAAACCCTGATGCCTGGCAGTGTGCACTTGGGGGCCAGCAGATTTTACCAGCGCTGCATGCAAGCATCCGCTTCACAGCCTGTGAGCAGTAGCATTGGCACATCTGGAGAGTGCCTTCATAAATAGCTCCACAAGGTGCCTGGGGAATCCGGGCAATATCTTTGGCATGAAATTAGGACACTTTGTACATGACTGTCCCTGGAGATAGAGGAGGGCTGACTCTGAGTCTCAGAGGGAAACAAATGGCAGGACTTATCATTGGAAGACACAAGGTGATGCATGTATAGTTGCAGCAAAGCCTAGCCCAAATAAGGTGCATGCCTTTGTCCCTTTTAATTTGATGTCTTGATTTTTCTGTTGATTTTCCATTTCTTCTCTTTTTCCATATTGTCTCAGGTCCTTCTTCTTTCTATGTCTACCTTTGCCCCTGGTGCCTTTTAATCTTCTTCATTTCTTATCAATAGCTTTCCTTTCAGTCTTCACTGATTGCAGCCAACACCATCTCACATGACTACCGCTCGAGTCAGCAGGACTCTGAAGAGTCTGCTTGTGTCCACTGTGCCACACAGCTGCTTCTCCTGCTCGGGTTAGAGAGGGCAGCTGGAGAGGACACTGATGCCATTCAGGAAATACTGAGATATACATTCTGGACTCCTGTGGCAGGCAGTGTGTAAATGCTTTTGACCGGTGGTTCTCAACTTTCCTAATGCCATGACCCTTTAATACAATTCCTCATGTTGTGATGACCCCCAACCATAAAATTATTTTCATTGCTACAGCAGTGCTTTAGACAAACCATTCTAATCCTTCCACAAATGGCAGATAGATATTATTTGCAGTGTATTCAGAAACATGTTAGAATGGTTCGATGACTTGCCCAAGGTCCAGGGTGCCAGTGATGCCAGAGCCTCCAATCTGGGTCTGCATGATTCTAAATGCCAAGCTTGTTTCATAACATCACTCCCTGTATCAGTTGAGAAAGGAAAAAAAATTGAGGATCAGAGATGTGAGCTGCCTTGCTAAGAATGATAGTGCTAGACTGCCTCTGCATTTTTGGCTCAATATCAGAGAAATCTAATCAGAGAAAAGCAGTTTGAGTCTCAACCTGGAAATGTCAGCAGTTCGGCTGGGGCTTGAACCAGTTTTCTGATTCTCAGAGGATATAGTGGCTGTGATATATGATGATGTGGTGGACCAGACAGTTCTTTCATTGGTCAACCAATAAGTATGGGAGTCCCTGCTTTGGGCCAGGTGCTCTTCTAAAGTTTGGGATTCTTCACAGAATAAGAAAGATTTCTGCCCTGTGTAGGTTACAAGCCAGATAATAAACAGTAGATAAAATATGTGAATTATGTAGTGTATGATATGACCCTTGCTATGGAAAAAGAAACAGTGGAGAAAGGTAATGAGTACTGGAAACAGCAGGAGGAGGAGTGTTGCATTTTTACATAGGAGGCTGGGATGGGATTTATTGAGAAGGGAGCAGTTGAGCAAATGCCTGAAGGAAGTGAGGGAATTAGTCATAAAGGGATCTGGGAAAAAGAGCATTCCAAGCAAGAAGAGAGCATAGTTGGCATTTTTGAGTGCTAGCAAAGAGGCAGGAACACAATGTATTAGGGAAAGAGAATTAATGATGACCTGGGTGGCCAGATTGCATGAGGCCTTGTAAACCATCTAAAAATTTTAAATTGAGGGCAAAAGAAGAACAGGATGACTTGTTCTGAGCATTAGGTACCCAGATGCAATAATCTAGGTGTGGCATGACACTGTTTCCAATATGGATTGTAGCAGTGTTGGTGATGAAGAATTGGAGTCTAGCTATATTTGAAGGCAGAAACCTTTCAATTTTCCAATAGTTTACATAGAGAATATAAGAGAAAGAGTGAAATCTATGATAAATGTAAGATTTGAGGCTTCAGCAATGGACAGTAGAGAGTTTCTAACTTATGAATTATAAAACTATAATAGGGCTTTGTTTGGGGGGAAGAACAGGAGGTCTACTTTAGACATGTCAAGTTTGAGATGTTTGCTAGATATGCAAATGAACCTGTGAAGTCATCAGTTGCATATATGATTCTGAAGTTTAAGAAAACTAGGTAAGAAATACAATTCAGGGTTCATCAGCCTTATAACATGGTAAGAAAAGAAAGCCATGTGATCTGATGGAGAACACCCATGTGATGTGTGAAAGGGAAATTACAGCAGTAGTTATCAGTGCTTATTGGAAATAGGATGGCCTAGTTTACAGGGTACATTTTCTGATGGCAAGAATTTTCAGGGAAAGTCTTGAATCCAGATCAGTGTTTTCCCAAATTTTGTATTATTTACAAAAAGGAAAGAAGAAAAAAATTTCAATTAGGGGATTGACATTTTGTTTTTATCCGAGTATCATTGTCTATATACAACACAACACACACACCCCCTTCTTGGCCTGTTTATCATATCCCAGGTTGACTAACCACCTTCTTAGATGTCTTAACGTGGATTGGATTCTCATATTCACTTTAAACTTGCAACCACTTATTAATGAGATGCTATGGAAATTTGAGTCTGTGGTCAGAATTTAGAAATTAATCAAGTAAAATCTGATACAGGAAAATTAAGGGAAAAAAATTACCTTAGGCCAACTTTGTCTTTGTTTTCTTTTAATGACACTATGACAGTGATGTCTTAAAACAGTTACTCTCAAACTCCCAGGATTCTGCTATTCTCTTAAAACTTGAGGACCTGAAAGAGCTGTTGTTTACGTGGGTGATTCATGGGAGACTGACAAATAATCTGGTGAATGAAGGTCTCAGATGATGAATTGAAACTTGCAAAATAAAGTTGGGGCTCATAATAATCTACCTGCTGGAGAAGAGAGGCCTAGTTTGACAACAGTTCATTTAAGTAAGACTGAAAGATTTCCATGTCCTTTAAGTATGAACCAATGATGTGACTTGTTAATAGTAAAGGTTTAGGCTTCAATAATATATTTCATCTTTGTAGTCAACACATTTAGGATGCCTGACTTTTGAAGAAAATAAGGACAAGCTACAGTTCCCAGTGAAGAAGACAAGGAAGTGAAAGGTCTGAAACAGATGCCCTGTGAAAAAACAGTTGAAGAAACTGATAATGCCTCACTACATATTTGGAAAAGCCACCAGAGTTTCTTACCCATTACTGCTACTTAGGGGCGCTCACACTACTCAGAAGAGATGAACGTGGCAGTGCAGGAAGCGTGCAGTGACCCAGATGACATGAAAGCTGCGGGCAGAGATGAAAGAATGGGAAATAGCACTACATATAGTTAGCCTTCATTCGCCCAAGAGAAAATGTGTTTGTCTTTTACCTGGAAACTTTCTGGCAGTGAGATATCATCTCTTTGGGAAGCATAAAGTATAAGAGCTTCACAAGATGTTTTGGTCCAAACTCAAGAATTATCATTAATAACTAGATTTCCTATGCTGCCTTAGAAATGGCATACGATAGATAAGATAGCCTTTTAAAATTTTCTAACCTCCTCTTTTCCTGAAAAGATTAAGGTGACAGAAGAGGGTGCTATTAGTACTTAAAAATTAATTGATTCAAATGTCAAGTATTTTACGAGAGGGCCAGTTCTTCCTGATATTTAGTGACCCCCTTTTAGGGGGAACAAGCGTTAAAAGCTGCTAAAGTTTACATTGACAGCGAGGTGTGTCTGTCCCTCCTCCAGTTCCCTCTCGTCCTCCCTCTTTTTGCAATCTTGAGTAGGATGGCAGAATAGAAGTCCGTAGAAGGACTAGAAACTGAAGGAAGAAAGCTGCCAGGGATCATAGCAAGGGAAGGAAGAGGCAATTCTTAGACCTTGCAAACACTTGCTTAGAAGGAGATACTGAAAACATGTCATTGATTTCTGATATTTGGCCACAAAGCTCACTTTGCCTCAGCAATGGATGTAAAAGTCTGAGTTCGGTCTTTTCTCATAATCAACCAGCTGAACCTCATGTAAGCTCACCTGAGTAAGAATTTGTACAGGGATTAAGAGCTTAAATTTCAGTATTTTCTTCTAAAAACTCCATAAATTAAAAGAGAATTTATAGTGCAAAACTAGCTAAGAGACAATGGAATTACAAAACAAAATTTAACTTGAAGGGCGTTTTGCAAGCCGTACTTTCCATATCAAACTTCTTTAAAGGACTTCATTGTTCTATTACGTAGCAGAAAAGCTTCAAGTTTACCTTGGGGAACTTAATGTTCAAGAGTTCTTTCCAGTTAAACACAAATCAGAAATTACTATAAAACACAGTGGAAATTATTGTATAAAAATTACTTTTGCAAATGATTTCCATTTAATGTGCAAACAACCTTTCCCTCAGGAGTGTGTATTTTGCATCAAATGTGGGCTCCCTGTGAAACAGAAAGTAAAAGCATCTGAAATGAACTTTTGGGTTGTCTGTAGAAAGGCAGGCGAGGACCAGTTCAGAAAGGAAATGTCTGGAATTCTGCTTGGTGTCACGGTGCATAGGGGTTAAGATACCAAACAGCCTCCGGCCTCTTGCAGGGCAGCCAAATAAACTAAAATTGTCTCCAGGGCTGTAAAGTCAGAGAGTGATGTGGGAGACAGAAACTGGGGCAAATGTTTTTTTAACATTTGTCCTTGGGCAGGATTTTTTTTTTCTTTTCCTATTAGTTTACTATTGCTAGTAAATGTGAAATGCTTTATTTCTTTGCTTTGCTAACTATTATCATTTAGGCTTAGGCTCCTACTATAGAGGAAAAAAAACAAAACCTAGTAGCCCATCAGAGAAAGTTGCCATCTAGAGATGGATATGAAGAGCGTGTGAGTGCCGGCTGGGTAAGGAGGGCAGTCAATGGCTTTGACAGCCCCGGCCCTCCCATCCCTACCTTTGGTGGAGCAGTAGGTTCAAATTTGATCTTGGGCCTAACATATGCTCCTGGTGGTGGTTCCAAGATGCTCACAGAAGGGATGTTTAAGCCCTCAGAGGAATCAGGTCATGGCATTCACTCCCCAAATTTGGTTGCCTTTGGGAAGATTGACCCAGGGTGCTACCCAAAGAGAAACAGAACAAACGAAAGTCACTTCTGAGAATGTAGAGAGAAGGAACAGACTGGGGGATCTAGAGTCATGATGGCTCTTAACATGTATAACCAACTAACAATTTCCTAACAAGGCCAAGGCTCAGTATTAGCTCACAATATATATACCATGGCATTAAAAAATATACCACAGCTTGCCAATCCATTGTTTTATTTCTTATACCAGTTTATGTTGCTATAGTTTGCAACATAAAAATATAATAAATATATAAAAATACACCACAGCTTGCCAATCCATTATTTTATTTTTTATACCAGTTTATATTGCTATAGTTTCACATTGTCTTAAAAATCCATGCCTAAAGCTTTGAATGGTACCAAATTACTGCTTAAAGTATATTCTGAAGGAAGGAGCATTAGTTTCATATTTTCAGAAATTACAATAAAAGAAAGTTATAACAAGGCGGCGCTGTGGTTCAAAGGAGTAGGGCGCCAGCCCTATATGCTGGAGGTGGTTGGTTCAAACCCAGCCCTGGCCAAAAACTGCAAAAAAAAAAAAAAAAAAGAAAATTATAACAAAACATACATGGTGGCCAGTGAAGATATGTTCTGAGTTGATCTTGGCATGTTGGAGAAAATATCTGCCTGAAGTCCAATTGATGCTGAGAGTCTGTTTCCTAGAAAGTACACAGGTTAAAGAATAACCTTTTAGAAAGAAATTTAGTATATTGATGTACAAGCAACTTCATCCTTCAGCCTTGCCCTTCCTAATTTACAGCCTTCCGTGACTGGTTTATAGGGATTTCCAATGATGTGATTAGCTTTACTTGCAAGAAACTTGCAAGAGTTTCAGAGTAGTGATTTGTCAGCTATAAACTCATTCAGCTAATCTAAAGGAAAAATTTTAGAGCAGGAAAGAACCAGATGCAGAGGTGCTGACTTGTGAAACATGGTGGTAAATGCATTTCTAGCTAGAAGACTAAAATTCTAGTTTCCTAATCATGCAAAGGAAAGGAAATGATGATGGACAATAAAAAAAAAAAAAAAAAAAACTAGGCTTGGTGCCCACATCTCAGTGGTTAGGGCACCGGCCACATACACTGGGGCTGGCAGGTTTGAACACAGCCTGGACCTGCCAAACAATAACAACTGCAAACAAAAAAATAGCAGGGCATTGTGGCAGGCACCTGTAATCCCAGCTACTTGGGAGGCTGAGGCAAGAGAATTGCTTAAGTCCAAGAATTTGGGGTTGCTGTGAGCTGTGATTCCATGGCACTCTACCCAGGATGACATAGTAAGACTGTCTCAAAAAAAAAAATAATTTGTACAGCTCTTGTTAAAGCTATATTGCTAGGTACTTTCTATTTTGGTTGCTGATATAATGCTATGTTTCTTTATCTAATATTCTGTAATTCTTTTCTATATAGGAATATAATTGATTTTGTTTTTTTTTTAATACTGTCTTTTTAACAGCACACTGTGCATGTTGTTTTGTAAATAATTCACAAACTTACTGTTACTTTTTACATTTTCATCAATGTACATCCTGTTTGTTACATGTGAAAAGATTTCCTCTACTATTCTTCTTTTTAATTTGTTTTTTATTAGATCATAATTGTGTACATTAATTCTCTCATAGGATACAGTGTGTTACTTCTATATGCAGTTTGGAAAACTCCTCCAAGTGCCTAACATAGCCATCATGTCTTTCTCATAATTGTTGTGTTAAGACATTTATATTCAACCTTTAGACAAATTCACCTGTACCCAAATAGGATAAATTATAGGCATGATCCCCACAATATCATTCTCTTCCCCCATCCTCCCCCTCCCCTCCCCCTCCCCTTTCCCCGTAGTCTAGGGCTCCATTTGGATTGTAGCTTTCCTAAGATAGCTAACTATTAGTTTCATAATAGTGTTGAGTACATTGGATACTTTTTCTTCCATTCTTGAGATACTTTGCTAAGGAGGACATTTTCCAGCTCCATCCATGTAAACATGAAGGAGGCAAGGTCTCCATCTTTCTTTGTGGCTGTATAGTGTTCCATGGTGTACATATACCGCAATTTATTGATCCATTCATGGGTTGATGGGCACTTGGGCTTCTTCCATGACCTAGCGATTGTGAATTGGACTGCAATGAACATTCTGGTACAGATATCTGTATTATAGCGTGAATTATGGTCTTCTTGGTATATACCTAACAGAGGAATTACAGGATCAAATGGTAGATCAGTATTTAGATCTCTGAGTGTTCTCCATATGGTTTTCCAAAAGGGATGTATTAGTTTGCATTCCCACCAGCAATGTAGTAGTGTTCCCTTTTCTCCGCAACCCCGCCAGCATCTGTGATTTTGGGATTTTGTGATATGGGCTAATCTAACTGGCATTAGATGATATCTCAGAGTGGTTTTGATTTGCATTTCTCTGATGATTAAGGATGGTGAGCATTTTTTCATATATCTGTAGGCCATGCGTCTGTCTTCTTCAGAGAAGTTTCTATTTAAGTCTCTTGCCCACCCTGCGATGGAATCACTTGTTCTCTTCTTGCTACTACGCTTGAGTTCTCTGTGGATTCTGGTTATGATTTTGTGTAGTTATTTTGAAGTTAGCCACATTGCTGAATTTTTCTATTGTTTTTGGTAACTTGCAAGTAACTTGGTAACTCGGAAGTAATGAAATTTGTATTTTTTTTACAAACCATTGGGATTTTTAAGTTATCATAATTGTACTAGCTAGAATTTTCAAGAGAGGAGAGGTGGTAATGAGTACACTTATCTCATAATTGATTTGTAGATATTGCTTTTGTTTCCTCATAAAATTGATATATTTGTCCCAATGTTATCTTCAGTGATTATGTCAATGTTTTGCCTATAGTTGATGTTTTGTAAATATTCATGGAATAAAGAAGTCTGAAATAAAAAATAAATAAATAAAAACTAAACATTACCACTAGCAGAAAAAAATTAAACTCTCCATGCTGAGGTCCTCCTCTGTCTTCAAAATTAGGGAAAAGAATCAATGTGGTTTCACCCAGAAGTTAGAAGGAAAATGGCTGGCAGCCTGGGACTCTGGAAGGAAGGATGGCAGGTGGAAGCAGATGTTGGTCAGGAGCTACGTAAGCCCAACACACAGTGGGGTAGTGTAGCAAGGGCTGAGGTTGAAAATCACTGCTGATCCAACAGTAAAGTGTGTGCATGAATGCTGACTCAGGGAAATGGTTTCCCATCATTCCTTCCTTCCTGTATCCATGGTGGTTGTACAGAGCACCTGTTGAAAACAGTACATGCTAAGGAGCACAGTTGTGACAGCTCTCATCCTCCCACTCTCCCTGACCGCACCAGTTACTAGGGTTGTAGAACAAACTGCCCCAGAACTTAGTGGCGTAAGACAAGTATGATGCTCACATATGACATGGATCAGGAACTCAGGACACAAGGAAGGATGGCTTGTCTGTTTATTATGGTGTCTGGGGGCCTCAGATGGAAGATGTGAAGGCTGGACACAGAAATTGTCTGAAGCTTGTTTACTCATTTGTCTGGTGGTCAGTGGTGACTGTCAGCTGACACGTTAGCTAGGGGGTTGGCTAAAAGCCCTCCGTGGTCTCCACGACCTCATCATGTGACCCGGGCTTCTTCACATGATAACAGGGCTAAATTCCAAAGGTGAGCATCAAAGAGCAGGAGCCGGGCAGGAGCTGTGTCTTTTTTATGACCCAGCCTCAGAGGTTGCATAGCATCGTTTCACTGACTCTGTTACTCAGGATGGTCACATACCCTGTCTAAATTCAAAGATAGGGAACATCAGCCCTAAATACCTATGGAAGAAATCTTGGGCACTTGGAATGAAAAGCAGGTCTGAATGTACCTACCTATGTATGCGTGTGTGAATACATGTACAACATAAGTCATAATAAACATTATTTGTGGTTATTTTATCATTGATGGCCCAGGGATTCAAGAGTGGAAATATACTAGTAAAAAAATCACACCTGAGCATACGCTTTCCAAACTTGAATCACTTTCATATTACGTCCACTATTTTTACTGTTATCATCTGTACCATTGTTACCTTAATTTTTTTCTTTAAGTTGGCCTATTAAGTGGTTGGGATATTTTTTTTTTTCAGGAAAAAAATGAAATCTTTTTTAAAAGCAAACTAGAATATATTACTCTAGAAAATAAAATTTATGTTTGCCATAACTTAAAGGTAGCCTTAAATATAATAAAAGTAACACAGACCAGTTATTAGGGATACACTGTTTTCTGCTGAAGTGTCTTTAAGACTCACGCAAGCCCTCTCTGTCAAGAGAACATGTTAGCGGATGTTAGAAAGATGTGAAATCACACTCCTACCAAATTAAGGATCTCCCGCTGTCTTAATCTGAAATATGGGTAGAGAAGTGAAAAAAAATGACGTCTACTGAGAAGGGCAGTGATCCTTAAGGTCAGGTCTTTGTACCCCCCAAGACCCTTTAAGAAGCTAGACCAGGCATCCTCAAACTACAGCCTGTGGGCCACATGTGGCCCACCTAGGACATTTATTCAGCCCACCAGGTGCTTTTGCCGCTGCTGCTTGTCCTGCTTAGCAGCCAGCTTGTCCCACTGCCCACAGTCCAGCTAGCCAACAGTCTGAGGGACAGTGAACTGGGCCCCTGTTTAAAAAGTTTGAGAATCCCTGAGCTAAACGCTTGTTATAGCCCTGCTGCTTTGGCAAACACTGATCCAGGATGATAAAAAATGTTAACAGTGATGCTTTAATCTCGCCTAAACCAAGTCTCTGGGATTCATGAAGGTGACCAGCATCTGGCACAGAGTTGATACTTATTAACTGATACATGTATTTGTAATCTCTCGATCAAAAGGTAGGGTTTTTGCACTTGTTTTTTGGAGTCTTTTTCCCTCATAAATACTTCCCCGAAATAGCCAATGAGCAATAAAAGGCTTTGACTAGTTGTCTTCTAGGTATATAAAGCCTAAGTACCCACATTATCGCATTGCCATTCCCCGCATGCTGGTGGAATTGACTCTGCTTCCCCACTGTGACGTAACTAATGTTCCTAGGCTTTACCGGACCACCCGAAGTCCAGAGCCCCAGGTGGACTTGTACTTCTTATTATGTAGGTATCCAAGTTCTATAACACTCATTTCTAAAATAATTATTAGCACCTGCTGGAGCCAATGTTACACTAGGCCCTGGAGATGTCAGGGACAACGGGAGACAGACAACTTCTCAGAGTACAGAGAAAGGCAGTTGGGGGTAGCTATTCCCCCCTAAAAATTTAATCAATTGCTTAGCAACCCCTTTGTCTTCTTGTTATTTAGTGGAAAACTCTGCTGCTTAAGGATTTCTGGAGATTTTTCCCAGTAAAGATGATTAAGTTGAGATCATTTTCATGGCGTCTCCTCTGAGACCTTTCTTTGTGGTTTTGAGCAATATTGAGCAGGTCTGCAGGGGTTAAGAGGAGGACAAGAGCCCGATCTTTAGGGCATCCAGCTCATAGCCTTTACCGCACTCTAAGTCTTATAATGACAGTAGCGCCCTCCTAGGCATGAGGCCAGCACGCACAGATCTTCTGTTCCTTCTTTATTTACAGTCAGCTGTGGTGAAGCTGTCTAAACCAGTGGCTCTATGGACCCAGCAGGATGTCTGCAAGTGGTTGAAGAAGCATTGTCCAAATCAGTATCAGATCTACAGCGAGTCATTCAAGCAGCATGACATAACTGGTAAAGTATGCGGCATCAAGATATTTCCCTCCCGTCCACCCTCCCTGTCATGATGGCCTTTCCCACACCCTTGCAATGAAAAGGCATCTTGCTGCTGAAATTTTCTGGCAGGGGTTTACTTTAAAAGAAGTGATGGATTCCAGATCCATGTGAGCCATGCTACTCAACAAGCATATGCGGTTATTGTAGAAAACTGTGGATTTTCAGTGTTTAGTGTAAATGTGTGTGGGAAGCAAGATGAAGGGTTGAGGGACCCTAGAGAAAGTAAGATTACACCGGCACACAAATCCTAGAGAAAAGAAGGGTGTTATTCAAATATAATGTATGATTACAGGATCAGTATGTAGATCCTTTAAGTAGGGAAGGTTTCTAAAAGGGAATATATGCTGGGCTTTTTTTTTTTTTAAGATAAAGTTCAGTGACTTTTCTAATGTGGTAAGCTACACACATATATCTGATGATGTGAAAAAGTCATGGTGGATAGTCACTTTCCCTGCCTTGCAGCGCGGTGGGTGGGTCCCATTCAGTTCCCAGTGACCACCTGCTTGTGTTGCATCCGGACATGGTGAAGTGAAATGTCAGGATACCAACTCACCGCCCTTGGGATGAATACTTGCAAGGTGCAAATTAAGACTCCATTGAGATCAAGGGTATCTGAGTACTACAGATGGAGGTCAGGAAGTATTTGGAAGCAGAAATAGGACAGTATATTGAACCATGAAGGGCTTTCAGATCACTTGTTTCGGACAGGGGAAATGGAGTAGGCAAGATGGAGCCTTCATGGCAGCCCATCAGAGTAAGCAGGATCTGTGCAGAGCTGGCCTGCCCTTCCCCCTGCAGATGGCTGTATGCAGATACTCCGAAGAGTGCCATAAAAGGAGGAGTGAAGCCACAGTCCACATCAACACTTATGTGGCTGCAGGGGGCAATAGTGTTGAGCAGTCCTTGTTCTGGTCCACATCCTTCCTTTTTTCTGAGGGTTACTGACACTGGTGGGAAAATGCCTTGCAATGAAAGAGCTCAACACTCCGGATGCCGAGTCTCTTTCTAAACCTCTACTTCTGTCTTGAGAAACCCTAACCTCCCTCATTCTGTTCACTGCTTAACTCTGCAAAGAGAGCGGTTAAACAGCAACGATTTCTTTCTGCAGTTTAGTTCTCTCCCTGTAGCTATGAGATCTGGGTCGTATCTCCGTAACCTCCCTAGAGCATGACTTGGTGGTTTCCACAGCATGTTCTGTAGCGCCTTTGGCTGCCAAAGGGACATGGGTGTGCCTTGCTCCTTATATGTCTGCTCTATATTGTCAAATCATATAGAAAATTTGGTTTGGTTTTAACGCTAAAGGGTTCTAGGGCTAAATATTTTTAAAAATGCCAAGCTATATGATCATAAATTCCTGCTCACCAAGTTGTAATGTCTACGTTTATCAAGAGCATACTTAATTGTAGCTGGAGCAGAATTGACTGACCAGAGTGAAATCCTGCTACCTTAAGTATAAAAAATGGTCTGCTGGGTACTTCCCCAACCCTGCCCAATAGAGCTAATGGCCCTTTTGGATGAAATTCCTAAAATTCCGAAGGTAGTGTGGGCACTTAGCTTAGATTCCAAGTGCCTAGATTTGATTTTTTTCAGTGCCTCCCTTAAGAGTAGAAGAAAAGCTCATGTAGGGTCAGTTATTCCCCCTCTAGCAGTAATCAATCAGTTAGTAACCGCTTCCCTGATTATGGTAGCCTTCATCAGATAATGGCCACTTAATGCTTCTTAATGTCCACGTTATAGTAATGGTGAAGCCTTTTTCACGATCTTATTTGAAAGCAGTGTTACCTTTTATTAGGGGTGAGAATTATGAGGTACCCTTGAGGGAAGGATAAGCATTTATAATGGTTTGAAGAGGATGAGCATTACACTCCTCAGAGATAAAGATTCATGCTCCGATGCTTATGGAGTAAGTGGTACTACATCCCCAGGTTTTCTAAGTGACACAAGGACAGGGACATGGGAAGGAGATACATGTTTCAAACATGAGTCATATGCTTTTGGTGGCGTGCTGGGTCTCCATGAAGCACCTCTGTCACAGGCTTCTTGGGATTTGGGGCCTGATGTTCAGTGTGAGCCAATTATTTAACCTCATTTCCTCCTCTCCAAAATAAAGATAATAATAGCTGTCTCCAAGAGGTACTGTGAAGATTAAATGAAATGATATAGAAAACCCTTACGTGTTAACAACTGACCGACAACCTCTGTACTCCAGTCTTGTGCCGGTATTTACGTTAAGACTTACCTGGATGTGTCAAAAAACAGTGTCATTGCATTCTCAGAGCAGTTTTCTGGCAAGAAAAGAAAGCAGGGAATTATTAGGGGACTTAGGGAGCAGAGAGAATGATTTCAGATTAACATCTGATCCACATCTTTTTGACGTTCACCTGTCTGAAGCCTCAGAAGACCACTGCCTTCCCCTGTCCTCAGGCCCCTTGTCTCTGAGGGGGATTGTAAACCACTGAAATGATCACACGTGCCAAGTGGCCGGAAAATAGCTTTCAGGACTTACTCCAGCCTACGATTACCGGCCTTGTGACGTTGGAAGCTATGCGAATCTTAGTGCCCTTGGGAGCTGTGATGAATTAGGCAGAGAGGTTTATAAAAAAAAATTAAGATCTGATGGCAAAGCAAACCTTCAGAGGCTGGGCAGGCCCAGAGGGACTAGGAGAGGGTGGAGGAGTGGCTAGGAGAACCAGGAACCCATAGCTGCAAAACAGCGGGTGATTCGGGGGAGCTTGCTAGGTGAACCTTAGCTTTCCTCACCTGTAACAGTACCTACCTCACTGTGCAGCTGTGAAGGCCGTTTGTAGTCACTGTAAGCCTAAGATGAATGTGAACTCCTGCTATTTTCCTAAGTGCTGCCCTAATGTCTGTGATGACAAAAACAATACACATACACCACGTTGAATTCAAGCTTTATTACCCTGAAAACTGGGAAAGGAGAACCTAAAGAAAACAAATCAGTCAGGGCTGACAAATATCCTGTGCTAATCTTCAAGGCTGCAAAAATAAGTTCACCTGTCTCATTTTTATTTAGATTCTCTGGACTGCTGCTATTTTGTTTTTTTCTTAAGGGATTTCCAATGCATGTCCATTAATGTAGTATGTTGTATCAATAATATGTGAGAGACAGATGATCCACTGATTGTAAATAAAAAGAAAATATATTAAATAGAAAGAAGAAAAGAGAGAGAGGTTTTCAGATCCTAGGTCTGAGTCAAATCCTCACTACTGTCCTTCACCTCAACCTTTGACATGTAATTGCAACATAGTGTCACACAAGTTAGTGGGGTTTTTTTGTTTTTTTGTTTTTTTGTTTTTTTTTTTGAGACAGTCTCACTGTGTTTCCCTCAGAGTGCTGTGGCATCACAGGTCACAGCAACCTCAAACTCTTGGGCTTAAGCAGTTCTCTTGCCTCAGCCTCCCAAGTAGCTAGGACTACAGGCGCCTGCCACATCACCCAGCTATTTTTTGGTTGTAGTTGTCATCGTTGTTTGGCAGGCCCCAGCTTTGAACCTGCCAGCTGTGGTGTATGTGGCTGGCACCCTAAACACTGAGCTATGGGAGCTGAGCCTCAAATTACTTTCTTCTCAGTAAAATCAGGATAATATTTATCTTAAAGGGTTGTTGGAAAGATTAAATGGGATGATCCATGTTTAGGACCCAGCTTAATGCCTGGCATATAGTAGACTTTCATTCATCTACTTAGTAAACTTATATGGACCATCTACCAAGTCCCAGGTTTGGACAGTATAGCAGCAAACAGTATAGTCAGTGGCCCAGGTAGGGAAAAATTTGTGTTTCTGTGGAAAACCATGTATCATCTTCTCTAGCACATTTTGGACTGTCTAATTCTAGGGAGCTGTTTTATAACTCTGAGTTGTAGATGACTAACAGTAATACTGTCATTCTTGGGTATAGACATGCAAATTCTGTCCCACAGAGGTTCGGTTTCCTTCTCTGGCCAGGGAGAAAAGGTGAGTTTCTTCTCTTATGTACACTCTGTCTTCCTGGCTCTAATTATATCTGCTGTTCAGATTCTTCTTTGAGCTACTGGTAAACATCTTGCTAGTTTTATCATTAGTAAGTTAAAATCTTAAAGATGAGATCATTTTTGTATTTGTATAAAAGTCATGATTTTGACTTTTTTGAAAATTATCCATTTTTTATTTATTAATTAGAGGCAGGGTCTCACTCTGTTTCTCAGGCTGGAATGTGATGCAATAATAGCTCATTGCAGCCTTCAATTCCTTGGCTCAAGCAATCCTCCTCCCTCAGTCTCCTGAGAAGCTAGGACTTGAAAATTATCTTTTAGGGCTCAACTTGAACTTTACCTTAGAAATAAAAACAACGTAACTTAAACACTTTTACCCTCATATTAATCTGAAATTTAAAAAGAAAAAGAAAATTACTTCTGAACCTGGGTAATTGTTTGAACTTTCCATATTTGCTTTTACAAATAGTTCTACTATATTAATACTTTTCTTATATGTTGTTTGAAGGGCATTAAATTCTTTTTTTTTTTTTTTGAGATAGAGCCTCAAGCTGTCCACCTGGGTAGAGTGCCATGGCTTCACTGCTCACAGCTATCTCCAACTCCTGGGCTCAAGCGAGTCTCCTGCCTCAGCCTCCCAAGTAGCTGGGACCACAGGCACCCACCACAACGCCCGGCTATTTTTTGGTTGCAGCCATTATTGTTGTTTGACGGGCCCGGGCTGGATTCAAACCTGCCACCTTAGGTGTATGTGGCTGGTGCCTTAGCCACTTGAGCCACAGGCGCCGAGCCAGGACATTAAATTCTAAACAAATTTTCTCCCCAGTTGCTCCAAAGCCTAAGAAAATTTTAGATATATTTTAACCAACCAGTGCTCAAAATCTTTTGCAAATATCCTTTTAGAATTAGTAATAATTGCATCATGTGCAAAAGACACCTGCTACTTTGTGGCAGGTATATTTATTCACAAGAGAAGCTATAGTAGTTCCCTCCTTATCGGAAGGGGATACTTTCTTAGACTCCCAGAGGATACCAAACTCTATATGCACTGTTTTTTCCTGTACAAACATTCATGCTTATGATACAGTAATGTATAAGTTAAGCACAGTAAAAGATTAACACCAATAATTAACAATAAAATAGAGCTAATTATAGCAACGTACTTTAATAAGAGCCATGTGAATGGGGCCTTTCTCACAATTTCTTCTTTACTGTACTCACCAATTTCTGGACCACAGTTGACCACAGGTAACTGAAACCTCAGAAGGTGAAGCCACAGATAAGGGGAGCATCACTGTACTGGTGTTAGCACCCTACAGAAGCACTCGAAATGGTTAGAATGCCAGAGAGGCATTAGGATATATAGATTTAAATCATCGGTTTAGACTTGAAGGAAAGAAACATGTCTATTTGCTGTGCTTGCAAGATTCTTTCCCTAGCTCTCTGAGGCGGGGCTGGGAATGCTAATGAAGAAACTTACCAGGCTGGCCTAAGTTCACAGGCTACTTTCAGATTCTCTTTTATGCACAGTTAAGAATTTTTTTCAAGTTTGAGAAGATTCCAGCCCCTAATTCTGCCTGGTATTCTCCCTGTGGTAGTTCCTAAAGTTGTCTCACCTCATTCGGCTTCAAACCCTTCATCGGTAAAGGGCTTCTTCCCTCGCCAACCTTAAAGACTTATTTTCATGGGTGAAGCACTCAGAGCTCATCAGAATATAAATATTTTTTAAAGCTACCTTGAGAATATAAAGGGTTTTCTTGGACCTACTTTCTGGAACAACCATTAGTATCCTTTGGATGTCTGCAGGAATTGTTACCATATGAGTATCCCCTCCGAATGGGCCATATCAATTTGTCATATATCTAAATGGTTTCCTACAAAATATGATACTGCTGATCATTTTCTGTGCTTCAGCTATTATCCCTTATGCTTCCTTTCCCTTTTAAAGATATCCCGCTGAGATGTAGCACCCTGAAGTTTTTCAGACCTTTGGAATGTGCTCTGTACATTTGCTAAAGTGTTCTCTGCAGTGCAGACTGTTCTGAGCTGTTCCACCCCTTTCTGCCTCCTCTATTGTCTTCTGAATCTTTTATTATGGCTAGAGTTCCCTGCAGAGTCCAATGGGTCTGTAGTTAACAAGTGTCAAAAGAAGTGGAATAATTACTTAATGTGATTTACCTATGAGAATACTACTTAGAAGAATCCAGTAGAACAGCATAAAATGTGGGCAGATTTAACTACCCAGGGCCTCTCATCTGCACATTTTCCCGTCTTTGTTTCTTTCCCCTCTGGATATTGTGTTCTACTTTTCTATATCTTTCTGTTTTGTTACATTTTTCTTTTGTGTGAACTGCTTTCTGGTTTTTGTTGAACCTTGAACATAAGTTTATATCTATGTCACAAAGTTCCTGACGTCATTAGGACATCCTTTTCTTCTTACACATTAATTTTTGAATAATAGCATTTATTCTTCATTTTTTGACCCCTTTTTATGGGACGCTTACTAACTTTCTAACTCATTGCCTTTGAAAACAATATTCCTCAGCAGTCTTAAATGAAGTATTCTTAACTTGGTTTTCTTTATGATTCAGGGTAAGAGACTTCCGATTGTTAGAAAGGACTTTAGATATCATCCAAGGATTTATAGGGTCAGTAAAAAAGTAACCCTTTCAATGAGAAATAAACACAGGAGTTAGGTAAATGGACTTCAGAACATCAGCTTCATTCCTAATAAAGGTTTTTGAAGAATGTCATTTAGATCTTCAGACAAAGTGATTTGCTGAGAATTTTCCTCTCAGAATTAAGCATCTGAGTCACTACACAACTGGGCACTTTTAGTGGTTGGCAGAAAACCAGCTACTTCAGGCATATGGGTCACAAGAGAGCACAGAATATGGGACTGGGCTGAGCGAGCAGTACATGGAGGCAGGAGGAAGGACAGGTGAATCAGCTGGGAAGGCTCCCTGCAAGGGAACAGGAAGAGTGGGGCAGGCATCATCCCTAACAATCCAACCAGGTCCCTCTGCTTCCTTCCCAACACTCCTGCTGGGGTCAACTAGCCTTTGCTGAACACCTCCAGGGACCAGGATTTTATGATTTTAAAAAGCCTGTTCAAGACTTTGGATTATGGTGGTGGTAGTAGTGGTGATGGTTATGGTTTTTGGTTTTGCTTACTTTTTACTATTCTAAGCTGCAATCCTGCTGAACTACTTGGGAGAGGTTCTCAAATGCCCATACTGTACCGTCCTCAAACCCACTCATTCACCCGGATAATTCTAATTTTCCTCCTACAGAAAGCCTTCCTCAGTTCTCCTCACCTGAGTTAGGTATCCCATCGTATAGCTCTCAGAATAAGGCCCTATGGTAAGAGTTGCCACACGAAGTTAATACCTGAAAAGTTTAATTATTAGAAAGTTTATGCTGAAATTTAACTGAAACATACCCCTAGGTCCTACTTAGATTTTCTTGTTAGAAACCCATGCTATGGTAGCACCTGTGGCTCAAGGAGTAGGGTGCTGGCCCCATATACCAAGGGTGGCAGGTTCAAACTCAGCCAAAAACTGCAAAAAAAAAAAAAAAAAGAAAGAAAAGAAAGCTGAGAAACCTGTGCTGAAGAAAGTCCTGGATGATTCTACCCACCTAATTACATGTCCTTGCTGACAGGCCTCAGTGACACCATGATGCTGTTTTCTGTCCTCTCCTTCATTCTATTTTTTTCTTTTTTTTTTTTTGTGGCAGTCTCACTATGTCGCCCTTAGTAGAGTGCTGTGGCATCACAGCTCACAGCAACCTCAAACACTTGGGCTTAAGCAACTCTCTTGCCTCAGCCTCCCAAGTAGCTGGGACTACAGGTGCCCACCACAATGCCTGGCTATTTTTTGGTTGCAGTTGTCCAGGGTGGGCTTGAACCCACCAGCTTGGGTGTATGTGGCCGGCACCCTACTCACTGAGCTACAAGTGCCCAGCCTATTTTTTTAAAAACTTTTTTCTATCCTTCATTCTAGTTGACTGTTGATTTGATATCTCAAAATTTCTCCTCTGAGGTTCCTTCTTTGTCTTAGTAGATGGTCCTCTTTCTGCTTTATTGAGAAGGGAATGTAATATCAGATGAGTACTATAGGCAGAGAAATGAAAATGCTAATAAAGGATCAAAAGGAAATCCTAGAAATTAAAAAAAAAAAAGACACTTTACCAGCGATAAAGAATGTCTCAATGGGATCATCAGTATATTCAACACAAACATGGAAAAAAATCACTGAAGTTGAACACAGATCAAAAGAAACTACCCAAACTGAAAGGCAGAGGAAAATGAAAGAAAATGACAAAGCAAACCAAGAACTGTGGAGCAAATATTAAAAGATGTAACATGCATTGTTGGCATGCTAGAACAAAAAGAAGATACAGAAGAAATAATTCAAGCTATAATGGCTGAGAACTTTCCAAAATTAATGACATCAAGCCACAGAGCCACGAAAGTCAGGGAACACCAAGGAGGATAAATACCGAAACAACCACACTGAGGTATATTGAATTTAAACTCTGCACCCCCTTCACACACAAAAGATAAAATCTTGAAAGGACCCAGATTTTAAAAACAAGCAAACACACACCTACACCACCCCTTACCTATAAAGAGAAAAGGATAAGAATTTCAGGAGACGTCTCTTAAGAAATCTCTCAAGCAAGGAGTGAGTGAAAACTTAAGAGTTGGAAGAAAAAAATTGCCAATTCCATATCCCGGAAAATTATCCTTCAAAAGCAAAAGAGAAGTAAAAACGTGCTCAGACAAACAAAAACTAAACCAATTCAGTGCCAGCCAGCTATCCTGTAAGAAATGTTAAAAGAAATTCTCCAGGCAGAAGAAAACTTACATAGGTCAAAAACTTAGACAAACATGGAAAAAGAATATCAGAAAAGGAATTAGTGAAGAAAAAAATGAATTTATTTTTGTTAATCGGTCTAAAAGATAACTCTTTAAAGCAATAGTAACAACAGTATAGTGGGTTTTATAGCATATGGATGAGTATAATAAAGTGATTAACAACAATGACATAAGGGATTAAAGAGAGGCATTTAGAATGCTGTTATAAACTATACTACATGTGAAAAATAATGTTATTTGAAGGTAAATTTATTTTATTTCTTTCTCTTTTTTTTTTTTTTTTGGAGACAGAGTCTCAAACTGTCACCCTGGGTAGTGTATCGTGGCATCACAACTCCCAGCAACCTCAAACTCCTGGGCTTACGCGATTCTCTTGCCTCAGTGTCCCAAGTAGCTGAGACTATAGGCACCCACCACAATGCCTGGCTATTTTTTGGCTGTAGTTGTCATTATTGTTTGGCAGGCCCAGGCTGGATTCAAACCCACCAGCTCTGGTATATGTGGCTGGCACCTTAGCCACTTGAGCCACAGTGCCAAGCCTGACTTAGTTTATTTTAAAATGTATGTTATTAACTCTAGAGCAACCCCCATAAAACTTTTTATAAATAAATATAAATTGTGATGAGAAAATAAAATGGAATTGCATCAAATGCTCAATTAAAATCACAAAAAGGAGAGAAAACAAGTAAATAAAAAAATTATAAAAGCAGTAGGTTTTAATCCAAGTATATCAATAATTACTTTAAATGATCTTAACACACTAGTTAAAAGATACTGTCAGAATAGGAGAGGGGAACCTAACTATACTCTTTCTATGGGAAATGTACTTATACCAATACTCGACTTAAAATGTTGACATGTATACCATGCTAACAAAGTCTAAAGAAAGCTATAGTAGTTATACTAAGTTGAGACAAAGCAGACTTTAGAACAAGAAAGAATGAAAAAGGTAGAGGGACATTACAGAATGATACATAGGTCAATTGTCCAAGAAGACGTAATACTTAGAGACATTTGTGCACTAAATGACAAAGCATCAAAACATATGAAGCAAACACTTATAAAATTTAAGGTGGAAACAGATGAATCCACCACTGCAGTTCTAAACTTCCCTATCCTGCTTTGGAGTTCGTAGACAAAGCAAGATGTAGTGAAGATATGATGACCTGAATGGCATTATCAATGTACTTGACATTCATAGAACACTTTATAGAATATTTATCTAATATATGTTCTTCTCAATAGATGCTGAAAAAGTATTTGACAAAACTCACCATCTGCTCATAAGAGAAAGCCTCTAAAATAAAGAAACCCTCCTAAGAGAGTATCTATGATGAACCTAAAGTTAGTATCCTAACTGGTGAAAGACTGAATATTTTTTCTCTACCGTCCAGAACAAGACAAAGACATAATACTCTTTGTATCAGCTATTTGACATTGTGCTACAGACCCAGCCAGTGAAACAAAGCAAGGAAAAGAATTAAAAGCATAAAGATTAGACATGAAAAAGTAAAATTGTTTTACTTTTGTAAAACTTTTGTTTTGTAAAACTTATAGATGACATAGTTGTTTATCTAGAAAACCCTATGAGAGGTATAAATTGTGTATCGTTTCTCCAAAATTCTTGGGACTGGGCGGCGCCTGTGGCTCAAAGGAATAGGGTGTGGGCCCCATATGCCAGAGGTGGCGGGTTCAAACCCAGCCCCGGCCAAAAAAAAAAACAAACTGCAAAATTCTTGGGACTATAAGTATTTCTAAATTTGGATGGCTGGCTGGATGGGTGTATTTGTGTATTTATTTATTTTGGATTTGGGAATATTTGTAGAAGACATATGAGTTGAGCTTCCCTAATCCAAAAATCTGAAATGCTCCATTGAGCACTTTGAGCATCATCTTGGTGCTCAGAAAGCTTTAGAATTTGGAGCATTTTTGATTTTGAACTTTGGGGATTGTGGTGCTCAACCTGTACCAAGAACTTCCTACAAGAACTAATTTAACTTAGTAAGCACATAGAATACAAGATTAATATGTAAAAACTAAAATATATACAAGACTCTACATAGAAAATTGTAAAACATTACTAAGAGAAATTAATGGTGTGATAACATCACATTTGTGGCATTAGAAGACTCAGATAAAAATAATGTCCATTCTTCCAATGGTGATATATAGATTGACTATAAATCTATAATCAAAATAGATTATAGACCTAAATCTATATCAAAATCCCGGCAGAATATTCTGTGCTATTTTCTTTTCTTTTCTTTTTTTGAAACAGAATCTCACGTTGTCGCTGTTCATAGAGTGCCATGGTGCTGTGGCATCATAACTCACAGCAACTTCAAACTCTTAGGCTCAAACAATTCTCTTGCCTCAGCCTCCTGAGTAGCTGGGACTATGGGTGCCCACCACTATGCCTGACTATTTTTCGAGATGAGGTCTCACTCTGACTCAAGCTGGTCTCGAACCTGTGAGCTCAGGTAATTCACCCACCTCAGCCTCCCGAGTGCTGGGATTCCAGGCATGAGCCACTGTGCCTGGCCTCCAAGCAGAGTATTTTATAGAAATAAACACTTTAATTCTAAAATTTATATGGAAATGCAAAGAAGCTAGAGTAGTGAAAACAATGTAAAAAAAAAATATATGTGATTTCAAAACTTACTGTAAAACTATAGTAACCAAGACAATGTGATACTGGTCTAAAGCCTGACTTACAAATCAATAATATAGAATAGAAATTCCAGAAATACACTTGCACATACATGGCTGAATGATTTTTAAAGTGATATCAAAGCAAGTCAGTGAGAGAAAGGGGGTGGCCTTTTCACTAAATGATACTGGAACAACTGGATAAATGAATTTTAACACCTATTTCACCCTAAACACAAAATGTAATTTGAAATAAATATGGACCTAAATGTAACACTTAAATCCCTAAAATTTCTGGAAGAAAATGTAAGAGAAAATCTTCACAATCTTAGGACTAGACAAAGCAAAGTTTTCTTAGACAAACCCCCAGAAGCACTAAATATAAAAGAAAAAATATGACAAATTTGTCCTTATCAAAATGAAGACCTTCTGCTCTTTAAAATATGCATGAAGGAATGAATAAACCACAGACAGGAAGCAGACTATATAAAGAGCATTTTAAACCTCAAGACAACCCAATAATAGGCAAATGATTTGAACTGACATTTCATGAAGAAAATATGAGACTGGGCAATAAGCAGATGACCCCATGGCGGGTCATCTGGAAAATGCAAAGAAACCCACAAGGAGATGCCACTTTGCACTTAGTAGGATAGCTTAGATTCCAGCACCAAGCAACATGCCAAGTGTTTGCTCAGGATGAGGCACAAGTGAATCTTTTGTACATTGTAGTTGTGAGTATTTTAAAACGTAGTTTCTTGTAAAGTTAATCACAAACTTGTGAAATTACCCTGCAATTCTGCTCTGAGGTATTTACCCAAGAGAAATGGAAGATATGTTCTTGAAATTCTAGTCCACTAATATGCAGAAGAGTTTTACTTGCAAATACCCAGAAGTTCTAAACAACCGTATGTCAATCAAGAGGAAAATAAACAAATTGTGGCATATTCCCAGTGATCTGCAATAACAGGAACCAATCCCTGTCAGGTGCAACATGAGGGAACCTCACACTGCACCAGGTGGAACAATCTGAACACAGAGGAGTTCACACTGAGTCTCATGCGAAATTCTAGAGCAGACAAGATTAACTTGCCATGATAGTGATCAGATCGAGGGTGGTCTGGAGTGGGGGCAGGAAGGGAGATTGACTAGAAGCAAAGAGCTTCCCATGGTGATGAAAATGTTTTGTATCTTTGTCAAAAGTCACCATGCTTGATATTTCAAATATGTTGAATTTATTGCATATGGGTTATATCTCAATAAAGCTTGTATTTGAATATTTATGTACTTTGTAAATTTTGTAATATAAATGACACTGTTCTTAAGAGGAAAAAAGTTATCCTTTATCTTTCCATACTGGTGATGGGATTATTTCAATTAAGGATGGACAGAGGGACATGGTTTTATATTCATCTGTCCATGATATAGTTATATAGAGAGAGATAGAGTTTGAAAATCTACTTTACAGGCCAGGCGTGGCGGCTCATGCCTGTAATCCTAGCACTCTGGGAGGCCAAGGTGGGTGTATTGCTTGAGATCAGGAGTTCAAGACCAGCCTGAGCAAGACTGAGATTCCCATCTGTACTAAAAATAGGGGAAAAAAAAAAAAATAGCCAGGCCTGGTGGTGGTAGGCAGCTGTAATCCCAGCTACTCAGGAGGCTGAGGCATGAGGATCATTCAAACCCAGGAGTTTGGGTTTGCTGTGAGCTGCAATGGTGCCACAGCACTCTAGCCTGGGCACAGAGTGAGACTCTGTTTAAAAAAAAAAAAATCCATTTTATGCATTTTTTCACTGAAAGAGTAATCTGAAGATACTAAAGCATTCTTATAAAGAAGGGTGTGGGTTTGCCAGTTGTTGGAGGATGGCTGATAGCAAAAGAACCACTCTCTTGTCTTTTTCTAGAGAGTCTACTCATCTTAGGCCATGTTAGTACATCTAAGACTTCAGATTTCACTCACTAATTAAATTGCAAAAATGTTTTTCCAAATGACAAACGGTTGACACCTTTTTATTTTGCTCATTAATATTTTTAATTAAAACTACTCTCACCACTGTTTTATGAACCAAAGAAATTTTAGCACCAAAAAAAATAAATAGACCCACATGATTTAAAAATGGAATAAATTTTGCTTTAAGAAAGGCATATGTTATTTTTATTTCTCTCATTTTCATCACAGAATAGCACTAATTTGTAGACTAGCATAAGGAAACCAGTGCTCCAAGGGCACATTTATCAATACTACAAATGCAGAATTTATTTAATACTAGTGATAATATTTGACAGAGTAAGAGTGGAAATTGTCACCACTCTTGATGAAGTGTTTGTTTTATAGATCAGGAAAGTAGGACAGAGGAATATTATTTTACTGTGGAGCAGTCCTGCTTCAGAAAACCCCTACCATCTTTAATAAGCCTGCTGTTTCTTGGGGGCTTTTAATATTGTGGATGCTCTGCTGAGATCTGTGTGTCCATTATGAGCGGATGCCTGTCAAGTACCTAGAACTTCCTGGAACTGCTCAATGTTAAAGAATTAGTAGCTTTGGATAATCTTGCAAGCTGTTTCAGGTGAGAAACAGGAAGTGAGTCTGTTCAGTGACAGACTCAAGGTAAGCGGTGGAGCTGGTGACAAGAACACCTGACACCTCAGCTCACTGAGGGGATTAGGGAGCTGAAACCTGGAAACTACTTACAACAGTGCCTGGCATATTATAGGATGTCAATAAATATCACCTGCCATGATTATTGGTCTGTAATGAGTGAATTGATAAGCATTTGATGAGCACCACTACGTGCCTCAGTCACTGCTAATGGAGATGGATTGTATTATTACTTTGCAGTGGGATAGAAAAGCAGGGTGTCACTGCTTCGGCAGTGTCAGACTGGAGGGGACCTCCTCCCTTCTATTTTTCACATGAATAAACAGAGGTCCAGAGGCTAAACTGATTTGTACCAGGGCACACAACTTTTGTATTACCAGAAAATGTTCAAAGCTGGGTCACATTGCTATTGGTAAGCAGGCGACCTGTTCTTAGGAAAAGGCCAGTAGGTTGCCTCGCTTTGAAGGAACCGGAGCAGGGCTCAAGTTCAGAGTGTGTTTCTCCATCCAGACTCAAGGAGCAGAATGAAGGCTTTATAGCCATGTACTTGATCTACTTCCTCACCTTCGACCTGGTCCAGTTTTTGTTTTTCACTGTCTTCTATTCTCTAGTCTCCCGTGAGAATGTCTCATGATGCTAAGGCAAACATGACCACAGGCTCGGCTTACGTTTTGAATCCTGAGCTTTTTATCCCACCAGAGAAACTGAATCAATTATGCATGGTCATTTTAAGCCCCTGTTTGCTTCCTATCTTCTGTTTCCATTTGATTTCTTTTTTATTGATGACTTCATTAATTATTCTGTCTGTTTTGGGAAAATACTAAAATAAGACTGCAAAACTGGAGACTCCCTCTTTGGTTTTTCTCCCATTTCCTGTTTGAAAATTAATATACCATATGCTCCTTTCCTGTGAAGTCAGAGCACCAAGTTGCATGGATAGAACCTATGACTATTTTCCTGGGGGATTAGAAATTGAGCCTTCCAGAGACAATCCGTTAAGTGGGTCCCTGACTCTCTTCCTTGAGCAGGCATCATCTTTGGTAAGGAGACTGACACCACGTGTTATCAATGAAACACGGAATTGATTGTATGTAAGCTCCTGGGGCACTGTTTTGATGAGGTATGATTGTCTTCACAAGGTCTTAGCCAGTATCTTTTTAAAAAATTGTGTTTGAACGCCTATGTTCCCTGTTGAAATTCTTTTATTTATTTATTTTTTTTACTGTTGAAATTCTAAAAGATCTTTTTAATCTCCATATTAACTTTAGAGCACTGTTACTGTTGAGTGTTTAGAAACTTCTTGGGAAGCTTCATATCTTTGATAGCTATGCAAGATGGGAGAAAGACTGGACTGTGGCAGGACGTTCCACCGATTGCTCACTGTATGTGACTTTGGCTAAGTCCATTTAACTTCTCTGAGCCTCAATTTCCCTTTCTATAAATATAATTATGATAATGGGTGCCTTACAAAGTTAGTATTAGCTATTATTATTGATACATAGTTATATGAATTCCATGCAGAAGTTTATAAGAAGCAAAGCATTTATTTATACATTTATATATAAATGTAAAAATATGTGGATATACAAAAATACATACGTAGAGCAGTGCCTGTGGTTCAAGGAGTATGGCACTGGCCCTGTATACTGGGGGTGGGGCTACAAGCCTGGCCCTGGCCAAAACTGGACAATAAAACTAAAATACAGATGTATGTGTGGTTTTGTTTTCATTATTTAGGAATAACTCAATTAGTTACCTGATAACTAATTAGTTACCTAATTAAGGCCCTAAAGCCTACTAGTCAGCTTGAATTTCTCCAGTCCACCAAAATTTTGCCTTGCCTAGGGTATTTTTTAGTAATAATGATTATTGTAAATGTCAGCCC
Organism: Otolemur garnettii; assembly: GCF_000181295.1. Taxonomy (NCBI): domain Eukaryota; kingdom Metazoa; phylum Chordata; class Mammalia; order Primates; family Galagidae; genus Otolemur; species Otolemur garnettii. Next base: position 11,074,087 of record NW_003852399.1, read on the forward strand.
ATCTCCCAAGCATATACTTAGCATCAAATATTCCCAAGATATTTCCCTAGTAAGTCAGGGTCTGCAGAATTCAGGAGATGTGATTCTCACCTTCCTTAAATTATCATATTCGGGAGAACCATATACTGTGCCTTAAAAAATATTTATTGAGTGTTTGCCTGCCAGGCACTCCGGTAAGTATTTTGCATATGTTGCTTGATTTTATCTTCCCAACAAGCCAGTCAAGTAGGTGTTATTACCATGTTACAAATGAGGCTCAGACAACTTAGGTCATGTAAATCCAGAGGTCGCAAAGTCATGATTTTAACCCAGGACTAACTGAATTCAAAACTTATATTTTTTCTTTTAATTTTTTGTTTAATATTTTAAATGCAGCAAAGTACATATAACATAAAATTTGCCATCTTAACCATTTTAAGTGGCACTAACACATTCATTTTGGCAACAGCAAAACTCTGAGTTCCGTCTCTGGCAAAACTGAAACTTCCTCCCCATGAAACACTAACTCCCCACTTCTCCCTCGCCCAGCATCTGGCAATCACCGTTCTACGTTCTGTCTCTGGAATTTTGACTATTCTAGGGACCTTCAGTATACAAAGCTTAGGTTTTGACTGCTATGCTGTAAAAGACAGCATCATCTTTTAAGTGCAAGTAAGTGAAATGGGAAACAGACTTGCTGGGCGATTGCTGAAGGAGATGTGAGGAGGAGCTCAGATTGGTGAACCTGGTTGATTGGGAAGTCTGCTTAGTGGAGGCTGAATTCATCCTACATGAAATTGTAGAACATAAAGCCTCCCAAAAGATATAGGTAAAGCCCCTAAAATGTGAATATAAGCATATGTATTTTATTTGACTATCAGAGAATTCAAAAAGAAAATATAACAGCATTTGAGCCATGGACTCACGACTTCCCTTGCCTCTTCACACTAGTGTGTGTTATCTGCCTAAACCCATTTGGGTTTCTGAATCCTGAGGAAGGGACAGTGATGGAGGTGAAGACAGAGCAGAAGAGTAGATTGTAAACTACGTTACAGAAGGCTTTGAGGGCCAGCCTGAGGAAATTAGATTTTACTCTCTTGGGTGTCGTTCAATACCCATTAATGATATGACATGACTAATGATAAGTGAAGTGACAAGCTCAGAGCATTATTGATTGGCAAAATCAAATGTGCTGATGAGAGATATCAACAGTGTATAAGTTTCTGGGCCAGGTGGATCCCAAAACTAATGAATAAGTCTTTCTTTACTTATTTTATTTTATTTTTGAGACAGGGCCTTACTTTGTTGCTCTGGCTATAGTGCAGTGGTATAGTTCACAGCAACCTCAAGTTCCTAGACTCAAGCGATCCTCCTGCCTCAGCCTCCTGAGTAGCTGTCTATAGGCACATACCACACTTGGCTAATTTTTCTACTTTTTGTAGAGATGGGATTTCACTCTTGCTCAGGGTGGTCTCCAAATCTTGGCCTCAAGCAATCCTCCCTCCTTAGCCTCCCAAACTGCTTGGTTTATAGGTTTGAGCCACAGCACTCAGCCAATTCTTTACCTGTCTCTAGTTTTGTCCCTTTCTCAGTTTTCCCAGTGGTGACATGAGCCACATTTCCACAAAACCTCCATCCTGTTCCCATTCATTGAACTAAGAGTCACAAACCAACGGCAATGAATTTCCCTAACATTCTCCCCTGCAGGATTATCTGATTTATACCCCTCCTTACCTACTTCCTCTGTGTTTGAAGGACAGTGTTCTCTTTCCCAAGGCCAGGCACCTCACCCGTGTTCCCCCTTCATCTGTCCCTCCCGCCTCCCACACCAGAACTGTGCTCATCTGTTTTCCTCTTCTGGATCTTCGGCCAATCTGCCTCCACTCTCGCATGTCAGTTTGAAGACATGCTGCATCCCATATTTGTCTCTTCCCCTCTATTCTCATTCCCATTGTTTTTCGGTTTGGGTTTTCACAGGCTGAAATGCACAGTTTCACTTCTTCCCGTCATGCTGCCTCATGGCTCCCTAGGAACGTATCTCTGTGTGTGTGTGTGTGCACAAGCACGTATTTAAACCAGACTTAACCAGGTCACTTCCTGCTCATAGAGACTCAAACATTCTTCTTTTCCATCCTACCTTGCAACTACAGCAGATCACTCTTTCTTGCCTCAATATTCATGTAGTGAACTTTTAGTCATTTTTACCCCCAAACTCGAATTCTTCCCTTCCACCCAACCCTCCCTGAACTTCTCCAAGGAGAATTAATTTTTCCATTCTATGTTTTCTTTACATTTTATGCAATGAATAAATGACAGCTATTATTGTTAATATATGACACTTATCACATGATATTAAAATTATTCGGTTATGTTGTTATATCCCTTCTATCAGCCTAGAAACTCCTCTAGGATAGAAATAGTCTGATTTATCTTGCTATCTCTAGCTATGTTAACCCAGTGCTGGCATAAAATAGGCATTTAATAAATGTTGATTGGATTAAATTGCATTTGTTCCTCCTTTGATAAGTTCTTAGCACTGAGCTAAAGCCTTTCTTCGTTTCTGTTGATAAGAACACTTTGATGAGTCCTCCGGTTTCCTGAGTCTCCTCCCTTTCATGAAGCTCATCCCGTGCTTTCCTATCTGCAGCTTCTCATAATTACATTCCATTGATGTTCAAGTCTATTTTCCAGCCTCTTCCTTGGAGAAGCCCTGTTTCACTTTTTTAAAGAACTCCTATTTTGAGTCTTCCTAAGCCCTGAAATGCCATCCTGGGGTGTGCTTGAATGACAGACTCTCCAGATTTCACGGCATCCGGAGTCCCATATTCCCTTCAGGCAGATCTTCCCGGGATGTTTTGGCAGATTGCGTCTGGAACTCTGCTCAGTGCCAAGAGTGATTGTCACATTGTTGTGGAAGCTCCCTGGGTCTGCTGAAACTTAGGTGCTGTTTTGTAGGGTGGGAATGAATATCCTTGATCTGAAAAGCTGCTCTTCAGGCCAGGAGGGCAGGGGCACAGAATCTCTCACACCACAGGTATATCAAGGGCCAGTTTGCCTGTGTTTTGTTTCAGACATCCAAACGTCCATATTTAGGGTACAACAATGATTAATAGATTTTGATTTCTAGCCTGTCATGGACCTTGATTGATCCTATCTCAGTGATTAGAACTTAAGAGAAATGAGAACAGTGAATGCTAAAGTATAGTTCCATTAAACCACATAAAATTGCTAATGCTAAAAGAATTTCGACCAGCAAAAGTGACAGTTGTATTAGATTTAACATAATAGTGAAACAATGCCTTATATTGAAAGGAAGTAGATAATAAGAGTCCAGCACATATTGAGCATGTGCTGTGTACAAAGCACATTATTTAGCTCTTCTGTGCATTAGATCATTTATTCTTTATAAGAACTCTAATATGTGCTGTTCTTCTCTTCACATATGAGGAAACTAAAGTGTGGAAGTTGACTTTCCCAAGCTCACACAGCTAGGAAGATGCCAAGGATAGCCTCATATTAGGGGAAAGATTCTTCTAGACCAGTGGTTTTTAGCAAACCTTTTTTGTAAAGGGCTAAACAGGGGAGCCATTTGGCTTTACAGGTCATGTGGTCTTTGTCATAACTACTAAACTCTGTGTTTGTGGTATGCAAACAAATGAGGTGGCTGTGTTCCAATAAAATTTATTTACAAAAACAAGTGGCCAGCCAGATTAGATGTCCAGGTTGCAGTTTGCCAACACCTGTTCTAACTTCTTCTTCCTACATCCAAGTCTGTTTTCTGTGCGATATTGATGAAGGAAATGTAGGATTCTTAGTTTTTCAGGACATGCTACTTGTTTCCTTTTTGTCTACTTAGTGTAGAAAACTAGGATCTACACTAGTGTAGATCTACACTTAGTGTAGAAAACTAGGATCTGTACATACACAAAAAGGGGGAAGAAGTAAAATCGCCTTCTAATTCTAATATTCGGAAATAATCTTTTATACAAACATTTAGATAGTTCAGATAGTTTTCTCTGCACACATTTATTTCTGAGAATGCCCTCAGACTTTAATAGGCATCACAGACTTTCCTACTTAGAAATATATTGTGAATGCATTTCTGTGTCAGTTGTTAAATATAAAATGTTTTCTTTGTTTGTGGTTATTCCCTGGATGTTGTATATATGCCTACTTTACAGATATCAGTCCCCCTTGGCTTCTACATTCAGCACCCCTCTCCTCTTCCCTATGTCTGTGTCCTAGATCCTTAGGCTGTATTCTGAATTCTTCTACCTCACATACATATACACACATGTGTGCTCACACACACACATAAATAGGCCTATACACACACAAATACATACACAGAAACGTGCAAATTATAATACCCCCAACTCTCAACTGCCACCTCAATACCCCTTAGTTGTGAGAGTCAGTTTTTTTCTCTAGCATGTATACCTCGGATATTGATCAATTTCTTCACCTTTGCCACAGTTCTATTCAAACACAGCAGTGAAACCAGCACTGTAGGGAAACGGACACCAGCAGAAATCATGCCTCTCCAAGTCCCTGTCCCTGTCATCTGTAGGGGATGACCCTTGGGGGCAGGGTCATTTCCTTCCCTGTGGTTTTCTCTCTGTTTTCCTCTTCCCCACGTGCCTCCAAAAGAGAAGCTTGCACAGCTTTTCTTTAAGTCATTAAATTTTCAGCATCTTTCCCCAGTGGTCGGTACGCAGCAGGTAACATAGGCAGGAGGACATTAGAATTCCTTCCAGGGGAGCAGTTTCAAAAGGTCACATGTTGCCACAGTGTCCTCCTTTATAAATCTTTCAGAGGGTGATGAGGCATGTATCTGCAGGGTGGGGGTGGGGTGAAACAATGGACCTGCTGTCGTCACTCCAGCAGGCTCTTAACCCCCAATCTTCCACTTAGTAATACATTTGCAGTCATCATCAATTTGAGCACATAGGAAAAGGGGGGGCAAGATACACTTACCTTTGCAAAATACGCTCCCACTAAATCCAAGTCAAGGGCTAGCTTCTCCCGACAAGTGAGGACAGCACGAGTAAGGGATGAAGCAATAGGCCATTTAGTTTCTCTACGTTATTTCCTAAACATGTTCAGTTAACTATTCTGAAGATGTCCCTAGAATCTTTCAGGTTTTCTTATTGATACAAAATTTCTTACATTTGTATCACAATTGAAATTTATAAAGTGATATTTTATACACATCTACCTTCAGAACTCTGTTGATGAAACATTAGCATGAAACTCTTTAGATAAGACTCTAAAACTCAAAGCTAAATGATCCTAAAAAGAAAGAAAACATTGACTCAGGCCACATAGCCAGTAGATGGCAGTACTCAGCTCCTCTGATACCTAAGGCTATTTTTTTCCCTCCAATTCAAGAAATATTCCTCCTTCTATCGTTTTGCCTTTAATTAAATATTCGGCACAGTGATACTTAGGTAGTATAGAGCCTTCTATGCTGATCCATGCAAACTATAGGGGAACACTTCTGCCCAGGAGAAGACGGTCTTAGGAGATTCAGAACTCCAGAGTGATGTATATACCCCAGCTACAGTCATTCAAGATTATTTAATACTAAAGATATTAATCACCAAGAGAAAATGTTACCTGTAATTAGAAATAGAAAGGAAGATTATGCCAAAACTCTGTTTTTTTAGATAATTAGCAAAATATCTTGGACAGATGGCCCAGAAACAATGGAAAAACACATGTGGCACTGATGTTTCTCTTTGACCACGTATTGGACGCTATCGTGGCAAAGCATTTCTGGTGCAAGAAATTATCCTTGTCATTTCATCTGCTTTTTATTTAAGGAACTGGCTGGCTTTTCTTTTGGAAACTCTTGCAATCTGTGTCCTTCCTTCTTTATCATCTCTAGCTGCATACATTTGAATTGGGGGGTTTTTTTGTTGTTTTTTTTTTTTTAGTACATCTGAAAAGAAAGGCTGTGAAATGAATTGAATATACAAACAGGTCTACTCCATTTCTTGTAAGCAGTGTTGGTACAAATGATTGTTGTATAGACCACGAAGGGTGAAACCAGGCCAGGCTTAGAAGGAATCCGTCGTCCAGTGCTTATCTTTGAAACTTCGTAGTTTGCAAGGATACGTGTTATAAATATGCCCTTGTTTATTTGGGCCCTGTCGCCTCACATTTCACAAGACTTTGCCTTGTAGGCACTGAGGGGAGAGGTATTGAGTTAATGGCAAGCAGAAGGCATAGAAGAAAAGAAAGCATGAAGCAACTGGAATGAAAGCCAGCTCTGCACCAGCCGAGAATATCTGGGCAGGTCATACATCTAAAATGTGGCTCAACCGCCTCATGGTGAAACAATGAAGTTTACATAGAAAACCTCTCAAGTACGTTTTACACGGAAATTCTAAATAGCACGTTTAACAGCTGAATGTTAAATCATTGTTAAGAATAGGTTTTTATGCAAGATAGCATGGTGAATTGCACTGCTCACTAATTTATCTAATTTTATTTCAATACTTATATCTTACAGTGTTTAGAAATCATACTTCTTTCCCTTTGAAAGACTCTATGGTTCGGGCCTTTAATTTGGGGGAGATGTTCTTTCTCTATTCTGGCCATTTGTTTACTCGCTGAATATTTTACCATTATCTCTATCGAAGTTTAATCATTTACTGATTAAATAATTTGTAATTTATTATAAATTGCTAATTTACAAATCATTCATTACCTACTAATTGTTCAATTATCTTTAAATTAGTGCTCATTAATTTACTCAATAAACATTTGCTGAGCTATTACTAGATGGTTCTAGCAGAACATCAACACAAAGAAGGCTAAGAAGGAGCTTGGGCTCCTTTTTGAAAGAAACTCTGTTCTTCTGAAAAACTGAATGTTCTTTAGTGCAAACACATATATTCCTGATGTCACTACATTAACTCAGTTTCATATAGCTCCATTTAAAAAATCTAGAAAATGATATTTAAAAATTGTCTTTAACTCCTATAGTGTTTTCTGTGCTTGGTCCAGAGGGGGGAAAAATTTTTGAAAATTTGGACACACTTTGAAAAATGAAAATGTGAAAAATTAAAGGAATCCTCAAAATCAGATTATTATATTACATAATCACAAGTGACATAGATTCAATAGATTACTCTTTAAATACAGGTGGATACTAAGTATTTGAAGGGGTAGAAGAAGGAAGCCGGAAGGAGATAACCAGGGAAAAACAAGTGCGAATGGGTGAAATTAGGGATTACCCTGTGATTCATTGTGCTGGTTATCTGCTGGTCTGGCTGATCAAGCTCGGGTAAACGAAATTATACACTACTAGATCGTCTGATTTTCACATAGAATAATTCCATCCATCTGGAACTTTGGCAAATAAATAGCATTTAGTTCATCCGTTCAGCAAACTGTTAGAGATGAAACCAGTCTTGATTATTTGATTCCGCCCAAGTCTAAAGACTTTGAATCCAGCTGACTCCCTAGAGCGTGTTAGAAACATGCTAAGTAAAAATGTCGTGTCATGGATTATCCTTTGCCAGAATTTGAGTAATATGCCCTGGGGGAAAAAAAATAACAATGTTTCTTAGCCTAAATCCTTTCCCTGGTCTGATTAACTTATTATAATTGTGGTTGGTAAGAACAATAGTGAATGTGGTTAATAATAACATGACTGTGAAGCTCATCACTTCCTGTAACGTTTTATCTGTGTTCCTCCACACCCAGCATTGAATGTCGTCACACTACTTCAGTTGGATAGCAGTACTGAGAGCTGTTTCCTTGATTCTACTTACACTCTTACAGGAACCGATCTTCCCTAACCTGATAGAAAACCCTATTCTCCTTTTATAACATGGAGCATCCATGTCTGTTCTTCAATGTGCCCTGGGATATGTTGCCCAAAATACTAAGATAAAAGGGAAAAGTCAAGCTAGATAAATGAGAACATAGAGACTTGGGGTGAGGGGGGCAATTTTAATAGAAGATCCATTTAAGTCATTCGAGGCCTCGGGCACTATTAGTCTGAGGAAGTCTTCCCTTTGGTCAGGCAGATAACAGGCAGATCCCAACGTGTGAGTTGCCACTTCTGTGTGTGGAATGTGCCCCGAGGTTTGCTTGTTTAACTTAACGTGGGCAGATCAGATAACTTCATTCCTAAAACATACTTGGAAAAGGGGCCTGTGTATCCTAGAGAAGAGGAGTTACATAAGACCGTAGACTAAAAGGAAATCTCCTAATTCCTTCAAAACCTCAGTAAGAATCAGCTTTATGGTATGCAGACCTTGAACAAAGAGCAAAATCTCCAAATTCTCATTTAGTCCACGCTTTTCTTCAATTAATTACAATTATCCTTTCCACCCCCCGCCCATGTTGTTATCAAAATGTAAAGCAACTAATTATTCCTAGCACGCCACACACATATACAACTCAGAACAGGATTATCCTTTTTTTTTTTTTTTTTTTTTTTTTTTAACAGTAATGTTTCCTCAACTTGGTTGAAGGAGGTGAGTCCTGACTCTGGAAAGGTCAGCATGGTCGTATGGATGTTGTTTGAGGACCCAATTGCATAATAAAAGATAGTGGGTGGAGGCAAACAAAAAATACCTTTGCAAAACTGTTTTTGGCAGAAACGTTTGAGAAGGACTTTTTTCTCTTTGTCCTAAAGGAGTGTTTTTCTTCTGAAGAACTGGAGCTGAGGGTGAAAGTTTTCAGTTATGTCTTGCAGTTGTTTTGAGCTCCTCAAGGGGGAGCTTTCACACAAGCAAAATATAGGATACCCATCTTGGAGAGGCAACTTTGGCTTTAAGTGGGTTCCCTTAATCCATCCGGCTAGTCCTGAGAGAATTCTCACTTTAATAGACAATCTTTGCTATTTTGATCTGAGGGGAGGTAAATGATGACTAATAACAATCATATTTTTTTAAAAAATGCTATCAGGTTGTACTTGGATATAAATTCCTCAGCTTCAGTGTTAAGTGTCCCATGAGATGGAAAGAGAATGGTGTCTCTGGTCGGTATTAACACTAGATCAAGAAAGCACCAGTAGCAAAGCTTTAAAATGGACTTTTAATTAGAACTTTTTTGTATATAGGTTATTCAAACCTACCATCTCATCCTACCGCATAAACCATGCCAGTTTGGGGGGGGATTTTTGGGGCTAATATGAAAGATATTACTACCATTTCTTAATAAGACTCTGAAAATATTCCCCACCCTACCACCAAATTCCACCCCTTTAGCACAAATCTATTTCAGTGATGGAATACCTATTTGGTCTCATTTTTAGATTTCTGGATGTAGACACTGGTTAAATCCCTCTCAAAGACTCCTTTTTCAAAAGTAAGAAGAAAGGTAAATTACTTCTTCTTGCGGGTGAAATTGAAGGAAATTGAGTACGAAGAAAAGTTTCTTCTTCCCCAGCAGATGCTACAGGATATTTCTCTTTATAAAAAAAAAAAAAAAAGTTTCTCAGTCTTTGGCTAAGATCAAGTGTAAGAAAAGAATTTAGATATGGTACATTGTCACTAAAATGTAATATTTGGCAAGTGGCTGTTTGCTCTAATTCGGCCTCCCCATTATCCTCAGAGGTAATTTCCTTGAGGGGAAAGATGAGACAAACAGATGTAGAGTAACGCTTCCCTTCATGATTCTTGGAAATACACCGCCCTTTCCTCAGAAATACAATCACTTAAAGGAAAATGATCCTTCTTTTTCAAATGTCTAAATACAGTGGGAGGATTTCTGGGGAACAGAAATATTTGCAAACTCTTTGTGAAACCATGCTTTAACCAAACACCTGGTGAATGTTGCACAGTTTATTAATGATTTGCAAAACCTCCAGGTTGGGAAATACAGCTATGCCATTATGATCAGTCATTTGGCAGATAGTCAAGCCTGACAGCAATTGTTTAATACCTTTTTACCCATAAAGACTGAATCACTGAAAACATTTGAGATTTCAGCAGATTTTCATCCCACCCCCTGACCCTGTACCAAATTGCTCAATTATCTTCCATAAAGAGCTCTATTATTCTTTCAAATTTGAAGTAATAGAAAATGACTGTAAGCAATGTCATAAAATGTGTATTCTGTTGTCTCTACATGTCTAAGACCCTTTGAAAAGCTATGGATCGTTCTTTGCCTTCTTCCTGATTTGCTGAACCCCTGTTGTGTACTTCCCTTTGAGCTAAGATCTGTGAGACCTGAGATGAGGGTGAGAAGTAGAGTGACACAGTCAGCCTTCAGGGATCTAAAAATATAGGTGGGGAGAAAAGAAACTCCAAAGTAGATTAAATATCATCTCATATCTACACTTAATTGTCAAGAGAATGATACATATCATAAAATGAACTCTATAGGAATCTTGTGGGAAGACCACTGCGGGATGCAGTTTTCTAGGCTGATACTAGGGCTGTGTAATTTGAGACAGACGATTAAGAATTTGTAGGATCAAGAGAGTCAGAATGAAAGTAAAGGCGTGTTGGAAGGCCCTACTAGAAGGAAAGGACATCCTAAGACAAAGTAGATTGAATATGCCCAGTGTGTTAGGGACAGTGCACAAAACTATGTGATTAGAAACTGTTTTTTATTAGGAAAGTGCCTTACAACAAAGATCTTCATTGATTGTATTGATTAACTATTGCTATTGAAAAAGTACATAACACCCATCCTCCAAAATCAGTGGCTTAAGAGTCAATATTTAGTTCATGTGTTCACATCCTGGTAATTTAGGCTAGATTTGATGAGTGGTCCTCTGCCCTTGGCTGGGCTCATTCACTTGTCTGTGAGGCAGCTAGCTGACTATTTATGTGGGACAAACTCAACCAGTACAGCAAAAACAACCAAGGACCTCTGCCCTGCTGTAATACTTGTTGCCCTCTCACATGCTGGCTCAGGTAAATCTCACGGCAATGCTGGAGGTGCAAAGGAAGAGAAATTCAATCTTGCAGGTGCTTTTCAAGCCTCTGCTTGTGTCATATTTACTCACATTCCATTGGCCAGAGCAAGTCACATAGCTGGGGCCCCAGCACCACCCCAGTGGAAAGTAAGTCCTGCATATACGTCATGAACTATTCTAGTTACCTGTTACTGCATAACACAACATTCCAAAACATGGTAGCTTAAAACCACAACCATTTTATTATGTCCCATAGATTTTGTGGGCCAAGTATTCAGGAAGGGTACTTCTTTGGTTCTTAATAATGTCAGTGGTACTCAAGGGTAAAATGGCTATTCTGGGTGGTCTAAGACACACACATGTCTGATAACTTGGCTCAGAGTCTAGGCCTAGCAGGATTGTCAAGGCTGGTTGCCCCTCCACTCCAGCATGATGGGAGGTTAGGGCAATCAAAATCTTTACAAAGCAGACATCCTAAAAGAATCAGAAACTGCCATGGCCTTTTATGACCTCATCTTGAAATTTAGGTCATAACTTCTGCTATACTTTATTGGTTGAGACAAATACAAATCCAGATTCCAGTAGGGGGGACAAAGATACCACCTCTCCAGGGGAAGAAATTTAACAGAATTTTCAGACAGGTTTTGAAATCACCATGCTCATTTCTTAAGTAAAAATATTATTTCGTTTTATATATAAATTACTCAGCCCCTCATAAGGCCAACCCACCCAAGATCCATCCCATGAAAATATCGGACTCAGGCAGAGGGTCTGGGATCTTGTTATCAATAAATCATGTGCAAGTTCAGATGAGATTGAACCTTGATCTAGCCTTGAACTAAAGACACTAGTTATCTGCCCGTCAACATAAAAGGATGGAATAAGCATAGGTTAGCCACATCAGACACAAGTCTATCAATTCTGAAATTTAACCAGGCTCTCTAGGAAGGATTCTTTCTGGGCTTTACCTTTTAGGAAGTAAAACTTTAAACTTTTTCTATGAAGTGTCATATACTAAATATTTGGACTTTGTTTGCCACATATGGTCTTTGTTTAATTCTATTCTTTTGCTTTTAAATGATTATTTAAAAATGTGGAAACATTCTTAACTCATTGGACATATAAAACCAGGCCACTGCCCAAATTTAGCTTATAAGCTGTAGTTTACCAACCTCCATTGTAGAATTGTGGTTCTGCCATTTGGGTTATTTTCCCTTTTCCACAAAAAATAACTTATATTTATAGCCAAGCAGTTGTCTTTGCATAATTCTAGCCCATAGAATTTGGGAGCTCAGAGCTTTCATTTGTTTTATTCTGTACCTGACTCTTTTAGTCCAAGCTGTGAGTAGGTTTTGCCAATACAACATTCTCTAAAAAACTTCTTGTGGGTTTTTTTAGGAATATTATTGGAATTTACTCCATTAAGGTAATCTCTTAGATTCTTTAAAATATTAGTACATCTTATGTTTCCCATAGTATCACATTTCAGAGTGTTTCTAAAACTTCCACCAATAAATATATGATGTAAGTCTCTTTACCTCTCACTTCAAAAATTTTTTCTTTCCTCATTGAAAGGCCTCTCAAACTCTTTCCATCTTTTGCCTACTACTTAGTCTCAGAGTGAATGTTGAACGTTGTTAGTTGCTACATGCAAAGAATCCCCAAATTTTGTGCCCTATAAAAAGAGGTATATTATATCTCAGAATACTATAGGTATGGAATTTCAGCAAGGTTTTGCTGGGTGATTCTTCTGCACCTTGTAAAGTCAGCTGAGGTTATCTACTGGTAGTCTCCTGACTAGCATAGAAGGTTCAAGGGACCCTCACATAAAACATACGTGGCTGGGAAAGATTTGGCTCAGCTGGAACTATCCACCAGTACATGGCCTCCCATGCACAGCTGTCTCAGGGTTATTGAGCTTCTTACCTAGCAGGTAGCTTCCTTCACAGCAGAGCAAACATCCTGACAGTACCAACAAAATGGTATATGACTTTTTTATTTTTTATTTTTTTGAGACAGAGTCTTTCTCTGTTGACCAGGCTAGAGTGCATGATGTCAGCCTAGGTCACAGCGACCAAAAACTCAGGCTCAAGCACATCTGTGCCTCAGCCTCCCAAGTAGCCGGACCTAGAGGCTCCCACCACAATGCCTGCCTAATTTTTTTATTTTTAATAGAAATGAGGTATCACTCTTGCTCAGGCCAGTCTCAAACTCCTGAGCTCAAGCCTCGGCCACCCAGAGTACTGGAATTACATGCATGAGCCACTGTGCCCAGCCACATATGACTTCTTTGACAATAAAGTCTAATGGTGACAATAGACACAAACCCACTGAGATCCAAGCAGGAAACACTGTCCCCACCTCTCAATGAAAGGAGTGTCAAACTATTTAAGTCTGTGTTTTAAAACCACCATATGGACCATTAATGCAGGCATTATTTCATGTGAGAAATTTTTCATAGCTTTCATAGCACTTGGCCTTGTGCTGAGACTATTCATACTCCTGTGTACTCAGTGAGGTTTAGGACAACTCTCTCCTCTTCCATATTCATGCTCAAAATCTCTCTCGTGTATTTTCAATTCTTTAATCATATGCCCCATTGAGTAAACACTTTTGAACATGTATCCCCAATATCCATAAATATCTTTAGGTATATGCTTTACAAAAAATAACCTCCTGATTATGTTCATTATAAAACATTTCTAAATAGCTACAATGGGTCTGATAAAGACCCATAAAATATCTTGCTACTTGTCATGACTTCATATTATATTATCACTAGCTGATGTCTCGGGGCAAAAAGATGTACTTTAAGATGACGTTTGTACTTAACAATAGTGGCTAAAAATATGCTTTTGAATCAGTCTTTTTTGATAATTTTTACATTTGGGGCTATCTTGTTAGAATGAAACATTATTGTTGCTTTTTCCTGGTAGTGCAGCTAATTAAATTTTTTTCTTTGGCACAAAGTGCCAGCTTCATTATTTTATGGGTTTTCAAGAACTGATTTAACTTTATCTGTTTTGAGGCCGTTTAGTTAAAATTAGTTATTATAAGCTACAAATCCACTCAGCCAGACACGTGTAAATAGTATGTTCCAGTACACTGGTCAGAAGCCAATGAGCGTGGGCAGCACCATCTCCTCAGGCCTGTGGAATTCTCACCATTCTCTTGGGAATACTTAAGCTACATCATGACCTTCCAATGAATAGATTCTCTTTTTTTTTAAGATTAAAGAAATAAATATACAGTCTAACATTTTCTTGCCACTCCCTAATGAATCATCTGGCACATTCCTCTAAGTGCAAACACACATTCTAATGAAAGCAATTGACATAGGGGACACTCACTAAATATGTTGAGTTAATTAATAAAAAACAGAATGACACAAAATAGGTACTCAATATTTGTTAAGTGAACAATGAAATTGCTCTGTCTGCAGTGAAAATCAAATTGAAGAAATCTCAGTCATTCTCAACAACTCCTCTCCTCAATGACCTAGTCAAAACATTGTGGAAGATTACAGCTTACTTTCCTATAAAATGCATTCCCACTGAAGGCTGATTTCAAAAATTAACTTTCTGTATTCTTGAAAGTTAATTTGCCTCCCCTCCACACCCATCCCATTTGTAACTTCATCTCAATATCTTGGGTTTTACATTTCATAACAGCCTCATAAATGATTTAATTTTCTTGAACAATTAGCTAAGTTGAGTTAGCAGGATTAATATCTTTTTTGTTCTTTTTAATGGGAAAGCTAAGGCAAAGTCAGATGAAATTTCTTGCTTAAGGCTACATAGAAAACCCATAACCATGCAGGGATTAAATTTGAAAATTCTGTCTCAGAGGCTTTACCTATGTTCCTTTGAGCCACTATGGCTTTTGATCTTTGCTTGCAATAAAAGATATCCTTGATGATTAACTGAGTGGACTTTTCTTTTACATCGGCAAATAAAAGAGCTTTCAAAACTAAAAGCAGCATAGCAAATTTAATAAGAATGATATTCCATGGAATCAAGCTACTATAAAACAGTTTATTAAGTTGGAAGAACCAAGATAACAGACTACCCTGGTTCTTCCAGAATCTTCCTTAGGAAGATGAAAATGACTATGCTGCCTACCTATGTCCAGAGCAGAACACTTCTCCCTGAGAGGGATGGCAGGTTGTGGATGGATAGAGAGGTTGATGGTCCTGTAAAATCTGGAATAGCAGTGGTATGGAGTTGAGAAAAGATTCACAGAAATAACTGTTGGGAAGGTCTGAGATCTAGAGACCATGACTTAGCTTTCCTGGCAGTAGTCCACATACTGGTCCACCTTCTCTCCAGGTATGTGTAGGTTGGTAAGATGAACAGTTGGCATAACCTTTGATAGAGTTTTAGCAAGACTTTTGTAGCGTAAGTATAAGGGACATTAAGATATTATCAGGGGAGTCTGGCATGCAAGTGAGTGTAGGGTTGGAGTATAGAAAGTGAACTCAGAAGGGAACTTAGATATTGGGGAGGGGGAGTTGCAAGGAACTGAGCAGAGATAAGGTTGAAGGACCAGGTTAGCTGGGAGTGAGAGCACAGCTGGGCGTGTAGGGGGTTGTAATGAAGTTCAAACTGTAAAACCGTGAACCATTCACAAAGTGATAACAAAACTTAGATTATGGCTATGAGGATGGGGGATAGAAGTAGGATAGTAGTCTGATAATAGGGTCATTTGTATAGTAGAGAGTAAGATGTGAAGTAGAAATCAGTATGTGATCCGTGTCACTCAAGGGATGAGGGTGACTGAGAAGGTACATAGTGAAAAAAGGGGTAAAGATGCCATTGGGAGGTGACATTAAATACCAAAGAAACAGGTACTTTTGAGAATGGAATAATAATTTGGAAGCAGCAGTGGGAGGATGTCACCAAAACTTGTTCTGGACCCATTTCACTGTCTCTTTTCAAAGACATTCATCACAGAGGAGGAGATTCCTATTTTGGTTTGTTTGTTTGTTTTTAAGACGAAGCACTGTCCATACATTGTTCTTCCTAACTTAATGAATGCAAAAATGTAGGACTGCTCTTTTCTTCTACTGTCAACATTTTCCACTCTTTGTTTATTTTGTGATTTGTTTTCCTTAGAAGCATAAGAAAAGATGCTCAATATTATTACTTGTTAGAGAAATACAAATCAAAACCACATTGAGATATAGCCTCATAGCCATTAGGATGGCCACTATCAAATATATATATATAATAACAAATGTGGAGAATGTAGATATGGAGAAAGTAGAACCTTTGTGCACTGTTAAGAATGTAAAATGGTACAGAACCATGGAACACAATAGGAGCTTCCTAAAAATTTGAGAATATAATTACCATATGATTTAGCAATCCCATTCCTGAGTACACATCCAAAAGAAGTGAAACCAAGATATTGAAGAGATGATTTGTACACTCATGTTTATTACAGTTTTATTTGCAATAGCCAAGACATTAAAAAGAAGCCAAATGTCCATTGACAGATGACTGGATAAGAAAATGTGGGGTGTGTGTACACACCCTCATACAATGGAATGTTATTTACCTTTAAAAAGAAGGAAATCCTGTTACATGCTACAGCATGAATGAACCTTGAGGATGTTATACTAAGTCAAGTAAGCCAGTCACAAAAAACAAATACTGTGATTTCACTTATATGAAGCATCTAGTGTAATCAAACTTAGAGACACAAAGTAGAATAGTGGTTATTAGGGTTGGAGAGAGGGAACTAGGGAATTGTTATTTCATGGGTATAGAATTTTAGGTTTACAAGATGAAAAAATTCTGGAAAATGGTTGCAAAGCCATGTGAATGTAGTTAGAACACTTCTGAGTTGTACACTTACAAATGGAGGTGGCTGGGGGCAGTGGCTCATGCCTGTATTCCTAGCACTTTGGGAGGCCGGAGATAGGTAGATTGCCTGAACTCAGGAGTTTGAGACCAGCCTGAAACCCCATCTCTAAACACAGCAGGGCATCATGGTGGTGCCTATAGTCTCAGCTACTTGGGAGGCTGAAGCAAGAGGATCACTCAAGCCCATGGCACTCTACCAATGTGGCACTCTCATATTTTGAGACAATGTGAGATTCTGTCTCAAAAAAAAAAAAAAAAGTGAAGGTGATAAATTGTATGTTACATATTTTTTACCATAATTTGAAAGAATGCTTAATGTTTGTTCTAACTTCATTTCCCAATAAGAAATACTACAGACTGACCTGTCGGGAAATGTCTTGTATATTCTCCTATTTAATACCCTTCTCTTTTGTAGTCAGAGGAATTACTTATATTTGGTTCAATCCATTTCCTATAACCTAGTTAAAGCAACATTCCCTAGCTTTCTGATGTCATTGTTATATTGCTGCATGAAATATATATTTTTATGACCATAGAGAGAAAACCAAAAATAAGTCAATTTTTCTTGTTATCTATATGCACATATGATTTCCATCTGCTGTTAATATTTATTTACAGAAAATATTATCTCCATATTGGCTTTCTTTACAGTCTGGAAATACGATATCTGAGAAGGGACATGAGAAATTCTATGAGGTCATTAGTGGCAAGGACCCAAAGGAGTTTTAAATTTGTTTTCAAAATTGTCAAATTCTAGGGCAAATGGCTCATCTTTCTTTCTTCCCTTCTTTCTCTCTCCTGTCCTCCCTTATTTTTTTCTTGTTAATTCTAACTTACATACAGTAAAACATATAGATCTTAAGCATATAGCTCAATAATTTTTTTTTACATGTGTCTATATACTTATGTAACCTCACTCAGATCAAGACGCAGGCTGTTCCTAGGACCCCAGTCATCTTCCCCGTGCTTCCTCCCAGTGTCTTTTGAGTTCACCACTATTCTAACCTCGGCCGTCATAGATTAATTTTATTAACTTTATATGTGTCTGGTTTTTATGACTCAACATTTTCTCTGAGATTTTTCCATATTGTTGAATATAGCTGCAGTTTGGGTCTTTCATTGTTGAATAACATTTCATCATGGAACTATACCCTAATTACATCATTTTATTGCTGAAGGACATTGGGCTACTTGCAGTAAAGCTGCCATGTCATTCTTGAATGTGTCTTGTGCTGGAAATGAACACTCCTTTTCTTAAAATTTCAGATGAATATAAGGGTACATATGATTAGGTTACGTTATTTACTTTTGTTAGGTAGTAACTGAGTTTATCAAGCCCCCCTATTCCTTCCCCTCCTCTTTCTCTCCCCTCCTTCTCCCCTCTTTCTCCCCCTCTTCCTCCTCCTTCCCCCTCCCTTCCTCCTGCCTGAATTTGTGTTCTTCTCTTGTGATGGCCTGCAGTTGTTTCAAATTAACATTGAGTACATGTGGCACTTCTTTTTCCATGCCAGAGATACTTTACTGAGGAGAATTTTCTTCAACTCCATCCAGGTAAACACTAAAGATGTAAAATCTCCATCTTTTATGGCTGAATAGTATTCCATGGTATACATACACCATAGTTTATTAAACCATCCTGGGTTGATGGGCACTTGGCTTGTTTTCACATCTTCGTGACTATGAATTGAGCTGCTGTGAACATTCGAGGAATGCTCCTTTTCATGACTTGAAATGAAATTGCCAAGTGTTAAGTACATTTAACTTCAAAGAAACCCCAGAGTCTTCAAAGGTGATCATTTCCATTTACACTTTGGCCAGAAGTTCATAATAACTCAATCCCTCCACATCCTTGTCAGCACTTGGTATTGTCAGTGCTTTTAATTTTAGCCATTCTTGTGGAATTGTAAGAATATTTCATTCATGGAGTAAAATAAGGCAAATTTAAGACAAATGAAAGAAAGTATAAGTTCAGGGAGAGCTTATAAAAGTATAAGCAGAAAAAAAATAATGGATTTGTTGAGCTGATATTTCTTTAAGTGTAATCCCAAATAATCCATCTCAGCCTCATCCACGGTACCTGTCACAGGCACATTCTGCCCACTGAGTCAGAATTCTTGCCTGGGAAATCTACATGTATAGTAACTGCTTTTGGTAATCTTATGGCATTAAGGTTTATGTGTATGCCACTACTTTAATTTTTAATAACAGAAACTCCAAATGTCAACTGAGAAGAGTTGGGTTAAATCTACAATAACTTTATTTCCAGGCAAACCATGGAGGTACTTTAAAATCAGGATTGTTTTTCAGAAAATCCTCAGCCACCCTTCATATCAAATGGTCTAGCATATGGGTAATTGGAATTCCAGATGGAAAAGAGAGAGAATGAGGCTGAGGAAATATTTAAATTTTCTTCAGGAGGCCAAGAATTTTGCAAAATTAGTGCAGAAACCAAGTACATATTCAGGAAACTCAGAGAATATCAAGCAGGACAAATATCAAAAATCAAACAAACAGACAAAAAGAACCATGTATCACACTCAGTCTTATATTGCCAAAACCCAAAAGTAATATATTCTCTCTATTCTAGAGACATGGAGACAATTTTGTCCCCTGGATTCAGGTAAACACTTGCTCTCGGTGAGAGGATGATGCTGGTTTCTCTCCCTCCACAGTTTCTCCTCCCTCTGATTTTTTCTCTGCTTCACTCCATTGTATTGTGGCCTAAGAGACTTGTCAAATCCCTTTCGAGAAAGTCAGCCCTTTAAGGTCATTTCTCCAAATTATCTCAATTTATTTTAAGAAACTAATTTTGTTTTTGTTTTTAGTTTCCCAATGGCAGCTCTTTTACTTGGGCCTTCCTGTGTGGCAGGTAATAAAGTGTGTATGGGTCATCTCACTTAATCCTCTTCCTCATACTACCTTATTAAATAAATTCTTATTATTCCCCTTTTTGAGTTTTTTTAAAATAGATAGGGAAACTATGGGTAAAGGAGCTTAACATATTCAAATTTACCAAACTAATAAGTGAAACCACTAGAATTTTTTTTTTGAGACAGAGTCTCACTATGTCACCCCCTGTAGAGTACTATAGCATCACAGCTCACAGCAACCTTAAAGTCTTGGGCTCAAGCCATTCTCTTGCCCTGGCCACCCAAGTAGCTGGGACTACACGTGCTTGCCACAAGGCCTTTTGTGTGTGTGTATGTGTGTGTGTGTGGAAATGGAGTCTTACTCTTGCTCAGGCTGGGCTCAAACTCCTGAGCTCAAGCAATCTACCTGCCTCAGCCTCCCAGAGTGTTGGGATTACAGGCACAAGCCACCTCACCCAGCCCAAAACCACTAGAATTTAAATGCAGGTTTAAATTCTATGCTTACTCTAGAATCTTACTCTAGAATCCTGGTCTTAACCATTTTGGCTACACTGCCTCTCAAAAAAAGAAAAAAAAAAAAACATTAAACACACGAACACCCTATACATAATGTTTATTAAAGTATGGCAGCTTTTATCCCTCATTTCCACTGAAAATGAGCCCAATTTGCTCAACAAGTTAGGGCACATGTTATCCCTTTCTCTTTGTTTCCATTAGCCAGGTTGCAACAATGACCTGGTTGAAATTAACAAATAATCTTGAACTCTTAAGAGTTGCCTTAAAGAAACTGGCAGGCTGTCCTGAAGGCAGCGCGATCCCTCCACAGGCAGCTGCAGGTCTCAGTGTTTGTGTGGAGATAAGTGATGAAGCACCAGAGTGGCTTAGTACCCAATTCACAGTGCAGCGTGTGTGGGTGGACTCTTGACAGGGATTTGGATGAGCTTGAGAGATTGCTTACCAGCAAGTTTTCACCCCGTTTCACTATGCATTCTGGCCAGCTTCTCTGTTTTAAGTGACTTGTAGCAACTAGTTACTAATGTCAGGTTTGGGGGTTTTTTTTTAATGAATAAAAACAGGAAAAGATCAACACGACCAAGCCTCACCAAAGATTTGTGTTATCAAAGGTCATGTGGTGCTGAGACTTGACGATGCTTAATGCTTGGGGGTAATGCTGCTGGGATTATCTTAGTAAATGCCAGCATCTGCTTGCTCTGTTAGACCAGAGCCATTTCCTCCCATCCCTCCTCACCCCCCTTCTCCCCAACACATGCTCAGAAGATTGTTTTTGCTACCCCTTGTTCTTTACTTGGTCTTTACTGAAGGAAAACCGGGCCAAGCATTTCTGAGGGTTAAGTGACATTCCACAGATGAAAGGTCAGGGTTTTACACATACAATAACATCCTTCAGCCTTTGACCCCTCTGCCTTCTCTGGCTGTGCCAGTTCCCCTGGAAACCCCAATCCCTGGACACTTTGTCCGTGTGGTTATTATGCGTGCCTTGCATTTCCATCTAGAAAACTTTCATAAAGGATAAAGTTTTATCTTCTGGATGTTTCAGTGCTGTTTCTCCGTTTGCCTTTCCTCTGCATCTTACAGATTTCTCTCTGATATTTTGATCTTGCCTTTTATTGAGGCCTCTGCTCCGTAAATGTTCTTTGTTAGTTTCTCTACTGTAGCCAAAGATTAGAGGTACCTGGGTGACCCAACATCTCTGGCATATTAAATCCGGGTGTCAAATGCATGTGCTTTCTCTGACAGATGGCCCAATAAGCCTTTTCTATCTCTAATTTCAGTGATTTTGTAATAGTGAACCATTTCCTGGGTAGCACATGATTTTCTACTTGTCCCCTAACTTCCTCATATTCTTTACTCAAGGTTTTCATAATTAAATGTATTGGATTGTTTAGAATTAAATCTTACAACCATGTGCTGTTTTCCTGACAGAGAGACAAGGAAATGGAGCTCTATAAATCTTAGCCTTAAGCTTAAAATATAATTTATTAGGAACAAACAAAGGAAATGTAAATCATGTTCAAGAAAGGCTCGCTTTCATCTTAAAAGTTGGATTGAAAGGCTTGTGGATACATTTGTAAGTGATAAGACATTCCAAAAACAGAATCTCAAGGTTAAATGTTAGAAGTACATTTTAGTAGATATTTGAGCAATCCCAGTGTCTTTAAAAGTTGTGTGTGAGAGAGATCCCGGCAATGAATCCCATGACCCAGCTCTTCACCAAAGGTGAATTGTCATATATCTAAAAACTCCTTGTGAGTTGTTGATGTTTTGATATTTTAAAGCCTAGAGCTGTAATAATTTAATCCAAAATATATAAGACTTGAAGCAAAAAGGAAACTAGTAAGAATATTGCTTTACTATCAAAGAATATCTGAAAGAAATGTTATACATTAAGTTCAGCCCTGTCTAGTTCTCATAGTGCTAAAAATACCTGCTACAAACACTTCTCGTGTGGGGGTGTGGGTGTATGTGTGCTGGGAGAGGTGAAAATGACCCTGAGGCCCCGGATTGGGGTGCATGGCCCTGGAAAATGGAGCCCACGTTAAAAGAAATGTGATGTTAAATTAGAGATTTATGACTTTTTAAATCTAACAGTTCTATAAAATCATTGCAAGGATGGCAGTATCTAATTCTTCAGTTTAGGCACATTTTGAAGCTATTCTTCACTGTAATAGTGAAGTTGTAACATTTGACATCTTTATGTAGAAGACTTAATTTAACCAATATAGTTTTCATTGAATTCAAGCTGTTGATGTGATGATGGCAATACATTTATCAGTTATAAGATGTTTTTTCAATCTCGGTTCTGTTTTTAGTGGCTGATCAGTATTCCTTGGCGGCAGCCCTTCCTTTGACAAAGGCTGTCTCCTGGCTTGAGAAAGTGTATGTTCTCACAGTCACAACACAGTGGAGTGGGTGCTGATTTACAGATTTTTGTAGTTGAAGGCATGCATTCTGCTGTGCTCCATTACTCTGCATACAGAAGAAAGCATTTCATCCACTCACTTCACTTGTTGAGAAGACGCAGCTTCTGCAGGGGTCAGAGGGCAGCACTCCATTTCTCTCGTGGCTTCGATGTCTATAACTTTGGCTTATTTATGTATCCACGCATCTCCTGAAACTCATTATACAAAACCCAAATTTACAAAATTGCGGGATCAGTGAATTACTTTTTGTTGCCCTTTTGCCAAATTCACAAATTTTTGTAAGAAATTTCTCCAAAACAATGTTCAATATGGTATCTTGATGAAAAGGAGAGGATTTGAAATCTGGTGGCCCTAGATTTGACCCAAGGTATTGCCTCTTCTGGCCTGGAAGTCGTTGTTAGAATCCTGAACCTCACTGGGTTTTCCTTTTCTCCTCTGAAAGAGGAAAGTAATTATACCTATGTGTGATTACTTGATGAGATAATTTGTGTCAAGCACTTGTCAGAGTGCCTGACACGGAACAAGCCCTCAATAAGATAGATTATACGTAAATGTTTATGTGTGTGTGAAAATATATGCATGTGTATGCATATATATGTTTTATAATTTACATAGTACCTAAGTACATCGTGTACTATGATTATATAGTGCTCATAGTGTTTTCTGGAAAATGAGACACACTTATAAAATCAATAGATGATGTATGCAGAATTTTTAGCAGCAGATTTATCTTACTAATTACGTATTACAGAGGCTACTGTAAGAATTCATTTTCATTCCCTGCACACACCCCTACTAACCATAGGGATAGGTGACCTAGAGGCATGCTAGAGAGTACAGTGAAGCCACCTGGGCTGGTTTGAAGCCAACATGTAATGTTGGTGTCCGAGAACCGAGCAGGCACCCCTTCTACCTAGTGACACCCCATCAGAGTTTGGGTTCCCCTGGCAGCAGGCTCAGAGATCTGCCTGTGGGAAGATTTGTTGGGTGACATCCTTGTGTTCAACACGGGGGAGGGAAAAGAGAAAAGCAGAAAAGGGCAGAGGGAGAAGCTGGGTTAGCCTCAAGACCTCTGCTCACCCCACAGGGAGCTCTGGAGCTGGGATTAGCCTTTAAAGTTGTGGCATGTTGGAACTAGCATTCCTGGAAGGGCAGGACCTTGGTCTCTTCTCCTCCCCCGTCCCCAGTTACTGGATGCAGGCTGCTCTCAGGAGGAGGGCATGACCTTGGGCAAGGTGGCTCTTAGTCCCCGAGATTCCCAGAAGGGCTGACAGCTGTCAGCAGAAAGCAGCTGAGTTTTCCTCCTTCCCTTGAGGAGGCTCTAAGTGGCACAGTATGGAGTCCACATCAGTCACTGCCACTAATTTTTCTTGGGAATTATGATTTGATTCAGACTACTTTTCTCTGGCCTTTGTCTCCTCACCCTTCTATCCCACTCTTCCATCTACCATTTATTTTACAGCTCTACTGAAGTCTAGCTACTGTCCAGTAAACTACACATTCTGAAAAGCGTAGAGTTTTACTAGTACTGACCTATGAATACGGCTGTGAAAC
Organism: Otolemur garnettii; assembly: GCF_000181295.1. NCBI lineage: Eukaryota > Metazoa > Chordata > Mammalia > Primates > Galagidae > Otolemur > Otolemur garnettii. The sequence goes on from NW_003852399.1 coordinate 11,098,187, forward strand.
CATCACCGGAATCCAGTAATGAACATGTCCACCACTTCAGAAAAAGTCCTCATTTCCTTTCTAATCCATCCCTCTTTTCAAAACTCCACCCCCTACAGTGCTACTGATTCTCTTTGCCAAGTGCCATACTTTGACCTGTAAAATGTGGTCCAGCGTACAATATGCACCCAAGTTTGGGCCCAAACTTTCAGAAAATTTCCCTCAAGAAAGCACCTGGCTGAGAAAGACATATCTGGGGGGGTGGGGAACTAACGCTCCCCTGGTAAATGAGCAGATCCCACCAGCTTCCTGCTGTCACTAGCTTTGTGAAGCTTGTCCCTACTCTCTCTCCTGGGAGCCCTTAACTCCTGGCCAGCTGGGGCTGGGGCTGAGATGGCCACACACTGGCCAGTGGGGTGGAAGCTTTTGAGGCCACTCAACCCCAGACAGCCAGGCGGGTACCCAGGGGCCTACCCTGTGGTCTCAGTTCCCTCTCCTTGCCCACGGCCCACCTTGCAGCCTACCCTG